>NC_084499.1:18937285-19283118 GCF_030035675.1 Rhineura floridana | reverse complement strand
CCTGCTTTGCTGTGGGGCCATCCTGTTCCCAGTGGTATGGTGAGTGTCAGGGGGTGCCACGGTCTCTGCTGCAATGGGCGAAAGATGCAGCGGCTGCTGTTGCTGCTGCTATCCTCCTCTTCCTCCTCCTCCTCCTCCTTATTATCCCACCATTCTTCCTGAAGGAGCCCAAGGTGGCAACCATAAACAAAACCATTTTTTGAAAAAGAGAAACATACCAGAAACAGTTCAGAAACATTCCAGAACACAATTATATTTAAAAACATTCTTAAAAAAATTCTAAAACACAGCTTCAGAACATTCTTTCACCAGCGATCTTCAGGTTGCCAGGAACAGTCCTCTTTAGCCTTCAAATGCCTGGGTAAACAGGAATGTTTTCAAGTTCCTCCCAAAAGTCAATAGTGATGGAGACAGACGCACCTCATTGGGGAGGGCATGCCACAAATGGGGGAGCCACCACTGAAAAGGCCTTGTTGTGGGTCAGTGCCAACTTTGCAGCACTTGGCAGTGGCACAATCACCACCATAACCAAGGCCTTGATCGCCATTTTGTAGGGTCTGAGATGGTTGATACTGGTTTTACGTAGGCTTTGTCCCTACAACCTGGTCAGTCGTTAGACCCATTGAAATTCATGGACCTAAGTTAGTCACGACCATCAATTTCAGGGGTTCTACTCTGAGTAAGATTTAACAGTGGATACTGTCCTGAGTCTTCATCTTTCTGATAAAGTGCTTAGGGCAACATATGTGGTCTTTCCCTCTCCCAATCGTCACAACAATCCTGGGAGGTAGGGTGGGCACTGAGCAGGTGACTGGCTAAAGGTCATCTGGGTTCCTCATACAACACTCTTAAACTGCTCCTCTCCTCTGGCTATCAACTCTCCATGACTTAACAGGTGCAGCAAATAGTACCGGCTATTTAAAGCTAGCAGTACTGACCTGTGCGGCCCAGAATGTGCCTGCGTGTGAGTCTTCCTCGCCAGCAGAGGGTGATCTAGGCTTGTGTAAAGTCAAAGAGGTCTGCGGGCCTGTTTCTGCTGGGCTGGTGGCGCTGCTGTTTCCTTTCCCGAGCACCAGTTGAGTTTATATCAACCGGAATCACACAGCTAATTCACACTTATTTCTCTCTAGGTCGATAAGACATTTGCAGGAGGCTTCTGCGACAGATGGGAAAGGTAAGCGAGGTTCATTGCAGTCATTGCAACAACATTACAGAGAGAAAGAGCTCCACAAGTTTGTCGCCCTCCGCCGCTGGTGTTTTGTTGATTTTTTTTTTTAAAAGGGAGTTCAGGTTCTCTCACTTTGGATTGGGCTGGAGACTTAAAAACAATGGGTTGTAGCCATCTAAGTCCTGCTCAGAGTAGACCCAGTGAAATCTGGGAACCAAAGTTTGCCATGTCTGTTATTTGCAAGGGGTCTCCTCTGAGTAGGACTAACACTGAATACCACCACCCCTGCCAGGAACGGGGGAATGAATGTATACGGACATGTTGACACCATGCGCCGAAAGGGGCTCTGTGGCCTTCCTGCAAGATCAGAGCCTCTCCGGGAAGAGAAGCATTCAGAACTTGGTGTAAGATCCTCACAGGCAGTGGCAAATCCAGCCCAGCATCCTGTTCTTACAACGGACAACCAGATGTTCGTTAGCGGAAGCCCCCGAGGAAGGCCTGTGCGCACACCAACTCTCCCTGCTTGTGGTTGCCAGCATCTGATATTCTGAGGCACTCTGCCTCCAACAGTGGAGGGAGAGCCTAAGGAGAGCCCTGCTGGATCAGGCCAGCATCCCGTTCCCATGGTGGCCAACCAGATGCCCTCATGAGAAGCCTGCAAGCAGGATCTGTGCCCCACAGCACTCTCCTCCGCACTTGAGATTCCCAGCAACTGGCATTCAGAGTTATGGTGCCTCCGATAGCGGCGGTAGAATATAAGGTCTAGCTGCAAGGCTCTTCAGGCCAGTGGCCCATCTAGTCTGGCATCCTGTTCTCAGAGCGGCCAACCGGAAGCCCATTAGGGGAAGCCCGAAAGCAGGTTCTGGGTGTGGAAAGGTCAGCCGTGGTCAGTTCTGGAAAGGTCATCTGGGCCGGATATGGGGAGGGAGCAAAGAGCAGGACTGGCGCAGCCAAAGAATGCCAGAAAAGGCTGGTGGAGTCCAGAAGCAAAAGGAGGAATGGGCAGAAGGAGGGGCAGAGTTAGAGCTGGGCAGCCAAGCATCTAGACCTCACTGAGGCCATCAAGCTATATCTGGGCTGTAGAGGGCAGGGGGGATTGGCGTGACTCTATGCTTCCACCTGGTGGAGCAGAACAACTTTGCCTGCACAACAGGGAAAATAATTCTGCTCTGCAACTTTCATTGGCAACGAAAGCAGGACTGAAGGGGAGCCCAACCACCATGGCCTGGCCCCACATCCCTGCACAGCCTCTGTGTCCCAGTTGAGCCTCACCGGCTTCTGCCGTCACCCCCCTGGGCCTCATGCGGTCTTGGTTGCAAGCGGACGAGGTTGAGCGTTTGGCTGGCTGAGCAGCAACTGCGTCTTCGCTGCTATTGCAGCTTCCGGCTCTGCGTGGTGCCACTTGAAAGCTCTGCTAAGCACAGTGCGGTTTGGAGCCAGCGTAGGTGTGGAAGGAACACTTCCTGTGTCTGTGGCTCAGTTTCCCGAAGGAAGCGTGGTGGTGATCTCATGCGGTGGATCTGGCATTTTCTTTGTTGCTTCCAAGCCGCCGTGACCTCTTGAGTGGATGCTCTTTAGTTTAGAGGAAAGGCAGGTAAGGCAATGTGACAGAAGTGTATGCAGCTTGGGACCAGGATACCTGAAAGACCGTCTTGCCCCTTATATACCCAGCCGGTCACTGCGCTCTGCAGGTGAGGGCCTCCTGCAGGCACCATCTTATCAGGAGATCCGCTCCGCACAACATAGGAAGCGGACCTTTAGTGTGGTGGCACCGACCCTTTGGGATTCCCTCCCCTTAAATATTAGACAGGTGCCATCTCTGTTCTCTTTTCGGTGCCTACTGAAGACCTTCCTCCTTCAACACGCCTTTTAAGCAGAGACCTTATCCCAGTCTGCGTCTGTGTTGGAATTACTCTTTTAGATGTTTATAAAGCTTTTCTTTAAAGATGTTTTTAAAGATGCTTTGTTTTAATATGTTTTAAAGTCTTTTGGTTTTGAGACGTTTTAGAGTGCTTTTAGTGTTTTTGTTTGCTGCCCTGGGCTCCTTCTAGGAGGTACGGCGGGATATAAACTTAATTAATAAAACAAAACAAACAAATCAAATATAATATTACGCGGGGTGCGGAGAAAGCAGATCCAGGAAGGTGTTCCTCTCTCGTGGGCTTCAGTGGAGCTGCATGTTGCAAGATTCAGAACAGAGAAAGGGCTTCTTCACGCACCGCAGAGTTAAACTCTGCAATTCACTTCCACAGGAGGCAGTGATGGCCACCAACTTGGATGGCTTCAAGAGAGGATTCGACACGTTCATGGAGGAAGCGGAGGCTATCAGTGGCTCCTAGCTACGCTCCCCTGCCACTGTTGGAGGCTGTACGCTTCCGAATACCAGTTGCTGGAAACCGCATGAGGGGAGAGTTGTTGCTGCACTCAGGTCCTGCTTGGGGGCTTCCCATTGGGGGCTTCTGGTTGGCTGCTGGACTGAATGGGCCACTGGTCTGATCCAGCAATGCCCTTCTTCAGGTTTTATGTCCTTCTGCATCTCCTTAGGGAAGGTTGTTGAATGTCTCCTCCCCAGACCACCCTGCGTCTCAATCCTAAAAGACTGCTCCTTGGAAGCCACTTGAAATGGCACCGTTGCCGTGTCTGAGGCATGGCTTATGCCTACTCAGCATTGTTTTGCTGCCACTTGCCTCCTCGGCGAACCACCCAGTTGAGCTTTCCGGGTGGCAAACGGGCTGGTGAAGTCCAGCCCGGGAGTGGGTGGTGGTGGGTCAATGATGACACACAGCTGACCTCTCGGTGGCCTGCTGGGTAAGATTTGCAAAGCACTTCGAGGGCAGAGTCGCACTCGCATTCATTCCAAACGTGATGCCAAAGGGCAGCGGGGCACCATCCGGCCAGGTTTCCCAGGATTCGTTTCAGTTACTGCGGCGTGAGGGTGCAGTCGGTACGGTCTGCTGAGTGGTAGGAGCGCTCCGAGGCCTGCGGTAGCGGGAGCCTCTCCTGGCCCAGCTGTCCGTGATCCTTTGCCGCAGAGATGCCGGGGGCTGAATTTGGGACTTCCTGCATGCAGTCTCGCCCTTGAAGAAGGGGAAGCCAGCCTGTGGACTCCTGTCGGCCGTCCCAGGCAGCATGGCCAGCCGTCGAGGAGGAGGATGGGAGTTGTAGTCCGCCAACGTCTGGAGGGCCGTAGTGGGCCTTTGCCTTAAAAAGAAGACAGAAAGGCGACCCTTCGCACAGTCCGGTGGTAGGCAGTATGGGACGAGATGGATCCAGAGGCTGGCATTGGCTCTGCAGGGTCCCAGAGAGGAGTCTTTGCGAGCCTTTCCTGGAGGTGCCGAGGATGGAACTTGGAGCTGCACGCAAAGCAGAAGCTCTGTCAGTGAGCTTATGGCCCTGCCCTTCCTTACGTTAGCAGAAGGAGGCCTTCCAAAGCTGGATCCCAGAGGGGATTCAGCCTTGGAAGAAGAAGCCAAGCACCTTTTGGCCTTCCCCATCAGCCCAAAGAAGCATGGCCAGCAACCAGGGATTATGGGAACTGTCGTTCAGCCACGCCTAGAGGGCCCAACGTTCCCCACGCCTGCATGAGAATAGCCGGTTGCAATTAATTAATTACATCCATGTATTGGGTTCCGCCTTCTACAGCGTCAAGCTGCTGCTCTGCCTTGCTCAGTATTGCCGACACTGACTGGCAGCATCTCTCAGGTGTTCGGGCAGAGGCCTTTCTCAGCTCTACCTGGAGACGCCAGGGATTGAATCTGGGTCTTCTGCATGCAGAACGTGCCATGACTCCAATGCTGCGCCTTTTCTTTTTTTTAATGTATTGCATATTTAATGTGTTGTGAGCCACCGCGAGAGCCCTTTGCACTAGACAGCTTGATAAGTCTTTATTTAAGGAGTTTTAAAAAAGATGCAGATATCTATGAACGGCCTTGCGCAGATTTGCTCGCACAACCTTGTTTGTTCTCCATTCAAGGGGTGGACAGGCCTGTGGGTGAAATGTTTGGCCAGTCAAACGAGCAATCCAGGCTAGGTGGCAAAGGAGAGGGGTTGGCGTGTCTGCCTCCAGTTGTCCAAAGCTTGATTTATAGCGTACCTTTTGCGTGGTCGCCCAGCAGCCTGAAGGTTCCGTTTTAATTAATTTATTTTTAAAATATTTATAACCCCCTGCCATTTTGTGCAAGCGCGTCTCGGAGGCAGCTTGCCATGAACTTGGCAGATAATGAAATAAAAAAGCATGTGATTGATAACGGAGGCAATAATCTACAAAAGGGACAAGCGCCAGTAGCAAGCACGCATTCCGGATGCAGCCGACCGGAGGGCCTCCTCTGAAATCCAGTCGCTTTTGCACACGGGTGGAAGGGCAGCAACAAGTGAGCAGCCACAGCCTCCCTCAAGAGGGAATGGGAGAGCTGTGGGGCCACTGTGGGGAAGGCACCTCCCGAGGTACCCCCTCCCCCTTCCGTATTTCAAACAGTGAAGGAAACGAAGCCAGATCTTAATTTAAAAAAAAAAACTATTCTGCCTTTAGAAGGTCCCAGGTCCAATCCTTGGTCTCTCCGGCTAGGGTTGGGAGATACTCCCTGCCTCAAACCCTGGAGAGTTGCTGCCGGTCAGTGTGGGCAATACTGAGCCAAATGGACCAATGGTCTGAATTGGTATAAGGCAGCTTCCTGGGTTCATATTTATTCAGAACCATGAGGACTAGAATTTTCCTTTATTTTTAGCTGAAGGGCCACAGCTCAGTGGCCAAGCGTCTGATTTACATGCAAAAAGACCCAGGCCTGTCCCTGGCATCTCTAGGTAGGGCTGGGGAAGACTTCTTCAGCCTGAAATCTTGGAGACTGCTGTCAGTCATTGTAGATGCTACTGAGCTTAGATGGTCCAATCGACTGACTTTGCATAAGCCAGTTTCCTGTGTTCCTAAATGTAGCCCGCGTATTCTGCAAATGAGCAGCTCTTCCCAGTTTAAGGAGAAGCTGAACTTGAATTATATCCTGACCTCACCTCTCCTGTCCTTTTGTTGCAGTGTTGTGAGAAATAGCCTGCTAGGCACTTTTGTGGGTGGGGCGAAGGCTGAGAGGAACCTCCTCTTGTTTCTCAAACTTTATGCACCCCCCCTCAGCGCCACTTGGAACATTGCAAGGGCAAGTGATAACAGCCGTAAGGAAAAGCGGGAGGAGGGAGAAATGAAAGGAGCCCAGCGTAAGATGACGCTGGGCCAAGGTGACCTTTTTGATTTGAAGGAAGCCCTCTGTGTGATGGGCAGAGAGGGAGCACTTAAAACTCTTTCTTCAGCCTTGTGCGTCTGTGTTGCTTGCAATGCACTGATGAGCTGAAAAGGGGGGGGATCAGGGGAAGGAGCCAGCTTTTGGGGCCATTCGAAACAGGTTCTGTGCCTAGTCACCTTGAGGTGATCAGTACTCGCTATAGGTGATCATGCAAGCAGATATTGACACGCCCACCAGAACCTGTGTAATGGGCAATGCAAGCTGTTTTTCTGTAAGGTCGCATCTGCAATTGCGTTTGACACCTTGTTGACTTGAAAGGCTGGGAGGTGGGGTGCCTGCACCCATCGTCTCTTTTGGCTCCTCCCCTCCTAAAACTGCCTCTATCTTCAGCCATTCCATGTGGTTTCCTCGGAAGGAAGGCTGGAAGAACGAGGGCGTGGCTGGGATTGTCTGCCGCTTGGCTCCTACCCTTCCAGACCTCATTTTCCTCTCTCTCTCCTCCGACATCCCTTTTGCCAACTGGTCTATTAAACGGCAAGGGCTCTGTCCAGTGCTAGTCCTACTCAGAGTAGACCCACTGAAACCGATGGACTTAAATTACTCCATTGATTTCAATGGGTCCACTCTGCCTGGCATTGGATGCAACCCTAAGCCATGGTTTTAAACAAAGGAGTGGGGGGAACCTTTGGTTCCTCCTGGGTGTGGCTGAACTGCGACTCCCATCATCCCTTGCCTCTGGCCCATTCTGGCTGCAGGGGCTGATGGGAGGTGTAGCCCCAGACCAGGATCTGAGCGCAACCGTGCTCCTTCCCCACTTGTGGTTCCCACCAGCCTGATATCCAGAGGCACATTGCCACCGACAGTGGAGGAAGAGCGTAAGAAGAGTCTGGCTGGTGGATCAGGCCAAACGGTGCCCATCTAGTTCTCGTGAGTCAGCGCTCCCTTTAAAAGCAGGCATGTACAGAAGCCTTGTAAATATGAGTTGCTGCTGCATGCAAAGGCTCAGCCGCGAGCCAGCCGGTGTGAGCGAGACGAAGGCCCCTCCCTCCACCTTTCGATTCAGAACCTCAGAAGAGCCTTGCAGCTGGACGAGGCCAAACGGAGGCCATCCAGTCCACCCTCCTGTCCTCACAGTGCCCAACCAGATTCTCATTATGGGATGCTCCCAAGCAGGACCTAACCACAACGGCAGCTCTCCTGTCCTGCGGTTTCCAGCAACTGGTGTTCAGACAGTGGCGGTCAAACGTCTAGGGGCTACTTCTGCAGGTGAACATAATGTTTTCTTTTTTTTTTAAGAACTTTTAAAATGGCAGATGAGTCCTTCAGCTACTCACTCCGGCCCTCCCCCTTTAGCACGCCACATGAATCATGACCCATTATGTTCCCAAAATAAATAGCCTATGGCAATTGGTCCAGTAGCTTTTGAGTCATGAGTGGACTGTGATTTCCCCCCCTCTTCTCTCCCCTCCTCCTCCTCCTCCTCCTTTCTTCCTTTTGCTTTCCGCTTTCAAAAGCTTATTTAGGAAGAACGGGGGGGGGGCACCCACCTATTCAGTCACTGCTCCACTGATTGGGAGGCCTAGATGGGAAGGGCAAAGGAGGAACGATTTTTAAAAAAAAATGTCCCTCCAGACTTAAGCTACCGCCTTCCTTTATTTTTGGTTCAAGGTATTTTTTTGTCTTAACGTTTTTATTGAATAACTAGTGACACTGGGAAAAAAAGTCAGATCTCCATTTGGAGTTTTTTGCTAAATGCCAATACAGCAGATAAAGTGGCATCATTGTTATTGATTACCTGCTCCTCACCCTGAGGTCCCAGGGTGAATCACAACCATCCAAAATGCAGCGTTAAAAGCCGTTTAAAACAGAATCATAAATTACGTCGGAGGGGCTGGGGGAGATAAAGAGTAGGCTTTAGGACTAGTGCGGTATAGTGGTTGCAGCGCTGGACTAGGACCTGGGAGGTCCAGGTTTCAAATCCCCACACCTGTCCATGAAGCTCACTGGGTGTGACCTTGGGCCAGTGTTTGTCTGCCCCTCCTTCCTCTCCTGGCCTACCTTGCTGGGTTGCTGGGAGGATAAAATGGGGAGGGGGGAGAGAGCCATGTTATGCCACCTTGAGCTCCTTGGAGGAAAGATGGGAAGTAAATGAAATGTGCTTTTCCTAGGATGGGCAGGGTGCATTCAAGTAAGCAGATCCAGCCCCCTCTGACGGCTTGTTGGGGGGTTCCAGCAAGCCTCACTAGTGCCGCTGGTTGCTGTAGGCATCCCCAATGGCGAGTGGTCAGATTAATTCCTCACAATGCCTGGATTTGGGACAGAGAGGTGAGTGTGTGCCGAAACTAGCCTACTCTACAAAGATAAAATTTACATTTGTCGCTCCCTCCGCTTTTGCCTCCGGCCCAGCCTTCCACTGTTATGTGGCCCCCCGGAAGGCTGCCAGAAGGGAATGTGGCCCTTGGGCTGGAAACGATTCCCCCCTCCCTCTCCTTGTGGGTAAAGGCTTCTTTGTCTCCTTGGGAGTCCGCAAGAGGAAGAGAGAGCTCTGTTCCTGTTCAGGGCCAGGCAAGCCCCATGCAGTGTGATTAGCCCCTTTCAGGATAGTTCTGCATGGGAGTTCTCAGCCGCTCAAGAGAGCAAATGGTTTGCTGGTGCATGTTCAGCCACGGCGGCTAATGCCTCTGTAGCCCCCCTTTTGCCCTCTCCAAGGTCGGGAAATCAAGAGGAGGCTGCGCTCCTCATTCCCGCGCCACTTGCCTGGGCCGGCATCTCCACCAGAGTGTGACGGCCGCTTCCGTCTGCCACGGATTGCTGTTCCCGTTCACATCGAGAGCAGGGCCGCGTTCAGGGGGGAAATCTCTCCGCAGCCTTTCCAGTTGGCAAGCGCTCTGGCTCCGGGCTCCCTCGCCTTCCTGCAGATCGACGCGTGCGAGGATCTGTCATGGGAACGGGATTGCTTCTTACGACTGCAAGTAACGGCTGCCTCAAATTACGAGCTGGAAAATAACTGGTGTGGAACAAGCCCTTTTCTGCTCCTGGTGGGATTTTCTTCTTCTTTTGACACAGAGCAAAGTGAGCTCGGGCAGCTTTAAAAGAGGATCGGACAAACCGATGGAGGATGGGGCTGTCGGTGGCTACTAGCCACAATGACTGTGGCCTCGCTCCGCTGTCGGAGGTCGTATGCCAGTGAATGACACTTTCTGGGAATCGTGGAAGGGGAGAGTGGCTGTTTGGGGGCATCCGGTTGGCGGTTGTGAGACCAGTTATGGTGGGCTAGATGGGCCTTTGGGCTGCATGTCAGCGATGGGCGGGGCCAGAAGCAAAAAGGGGCGGAGCAACACATGGGAATTTTACCTTTGTACAGTAGGCTACTTTCTTCACACGCTCGCCCCTCCTTCTCCTCCTCCTCCTCCATCCAGACAAACCAGACTCATGATCCGAGTTCGAGGGCACATCCCAGCCAGGCAAAAACACTCCAGGAGGATGCAAAGCGGGGCCAGTGAGGGGTGTGGCTTGGGGAGAGTTCTGAGGGCTAAGTAGAGAGGCCTGGAGGGCCTCATTCCCCCCCTCCCCCTGCAGGCTCCTCGCCCCTGGCCTACATTGGCTGTGATGGCTAGACGGGGCCTCCCTGTTCAGAGGCAGTATATCTGAATACCGTTTGGAAAGCTGTTGTGGTTGCACCCTTCCCAGAGGCATCTGAGCAGCCACTCCAGGAAACAGGGTGGTGGGCATGGAATTGGGTCTTGGTGCCATCCAGCAAGGCTCTCCTTGTGTGCATTGTGTGGCAAACCCCACTGATGACTTGGCTGAGCTCTCATTTTATAATGTGCTTTTACGTGCATCGAAACTAATTGGTTGCCCGTTCGTTTCCGGTCCCACTTCAAGGTGCTCATGTTTATTGTTTAAAGCCCTAGACAACTTAGGCCCCACAGATCTGAGAGACCACCACCTTCCCTGCAGACCCTCTCAGGTGGTAAGATCAGCAGAGGGGACCCTCTTGGTAGTCCTGCCACCCTCAGACATTCAGGGGATAGTGGTGGCCAGGGCATTCTCTGGGCAGCCCCGGAGTTGCAGAACTCCCTCCCCACAGAGGTGCACCTGGCACCTTCGCTGTACAGTGCTTGGCGACGGTTGAAGATCCACCCCTTTCCCCTTTGACACCTGAGATGTGCATTTTTTTAGGGCCCACCCTGCTTTTGGGATGGTAATTTTAATGCAAACAGCTTTTAATGTATACCTGTCCTGGGACCTTAGGGTGAAAGGTGGGTAATTGATTAGAGTAATGGCACCACCAACAATAATCATGATCATCATTATCCTTTTTCCTGGGAAATGCTCCACTTTGGCCCAAAGGGAGAGTTCCTTGTGGCCCAAATATTATTGCCATCCTAATCAAAACAACACTAGTGGGGGGGAAATGTATTATTTATTACATTTATACCCCGCCTTTTTCATGAAACCCAAGGTGGGTTCCATACGGTTCCCAGGCGGTCTCCCATCCAGGCACTGACCAGACCTGACCCTGCTTAGCAGGGAGCTGCCCTCATGTGCCTTCAGACCGTAGCCTGGGACCCAGTGTAAAAATGTAAAGGGACGCTTGTATACAAAAGCGTTGGCGAAGACTCTTGGGAGAAGCCACAGGCGGGGGGAGGGTTGGATCTTGTACTGGCGGTGGTGCGAAGCAGACCAAGGGGCCAAGAGGGTTGAGGCGGAAGAGGGGCTGCTGGTTGTCGAGTGGGATGGATCTGTGAGACTGGGAAGCCAAGTGTGGCGCCACGCTTATGGGGGCCAAATGCAGATCCCCAGGCCTCTCTGTCTGGTTCTCTGGACTCGCCAGTCCAGGCCACACCCCCTTGAGCGCCTCTGCCTGGGTGGCACGTATCCTGAAGCACATGCCTCTCGCCTAGGGACATGGGGAGCTGCCTTCTGTTGAGTTGGTCCACCGGTCCACCTCGCTCAGTATTGTCTACACTGACTGGCAGCAGCTCTCCGTGGTTTCAGGCAGGGGACATTCCCCAGCTCTTCCTGGAGATGCCATTGGGGGATTGAACCCGGGACCTTCGGCATGCAGAACAGATGCTCTGCCCGCTCCCCTGCAGCCCTTCCCCAACAGGTGACAGGTAAAGGTGGTTCCTGCATTTTGGAAAGCTGCTATCCACTGCTGTAAACAATGCAACTGGAGCGGAGGTGGGGATCGAGCTTCAAGGGTGCCGGTCCTCCCCCCCCCCCAGCAAACGTAACATGTGGGCCTGTCCTGTGTCCTCATTTGAGAAGCTGCATTCATCGTGGCAGAGAGAGAGAGAGGAGTCTGTCCTCCTTTTCTCAAAACATTGCTGCTTTCTCAACCTTCAGTCTCTCCTTCAAGATGCAGCATGGGATTCTCCGGTTCTGTTTTTCCCCTTAAGACACCAGCGCTGCAGCCGGCTTGTCTTCCGTCAATGCACTCTGTGGGCTCCTTCCTCCCAACTTTGCCCTTGAAACCAGCGTAGCTCTGAGTCTCCGGCAAGACACAACTCTCTAACACAAGCCCGGTGGACCGGGATTTCCAGCGCCCCTGCTCCTTGCCCTTTCGATTGGGGTGGCGGCGTGTGCTTGTAGTGCAGGAGTGGGCAACCTTCTTCATCCTGAGGGCTGCACTCCCTTATGGGCAAGCCTCTGGGGGCCGCATACCAGTGGTGGAGGGGGCCGGATGTGTGGAGGAATTCATTTGGAGGCAATTTGAACTGAAACAGATTGCAAGTTTATTTAAAGCACACAGCTCTGGAGAGCCAAACAGAAAGTGGCAACCGACTCTGATTCCCTAAACGGTTGCTCAGGCCTTTATGTTGTTTCAAAGAGGAAAGGCTTTGAGAGAACACTCACATTTCGAGCATGCATAATACACAAGAAATTCCTTCAGTTCAAAGCATCCTGATTACCTATAAGTTTCTAAGGCAGTTGTTAGGGAGTACTTGCTAAATAGGGGTGTAATGCTTTCAAGCTGATTATACTGTTGTAAACAAGACACTAGGGTCACATTCACACTATACATTTATTCCACTATTCCACTTTCAACAGTCATGGCTTCCCCCAAAGAATTCTGGGAAGTGCAGTTTCCCCTCACAGAGCTACAATTCTCAGAGGGATTTAACAATCCTTCTTCCCCCGGAAGTCTGAGAATTGCAGCTGTGTGAGAGAATAAGGGGTCTCGTAACAACTCTCGGCACTCTTCACAATCTACACTCCCCAGAATTCTTTGGGGGAAGAAACCATGACTGTTTAAAGTGGAATACTAGCGGAATAAATGTGTGGTGTGAATGTGGCCTTCAAGGACATGCAAGACAATACAAAGACATTTTTGCTTAGCTAACTGTTCTGTCAAGTTGCTTTCCCACAACCTGCAGGTTTTGCACTCGGACACAGGCAGAAAGCATATTTTCAGATACACAGAATCCTCTGCATCCTGGTTGTTTTAATTCCACAGATGCAAAAAGAGGCAGAGAAGTGGGTGAGGCTCTTCCTTTTGTGCAGTCATTGGCATTGCATTGCAGCCTTGCGAAAACTCTGATCTTTCCACACACACACACACACACACACACACACTGAATTGTAGGTGTTCTGTGTCAGTTCTTCTGGTGGTATAGTGTGCTTACGTTTTAACATTATTTCGTTTATTTATTTATTAAATAAACGCCCAGGGCGGCAAGCACATTTACAAAACATTTTAACAACAATGAAAAGCATTCTGAAAACAGTTGCGGAGCAAACATTCTTCCATCTATCAGTCTCCAGAATGCCAGGAACAGTCTCCTTCAGCCATCAAATGCCTGGCTAAAGAGCAGCGTGTTCAAATTCCTCCCAAAAAGTCACTGATGATGCAGACAGACACACCTCGCCGGTGAGGACATTTGTGAATTCGTGTTAAGTCTCTTGGAGGCTTTGGGACAATAAGTGACTAACAAGTGGTGTTGCTGTGTGTAATAACTATGTGCATAAACACTACAGTTTTCTCCCTTTGCAGCCAACCCGTTGTTGCTTTGCGCGTCGGCATCTTCCATCTCTAATCTCCTGTCCCGTGTGCTTTTTCTACAGCTGCCATTAACCTAGCAAAGCTGAAGCTGTTCAGACATTACTATGTCATGGTAAGGAGTCTGGCATGCATGGCTCTGAGCGGGGCCTCGGTGGTGGTGGGCACACGCTTTGGCACTGTCAAGTGGCCTGCTTCTGACCAGCAGCCACTTGATAGATGAGGCGGAGAGTTGGGGGCAGCCTCCTAGACACCACGATTGGTAATCTCCCAAGCAACCTTCTGTTCTGCTCTTCTTCAACCTGGCTTCCAGATCAAGGAAGTTGCTGTGTTCAGAGTCCGTAGCTCAGCAAGCAGAGCATCTGCTTTGCATGTAGAAGGCCCCAGCTTCAGTCCCCAACAGCATCTCCAGGTACGTCTGGGAGAGAACCCAGTCTGAATCCTTGGAGAGCCACTGCCAGGCAGTGTAGACAGTACTGAACCAGGCGGACCAGCGGTCTGGCTCAATGTAAGGCATATCCCTATGTACTAACTCTGTATTGTCAACTCTGGCTGGCAGCAGCTCTCCAGTTTTCGGGCAGGGAGCTTTTGCCGCTTCCCAGGCTATGGTCTGACAGCACAGGAGGCCGCCACCTTGCTGGAGCTAAGCAGGTCTAGGTCTGGTCAGTGCCTGGATGGGAGACCGCCTGAGAACCACATGTATGCCGCCTTGGGTTTCTATGATGAAAGAGAGGCGGGGGTATCAGTGTGAGAAATAAATAAAATAAATGGGGATGCCTTGGGGGATTAAACCTGGGACCTTCTGCATGCAAAGCAGGTGCTTTGCCACTGACCTATGGACAAAGTACAGACTGCCACAGCAGACCCAGAGAACGGCTTATCAGTAGTGCAGTGACAAATTCAGAAGTGCAGTGTCCCTTCATGTTAATCACAGCCATGCCCCCTTCCCTTTTTTTTTTTTTGCTGTGGGGTTGAGAATGAGATCCTTGATAATGCCTAGGAATCAATAAGTGTGGAAGAAGAGTGTTAGCTACTGAGAAGAATCCTCTCAGTGTTTGATTCCTCTCCTTTCACTCTGATTGGCTCCAATCTGCAAGAAAGGACAAGGAACCATATTAGAAGATTCTTCTTAGTGGCTAACACACTCCCCTTTCATTTTATTTATTTATTTATTTAATTTAATTTATATACCGCCCTAAGCCAAAAAGGCTCTCTGGGCGGTGTACATAGAGGATAAACAAGAAAATATATGAATAGAACAAATATAAGAAAATCAAAAAGCAAAACAAACAAAGAACAAAAACCAAACAACATCAGAATATACCAGTAATGAAATACTGTTTTAAAATACACTATAAAACAATTTTTTTAAAATAGAATATTTAAAATTTTTTAAAATGCCTGGGAGTATAAAAAGGTTTTCACCTGGCACCGAAAAGATAGCAGCGTCGGCGCCAGGCATACCTCATCGGGCAGACTATTCCACAATTCGGGGGCCACCACTGAAAAGGCCCTGGATCTAGTCACCGCCCTCCGAGCTTCTCGATGTGATGGCACTCGGAGGAGGGCCTTAGATGTCGAGCGCAGTGTACGGGTAGTTTCATATTGGGAGAGGCGTTCCACCAGGTATTGCGGTCCCATGCCGTGTAGGGCTTTATAGGTCAAAACCAGCACTTTGAATTTAGCCCGGAAACAAATAGGAAGCCAGTGCAGACGGGCCAGAACAGGTGTTATATGAGCGGACCGTCTGATCCGCATCAATAGTCTGGCCGCTGCATTCTGGACTAACTGTAGTTTCCGAACTATCTTCAAGGGCAGCCCAACGTAGAGCGCATTGCAGTAGTCCAACCTAGAAGTTACCAGAGCGTGAACAACTGAGGCGAGGTCATCACTGTTCAGATAGGGACGTAGCTGGGCTACCAATCGAAGATGGTAGAAAGCGTTCCGTGCCACCGAGGCCACCTGGGCCTCGAGAGACAAAGAAGGATCGAAAAGAACTCCCAAGCTACGAACCTGTTCCTTCAAGGGGAGTGTAACCCCATCAAGAACAGGATGAACATCCTCCATCTGGGCAGTGAAGGCACTTTCATGCTAATTGGCTTGTAGGATTCTGGAGACATTGGGACTCTGCTCCCAAAAAAGTAAAGGGTCTAAGACCCCCTGAGACCCTGCATGACTACACCCCTGCGGCCTATGCTGTGGGACCCACACCTTGGTCACTGCCCAGATGGGGGGCTGCTTCTGTACCCTCCTATAAGCTGCTTTGAGCTTTCCGAAGGAAGGGTTGCTTAAATTACAACTGGTGACAGATACCTTGTCTTTCAGATAGAACTATCCCTATCGGGCAGCCACTATTTTGAGGTTTTAGGTAATTGGCTTCCCTGGAACTGCTTGGCCCTTAAATGCAAATAGACCTGGCAGCTTTAGTAATAGGTTGATTCACTGTGACTCATAGTTGTCGGTTGGAAATAAAACTCTGTCCTCCCCCCGGATTACACCTTCATGAGGCTCGCTAGGCGTCCCCCAGCCGACTTATCGCTGGCGAGGTCATAATTTCTCGGCAGCATGAGAATCCTGAAGGATCTGTCTTCATTGTTCTGGCTCTTAACTCCGGTCCCCCCTCTCTGCCCGCAGATCGTGTGCTATATTTACTTCACACGGATCATTGCCATCCTCATCAAGATCGCTGTTCCGTTCCAGTTGAAGTGGCTTTACCAGGTACAGGCATCCACTGCGCATGTGTGCTCGTCTTAAAAGCTGTAACAAAAATGCTTAAAAAAAAAAAATTACATAAATCTATCATGGAAACCTGCAGTTCTTAAGCTCTGATGGCTGTTGCCAATATTTGAAGCTTGGCATTTTTTTCTTCTTCTTGAAAGGTTCCCCTCTCCTAATTTCCCCCTGCAGGGTGTTATAGACACAAGGATGAAAAGTAATTGCTTTATTGATCGCGGAACATGCACGTGTGCAAGAAATGCCCTTCAGGCCTTAATCAGGAACACAGGAAGGGGTCCAGGAAAGAGGGCGGAGAAAGGAAAAACCAGTAGCAAGCCCTTTGAATGAAAGAGGGAAGAAAACCCCAACCACCCATACACCAACAGTGCAGTGGCTCCTAAACTTTTTTTCCTGTGGGCTGCTTGAAAACTGCTGATTGTCTTGGTGGAGCACTTAATGGTTTCTTTGGCCTCTTTTTGCAATTGTAACGTGCTGTATAATTTTTAATTGCATTTTTATTGTTTTCCTTTATTTCTGAGACTGCATTTTATTGTACTGCAATCTGTGTTCTGTGGAGCGCAAATGGCAATGCAACAAAATACTGCATAAGAAATAAAAGAGGCAATAAAAATGCAGTTTAAACTGAATAACAATATTTAACGTGGACATGCCGTGGACCGCCTGAATGAAGCTCGCGGACCCCAGTTTGGGAACCCCTGAAATATTCTAAAATCTTTTATGTGAGATTAGCAACCTTGTGCTCCGCTTTTTGAGAATTCTGAGAAACCAGAAAAATCATCACAGTTTTTCAGTCTGTTAAAATCAGTGTAGTTTGGAAAGGCTCAGTCTACCATCTTGATTCAAAATGGCACCCAGTTGTATCCAAACATAGACTGAAACCTGCTCCTTGATCCAGGAGCCATCCTGCCAAATTTGGCTGTGCTGTCTTAAGAGGTGGCCAAAGACACAGCGAACAGACAAAGCTCTTTCCAAAATATGTAGCAGATAGACAAATTACGTTACAACTGAAACATCTTTTTTTTGTGGGTGTAGCATCCAAGGTTAATCCTCCTCGGAGAAGGCCTGTTGAAACTGATGGGCTTTTCAGACAGCTAGGCTAGCTGGAGCAATGATCTTACTTGGGATAAGGCCCCTTCGTAGGATCGTACACAGCCAAAGCTTCAGCGGTGTTTGACTAACGAACAGGAAATGAGGAAGAACCACATTTGGGGTGGGGGTGTTGAAGTCTCGGTCAAGAACATCCTTTTCCAGGTCTCCCATTCTTGGTTGCAGCTGATGGATGAAATGGCCACCTTGGTGTTCTTTGTCCTCACTGGGTACAAGTTCCGACCGGCCTCTGACAACCCCTACTTACAGCTCTCTCAGGAGGATGACGACAGCTTGGATATGGAATCTGTGTAAGGGGCTGCAGCTGCTGCTGCTTTTCTTGTTGTTGTTGTTATTTGGAATGTTGGGCTTCTTTGGAGTAAGGGATTAATGCATGTTACAAGTGACCCAAGCCATTGGTGGTGGGTGGGGCATGATAAACAGGCAATCTATTCTTCCCTCTGTTGGTTCCTCCTCTAAAGTGTTTGCTATTTTTGCAGGCTTTGCTCCTCCCCTTCCTCCCTTCTCTTTCCTGCCTTTGTTCTGAGTGAGTTAGTGATGGCTGCCTGAGTGGAAGCCACATGGCTGCTTCAGCATGTATGATTTTTTCCCCTTGTTTGCAGTCGTAAACCTTACGCTTCTTTATTCTTTCAACTACCAGCCTTAACAGACCAGTTATTTCTGCACTCCGCTGCAATATACAAGAAAACCCTGCCTGTTAACAGGAGCAGCAAAGAGGGCTCGGGCCAAAAGTGTGTTGAGTCAGAAGCCCCTACCTGGGGTAGATTGAACCAGGGATCTTCTGCATGCAACGCAGATGGTCTGCCCCTGCGCTACGGCCTTTCCCCTTTCTCCGCATCACGGTTGGAAAAGACCAGACGGCAGTTCTTCGTTTATGGGAGATGGATGTCCTGTGAGCGGGCCTGGAGTTCTGGTGCCCGAGGCGCCATAGGCACCCTCCACCCCTCCTTGCTCCTGCAAGGTCTCCGTTGAAAACCTTCAACAGGCAGCTGTGACGAACCTGCTAGATCAGGGGGGAGGAATTTCATGTGCAGTGGCCAGATGATGTCATTGTCTCTCTCCCCCCTCCCCCCGATCTTTTTGTCTCACCCTCGGAGCTCTTGCTTTGCCCCCTCCCTTTAGCATTTTTGCCTGGCTGGGATATGACGTCCGATCATGCTTCTTGCTTTCTGGATGAAGGATAGAGTGTGTGAGAGTGTGTGTAGAAGGCAGCCTACCGACTGGAGTCGTCCTCCCTTCCCCCAAAGGATGTTGGGGTCGTGCCACGCAAAATGCTGTTGAGCTCTGGTCTTTTGTCTCTTGTCAGTGGGAGCAAAGGTCTGTTTGCTGGGTTTACGCCCGCTGACGAGGGTGATCCTTCTAGACATCTGACCAGCACGGCTGTCTTGCAGACACTTTAAATCTAAACCTCTGGTACTGCTGACCTGTTAGAATATTATTTCAAGAATGCTGAACCAGCCGCAAATGGAGCGTTGCAGCTTAGGACGTTCAGTGCTTTTGTATTTGTGTGTGTGTGTGTGTGTGTGTGTGTGTGTGTGTGTAAACTAGACCCTAGATCCTGAAAAACAATTCTGTTCCCACCCAGTGCCATTACTCTAAAGATCATTAACATGTCTCATAGCCAGATGTTTTTCAAACCCTTTAATGAGCAATTAAAAAGAAGAATCAGCTAGCCTTCGCAATGATTGTGTGCTTGGTGGGAGCCCAACCCACTGTTCAGTTTTGCTTAGATGGAGACTGATGGCACTGGGGACAAGCAAGTTAATATTTGGGAACAAGCAAACTGAAGGTTCAGTCTTTACCTGAGCATTAAGCAAACCTGAGTTTTAACTTTATAGGAGCTGTCACTTGTTTGCAATGCTCCTCTCTGGCTGCCCTTATTCTCTGCACCACCAGAGGGAGCTGCTGTGCTTGATTGTTGCTGACACTGCCACCACCAGGGAGCAGTATTGCAGCTACTGGGAAAGGTCAGGTGACTCAAAGGGCCAATGGGATGTCCCCTGGCCCTATAAAGCTGCCAGCTCTTGCCTGCCTCATTCAAAGCAGCTCCTCACTTAGGTACATCTATGTGATTACTCCCTTTTAAGTTGGACTTAAAGTTAAGTTGGGGGTTGGACTTGATGGCTTTATAGGCCCCTTCCAACTCTACTATTCTATGATTCTAAGGCTCCCACACGCCCAGCAATGGGTGAAGCTTCACCTCGTTCCTGAGAAGGTTTCTCTGTCTTCCTCTTGCAGGGTGACGACCTCGGGCGTCACAGAGGGCATGAAGAAGGTCAAGAAGGTGGTAAATGGTTCGGCGGAGCTCCGAGGCGAACGAGAGAGCTCTGCGTGACGGGAGGCTGTCCTTTCTCCCCTCACCCCCCACCCCACCCCTGAGGACAAGGCAGCGCTTTCAGATAAACTCTAATTTATTGATCCTTTCCTTCCTTTGCCGGAAGGGGAGCAAGCTGAGCTTCCTGAAATGGGAACTGCGGAGTTACAGGGCAGGGGCTGGGGGACGAAAATACGGCGTGCAAAAAAAAATGGAGCGCGCATGAGAAAATCAAAACCCTTCTTACTCTTCTGTCGTAAGGATTTGGGGCTCTTCTGGTGCCTGCAAGGAAATGCTTTTTTTTTTTGCAGGGGGGGAGGGGGTATGGTGGTGGCATAAATATATATATATATCTTTTTTAATCTTCTGACTTCTTTTTTTTAAATTCCCCCTTCCTTTGGAAACTTGACTCGGAGGGGGAACCCCTCCTACCCCCCTGTTTTTCGCACTTGGGCTCCTTAAGACATGGCTTCCAAATGTGAAAAAAAAAGCAACAAGAGTTTGTGTATGTAAAACTATATGTGTATATCTTATCTATATTTTATATGATGCCTTCTGACACACAGAAACCTGCTGTGTAACCCCCCCCCCGCGTGCCGGAAGATTTAACAATATGGTGTGGACGGAGTGTGGAGATCTTTTTTGGGGGGTGGTCAGGCATCTTTTCCTCCTGCACCCACTTTCCTTTGGACTGGGAGCAAAGAGGAATTCTGCTCCCAGATAGGAATGGAAAGGGTTTTTTTTGAGACCAAGGGTCTACCAGACAGGAAGAGATGTAGTAGTCTTCCCTACCCCCTCCTCCTGTTAACGTGGACCAAAACCGTGGTCCCGTTTTAACTCTGGGCATTGCTTGAAGGGTTTCTGAATGTGTGCAATGGTTTGGGGATCAACGTTGAGTTATTTTTCCTTCCCCTCCCCCTTGGCTGAAAAGTGGTGAGGTCATGTTTCTACTCTTCCCACCCCCTCCAAAAAAAACCCACATTCAAATAAAGCACCGTTTCTCAAGAGAAGTCCATAAGTATCTGCTCCCGGCGTTTCCTAGCTGGTGGATCAGTGAAGCTTTTGCATTCCTGGCTTCTGCAGTATCTTGGGGTGCTTTCAGAAAGAAGCCCTGCGGTTGGTCTCTCATGTGTGAAACGGGGTGTTCATGAAGCAGTACAGCCTCTTCCTGTTGAGAAAACAACCCTCAAGCTGTGACTCCTAACTGTAGGATGCAACGAGGCCTAGGGCCCACCACAGAAATTCTGTCTGTCCGCACTTCATGGAGACCACATTAACTCCCCCCCACGAAAACACCCCCTTCTCTCCCACCCTCCCTGGATGCCTCGTTTGAGGACAGCGTGTAGGATTTGAGTTGCAAAGGAAGTGCCAGCCAGTGCGCTGGCAAGGCGAAGGAGCAAAAAAAGGGAGCATGTCCACCTGTGAGCAGGAACGGACCCCTCGGAAAGAAATGCTAATTGAAAAGGGAAGCTGGAGCCTTCCTTTTGGAAGCGTGGGGCAGCTTCTTGCGGAGAAGGATCCACACAGGCGTGGGGGCATCTGATGACCCGTTGTGGGATCCGGAGGTCCCTCATCCTGCGGGGCTTTCTTCTTAAGCATGCGCGAGGCTTCTTCAATGGCAGGCAGGCAAACCCAGGAGCATCAGTACGTGTCTTCCCCCCCCCCCGCTTCAGGGATTGCTGCTTATCCAGAGGTGCCCCCCTCCCCAAAATGCACCCAGTTAACTTCTCCAGTCTTCAAGGAGACGTGTCGGAAACTTTCCGAAAGAAAGGCAAATTCCCTCTTCCTTCTTAGAGCAGCCTTATGTTGCAGGCAAAACCCTCACTGCCTGCTGTCGGCCTCCGGGGCCAGTGGGGTGCCCCCTCCCACCCCATCCCCCAGAACCACCTCGGTGTATGGGAAGGCCGCTTCCCAAGGCAAGAGCTTCTCGGGCTCTGCACAGACTGTTGTAGAGCCCTTCAGGACCTGTCGATGATGACCAGAGGCTGGAAGCATCAGTGTGCGGCTCTTGCTGGTGGAAAGAGGAAGTTTTAATCAAAGATGTGAAAAGCCGGCTCTTTTTCTGCAGCTTCTGGTAAGCACGGAAGCTTGGGGTCCTTGGCTCTTGTCCTCCCATCAGCTGATTGAAAAATCCGAAGGGGTGTTGCGGAAAAGCTCTAGAGGGAAATCCGTCAGGGGAAATCAGCTCTGCCAGTAACCCTTTTCTATGAGCAAACTTTTTTTTTTGCCCTGGGCTATTTCTCTCCCTCTCGCTAGTAGTTTGCTGTAAAATGTTCCTAGCAGCCTGGCCTAAGCTAATCGGCCTTTCTGGCATCCCTGAAGCTTTCGTGCAGCAAAGGAGGGTTCTGTTACAGGTAACAGATGCACTTTTGCGTCGCTGTCGGGCTCCAAAGCCCACACAGCCATGTCAGCGCGTGTGGAATTCCGTATTCCGCAGCAGGTGTGGGGGAACCATTGGTCCTCCAGATGTTGCGGGAGGACAACTTCCAGCATCCCTGGCTGTTGGCTATCCTTGCCACAGGGGCTGATGGGAGTTGTCGCTGCGCAACATCTGGAGGGCCAAAGGCTCCCCCCCCACTTACTCTCTGGCCTGCCTGTTTCGAATGGGTTTCCCAGTATGCCATCACAAAAAGAATGGATTTTGGTTATTCTGTAGCAGTGGGGGGGGGGGACCCGTGGCCTTCCAGCTGTTGTTGAATTACAACTCCCATCAGGCTCCAACCCCCATCCCGCCCCACCAGCTAGCACGGCCAGCGATCAAGGATGATGGGCGTTGGAGTTCACACAACATCTGGAGGGCCGCAGGTTCCCCACCCCAGGTCCTAAATAGCAGCATTTCTTACTGCATGCAGGAGATGGAAGAATGCCTCTACTTAGAAGAGGCATTCCTTCGTGAGACATGAGGGGAGAATGCCTCTTCTTGCACCAGTTGTGGGGAATGGGTGGTTCTCCGTAAATGATGGGACTCCCAGCTCCCATCAGCATCTGCAGCCAGCAAGGCCAATGGTTGAGTGACGACGGGAGTTGTCACCCAGCAGCGTCGTAGCCCAACTCTCGATGGTTGCGCCAGGCACAGGCCTTTGCAGAACATTTCCAAGTTCTTCCACCAGGCCGCCAATCCTTTTAACTGCCATGCGCCCTCTTCTTCTGGCAGCTGTGCTTGGTTTTCCCAGGTCGTTCTGCGTGTTACAGGCCCCCACTCTAAAAGTTGCGTGTCCACGGATATACGCACAACACATGCTTCATTTTGACCCATTCCATTTCCCCAGCGTAGCCGCCGGGAGCATGCCTGCAAAGAATCCTAGTCCATTGCAGCGTTTTCCCAATTACCCGTGTGTAGGATCTCCTCCAATCTCCCCCATGTGAGGAGGACAATACAGTGTGGAAGCATACGATATGTCCTCATGGAACATGCCTCTTAAACGCAAACCGCGGTGCTGTTAGCTGATGTCTCCGCACGAGCCAGACCCGCAATGCCAGCGGAGAGGATTTCACTGGGTGTGTTCAAGTGTTCTGTCGTTTGATTTCGTGCCGTCTGGGATCACCAAGCACCCTTTAGGACATAAGCTCATGCGCTCTTTTGCTTCATAGTCAGCTAGACGCTTCCCAGTGTCAACTCATCTGTTAGGGGCTTTGTCAATGGATAACTGCAAGGTTGGGGTTGAAGTTGTGGAGGTCATCTGTTGAGGTGGTGGGTTTTGGAAGGGGTTGGCTCTGCATTTAGAGACGCCACACACACACACAATCTCCGTCTGTGTTCCTCCACCCACCCATCCCTCCTGCAGAACGAAGGAACTGGGGGGAACAGCACTCGCTCCCTCCCCCGCCCCCAAACATACGGCAGGCCTGGTTCTGTTTTCTGCTGCTATACCGCAAGAGAGCAGTGCTCGTACTTTATAAGGCTTCAGGTCCAGTTGGCATGTGTCTGTGTGAAACTATTGCAAAAAACAAGCGCTTCAATATGGCTGTGAAGGGTTGGCAGCATTTTAAGAGCCAGGGTGTACGGCTCCTGTGGGGATGAGCCATTGCTGATCAGTCATAGTTTTACTTGGTCTCTAAAATGCTTTTAAATGTTGCAAGCCTTGAATCATTGGAATGGTATCATTTAAAAAAAAAAATTAGACGGGATGTCTTGTGGGGTCAGGAGGAGGGTGTGCAGAAATAATATTTCATCTCTATCATAAGATCAGCTCAGATGTCCTCTGTGTTACACACACACACCCTTTGATACCAGCCAAATCTTTTGGATAAGCATCTGAGACAGTTTTCTCCACGTAGTTACCTTGCGTCCCCTTGAAATGATGAGCCTCATTAAGAGTCTTGCTTTTCTCCCTTTTTGTATCCCTTTTGAAAGGTGTGCATGAGGAACAGCTTTCTTCCCCCAAATCCCCTCCTCTCTTGTTCTAGAACCCCTTACGTAACTCTTCTAGAACCAAGTACGCAACTGCTCTAGAGCCCATTGTGCAGCTACTCCGGAACCTGTGTTTTCTTCCAGTGAGCACTCATGCGAGATGTGGGTCTCCGCATCCCCAACCCGATCCATTCGTGGGGATTTTGGCACCCCACCTTTTAAAAAGAGCTTGCAACATTCACGTTGGCCCTGGGGAGAGCCCAGGTTTGCTTGGTTTTTGGGGTGTACCTGAAGAGTTGCCTAAGTAGGGGGCCAATTCTGTAGCTTGTAAAACGACCTCGGAGAGAAGTCTGCATGGATCCTTTTTCCCCTGTTGTTTTGGGGTTTTTTTGTGACGTACCCTGAGGCAGAGATGGGTAACGCCTGTGCCCCTCTGCATATTTTTGGACTACAGCTCCCATCGTCCCTGATGGTTGGCATGCTGGCTGAGAGCTGATGGGAGTCCAACAATATCCAGATAGACCACAGATTCCCCACCCCTGTCCCAAAGAAGCTTTGGGCCAAATTGGCAGCCTCTTTACGATACAATATGAATAATAGATTATTATTACTATTTTTTTAGAAAGTAAGATGTGTGGTTTGTGTCCTTCAAACGTTTGTGTATTCCTTTTTTCAGGATTTCGGGGTGCAAAGTGGACTTCGTGTTTTTAAGTTTTTTGTTTTTTTAATTCCCTTTTTAAAAAAGAAATAACATGACAGTATTTTATGTGAAGGGGAGCAGGGGGCAAACCAATCAGGGGATTTCTCTCTCTCTCTCTCTCTGTAATGTGTTCCCCCCCCCCCGATATGGAAATGATGTACAGAATAAAAGACTTGATGACCAGCAGTCTTTAGTCCAGTGATGTTTTATAAAAATCTCCTTCTTCTGTGTTGAACACTGGAAGGGTGGGAGGCGTGTTTCATTTTCCTACCCTAATGAGAACCAAAACACAGCCATCCTTAGACATTCACATTTTTAGAATGTTGGGATGCAGTTTGCCAACTAAACAATATTTACAAAAATGCATATCTGAGGGGAAAGCGTGCATACAAATGAATATATGAGTGAAAATAACGCGCAAAAATGCATTAGATAACGAGAAATGGCTTGCAAAAAATGAGTACCATGGTTGAAAGTGCTTACAAAAATATGTTTATTAGGAGGAATTCACACTAAAATGTTGGAGAATTTTCATGAGGATTTAAAAAAAAAAAAAACCCGCAAATTGCTGCAGAAATGGGGAGAACTGAATTTAAGATTGGAAAAATAAGAAACGGAGAGAACCGAAATTAACAGATCTTTCCGTCCTTAAAACCTGCTGGTGCTTTTTCTGAAATCTAGGGGGGGTTGTTTGCCTATGTGCTTCCAGGGCTCGCTAAGAGGAGCAGCGCACAGTTACTGCCTCAAAAAAGGACATGGACATAAAATGCCACACGCCAGAATTTTTAAACAAACTATATTCTAAATAACAGCAATACATTCGTATGCATTTTTGTCTTGATTTAATCCTGAAGGCAGCCTTGAAAGGCGGGCCACTACTGTAAGACTCTGGGGCTGGACAGGGAAGGGTAATCGGGCCAGAAGTGCTGGGGTGTGTGTGTGTGTCGATTCTTGCCCCCTGCCAAGCCAAGGACCACAGATGGTGGCAGTTAGCCATCTCTGGAGTCCTTACTCAGAGTAGACCCATTAAAGTTAACAATCGCCTAACTTGGGCTCATTCATTTCAGGATAGTTAACCTACTGCAGAGCAGGCCCATTGAAACGAATGAACCTACGTTCGTCGCGTCTGCTAAATTCAGTGGCTCTACTCAGAGGAGGGCTGGCACCGGATACCAGCCCTCAGCCAGGATTGCTTCCCAGCAAACCTCCGCCAGCTTGGGAGCCGCCCGATGCCTCCGGGAGGCGAGGAAGCGAATCCTGGATTCGAATCGGCGCCTCGCCTCGGAGCCAAGCCGATTCGAATGCGGAGCGAGCGAGGGCGAGCGCGACTGTGCGCGCTCCATTTCTCCATCTCTCCGCCCTGCGCGCCTCGGAGATGGACGCGGCGCCCTCCGGCTAAAGCGCGCCCGCCCCCGGGCCGAGGAAGAGGCGGAGGCCAGCGCGGCGCCGGCCAAAGAAGGCGACCGAGCGGCGCTGCAGGCAGGCCGGCCGGCCGGCTCTCTCGGTACCCCCAGGCCGAACCTTCCGGGCGGTGAGTAGCCGGGTCGCCGTTGTGCCTCCGTCTGGCTCCACGTGGCGCCGCCTCCTGCCTCCCCACTCCGCTCCCCGCCGCATTCCGGAATCCGAGCCGTGGCTCGCCGCCTCCTCGCCCTCCCTGCTCGCCGGGGACTCGGCCTCTGCGCTCGCCAGAAGCCGAGCGGGACTAGGGAGGTGCCTCGTCCAGGCTCGCGCCTTCGGGAAGCGCCTCCGCTCAGCGGCAGAGCGCCTGCCTTGCATGCAGATGGTCCTGGCTTCAACCCCCTCTGGCATCTCCAGGTAGGGCCTGCCTGAAACCCCGGAGAGCCGCTGCCAGCCCGTGTCGACCATACTGAGCTACGTGGACCTCAGCAGAAGGCAGCTTCCTAGGGCCTGTGGCCAGTGCCGGATTTAGACTTGGTGAGGCCCTAAACTATATAAAGCTTGGAGGCCCTTTGTTAAAAAATTACACCATATATATTCAGTACACATAAAATTTTAAAAGCCCCCCCAAAACAATTCTGAAATTTTTGAGGCCCCTGCGGATTGTGAGGCCCTAAGCTGTAGCTTGTTTAGCTTATGCCTAAATCCGGCACTGCCTGTGGTCCATGGCGCTCAGGATTGTCCGCTCTGATTGGCAGCAGGTCTCCCCTAGCCCTCCCTGGAGCTGCCAGTGGGGATTGAACCTGGATCCTCCTGATGCTCGGACCCACAGAGCGATGGCTCTTCCCCTAAAAAGCGGAGGCTTCATGCTGACGTTTAAAAGAAGGCATCACCAGCCAAAATTTGGAACCCAGGAACCTGCCTCATACTGAGTCAGACCACTGGGCCATCTAGCTTAGTGTTGTCGGCACTGGCTGGCAGCGGCTCAGCACTCCAGAGTTCTGAGTGGAGACATCCCCAGCCCTTCCTGGAGATTGAGCCTGGGGACTTCTGCACGGAAAGCAGGCACTCTGACCCGCTGAGCGGTGCCCTTTCCCCAGATCAGACTGTGTCCATCATGGTTGTCCTGGCCAGGCAGCTGGTTTTGCGTCTGAGCCTGTGTTTGAGGCTGATCTTGGGTGATTTACTGCCTCCTTGCTGGGCCTTGAGAGCCAGTGTGGCCTAGTGGTTAGAGCGTTGGTCTACAACCTGGGAGACCAGGGTTCGAATTCCTACACAGCCACGAAGCTCCCTGGGTGACTTTGGGCCAGTCACTGCCTCTCCGCCTCAGAGGAAGGCAATGGTAAACCTCCTCTGAATACCGCTTACCATGAAAGCCGTATCCATAAGTCAGGATCGACTTGAAGGCCATCCGTTTCCATTCTGCTGGGCCTTGGGGCTTGCCAAGAAGTCATTGGTGATTGGCCCCAGGCGATGCCTCGGGTCCTTCAATTCTTTGGTCTGCAGAGGAGTCTCCAGGGTTGGTCAGTTGGCTATCACTGGTTCCTGGCCACCTTGGCGATGTTCTCCCTCCGCTGTCGGAGGCAGGTGGCCTACGGATATCAGGGGCTGGGAATCGCAGGTGGACAGGGCGCTGTTGCCCTCAGATCCGGCAGTGGGGCATCGGGTTGGCCCTTGTGAGAACAGGAGGCTAGGCGGGGCCCCTTCTGCCAGATCCGGCATCCAGGCTCTTCTGATGTTCTTTGGTTTGGAAGTTAGTGCCGCTGCTGGAGAGTGGCCTTGCCTGTTTATCGTTTTGGGTGGCTAGCTGAGACGCATCCTTTTTTGGCGGCTGTTTGCAGGAGGAAAGCCCTGATTGCTGGTGCTGTCAGTAACTGCTCTTAAGTGATCTGTTTTGCATTGTAAAGTATTGTGTTGCCTTCTGGATTTTTAAAAATCTGTTTGCCTGTTGTAAACCGCATCTTCAGGTAGGGCTAGGAGAGAATCTGCCAGTCAGTGTAGACATTACTGAACTGGATGGAGCAATGGTCTGATTCAGTATAAGGCATCTTGCTATGTTGCTATCTAAAATGATAAATGAATGGGGGGAAACGTAAATCCTGAGGACTAGAAGCTTAAAAGAATGCTGGGCTTCTCACATATATTTTTTTGAAGCCTTGGCCACCTCTGGTTGTCCATCTCCAGTTTTAGATGACTAAAACAGCTGCTTTTGAACGGTTTTCATATGTTTTAGGCCTTCTCTCTCTCTCTCTCTGTCTCTTAGCCTCACTGCGCCCCAGAGGTGACAAATCTATGCATATGCATTTTCGCACCAGCAGCTTGCGATATGGCAAGCAGAAGGTGTCTGGACATATGTTTCAGACGGTTGCTTAATGAGCGGGATGATGGTGTTTGAGAGAAGAGGAAGCTGAATGTAGCCTTGGCGGGGCTAAAATATCTTTATGTGGCTTTGGAGAGCATGTTGTTGCTCCTTGGGGGAGAAAAAAAATATTCGACACGCTTCGCGATTACTTTGCAGTTATCGTGCGGAAGAAGAGAGAACAGTCTGGTAAGAAGAGACTCTGAGACATCTGAGAACCAAGGGATTCGTTCAAGAGCACATCAGGGTTAGCGCAGGGAGTTGGAGCCTGGATCGGTGATCAGCAAAATTCCTTTTTTCATGCTTTATTTATTTAAATACTTACCGCCTGTTCTCTGTCCAAAGATTTCAGGGCAGGGTGCGCCCATCCTTCAAACGATAAGGCCAGCTCCAAAACCAGAAGCAGATTGAAAATAGTCCTAAAGCACGGTCAACGCGGCCGGTTCAAAATGTGATGGCGAGATTAACTGTGACTTCAAAGTTTGTGATAGATGACCAGTTTTTTCACCTCGTGCCAGACGGATGATAAAGTTGGCGCTAGGCGGATCTCAGAAAGGAGGGCATTCCGCTCAGCGGTAGAGCAGAGCATCTGCTTTGCATGCAAGAGGGTCCCCAATGGCATCTCCAGGTAGGGGGAATGTCTCATCTCTGGAACCCTGGAGAGCTTTTGCTGGTCAGTGCAGACTATATTGGGCTAGGCCAGTGGCCTGACTCAGGGTGAGGCAGCGCATGGCCAAGCTATGGAATGTGCTCCCACAAGCCGGCAGTGATGGCTGCCAATGCGGATGGCTTTAAAAGAGGATTAGACAAATTCACGGAGATAAGGCTACTAGCCACAAAGGCTCTGCCACCGTAGTGAGAGGCGGCATGCTTCCGAACACCAGTTGCTAGAAACCACAGGAGGGGACAGTTGCTGTTGTGCTCAGGTCCCACTTGGGGGCTTCCCATAATGAGCATCTGGTTGGCCACTGTGAGAATAGGAGGCTGGTCTGGATGGGCCACTGGCCTGATCCAACAGGGCTCTTCATAGCCGTGATAGCTAAAAATGGAACTTCCGTGCCCAGAGACAGTCTACCTCTGAATACCACTTGCAGAGAAACTTAAGTAGGGAGAGTTGTTGTTGCATTCAGGTCCTGCTTGTGGGCTTTCCATAATGGGCATCTGGTTGGCCACTGTGAGAACAGGAGGCTGGTCTAGATAGGCCACTGGGGTGATCTGGCAGAACTCCTCTTACGTTCTTAGGAGAAAAGGCCATAGCTCAGTGGCAAAGCCCCTGTTTTGCTTGCGGAACGACCCAGCTGCAGTCCCTGGCATCTCCAAGTAGAACCCTCCCTGAAACCCTGGAGTGCCCCTGTTGAATCATAAGATCCTGAGCTAAGCTGCACTCCCAGCTCTGGCCAAGGAAATGTTTCTCCTCGCTTGAGCCTTGTTCCACCAGCCCAGTGTTTTTGCTGGTGTCAACCTCTGCTGTTGCTGCCACTGATTTGCTCGATTGGCCAGGCCAGCGTTGGCTTCGTGCGACATCTCAGGGCGAAAGGATCCAGTAGCAGCCTTGGCCCGCTGGAGTAATTTGTGGGTTAGGTGGAGCCGTTTATTTTCTCTGAGCTGCCTCAGACAGGCTTGCGTATGCAGGATTAAGCTATCATTGAGTACTAGCCACAATGCCGATGCTCTACCTCCACTCCCAGAGGCAATTTGCCTCTTAATAACCTGTTACTGGGGATCACGGGTGGGGAGGAGTTGCTGTTGCACTCTGGTCATGCTTGCAGACTTCCCACTGGGGCATCCGGTTGGCCACTCTGAGAACTAGGTTGCTGGACTAGATTGGCCACTTTTGGCCTGAAAGATTGTCTCACCCAGTCAAAATTGCGCTCTGCAGGTGAGGGCCTCCTGGAGATACCATCTCTTCATGAGGTCCGTTCTGCACAACATAGGAAGCGGACCTTTAGTGTGGCGACACCTACCCTGTGGTATTCTCTCCTCTTAAATATAAAAGAGGCACCATCTCTGTTGTCTTTTTGGCACCTGATGAAGACCTTCCTCTTTCAACAAGCCTTTTAAGTAGAGACCTTTATCCCAGGCTGTTTCTGTGTTGGAATTGCTTTTTAAGATGTTTTGTTTTAAAAGGTTTTTTCAGTGTTTTATTGCACGTGGTTTGCCACCCTGACCTGCCTTTGGGAGGAAGGATGGGATATAAATTTAATAAATAAATAAATAAAGCTAATCAACCCCCACCCCGCAACAAATGAACACAGCAGAAAGCTGTCTTTTAAAGAGCTCAGTCTTTTAAAGAGCTTTTCTGGAGAAAGTTTACACTCTTCCTCTTGATGTTATTCTCCGATACGCTTTGGAACAATTTGAGTCAGCTGCTGTATTAGTAAACTGCTGTTGTGACTGTTAGCTGTTTTATTTATTTATTTAACAATATGTATACAGAAGGACCATGACGTGGTTTACAAAAAAGCATTTATCAATAAAAACGTTTTTGAAACTGTTGAAAACAACAGCAGCCTTAAAAGAGATGAAAACACACCGGCATGTGTGTGTCTGGATGGGCTCACCTTAACAGAAATGTTTTCAACAGGCACTGAAAGGAATACCACAAGGGCACCTGCCTGATGTCAAGAGGCGCAGGGAGTTCCAAAGTGTAGATGCTGCCACACTAAAAGGCTGATTTCTTACAAGTGTGCAATGAGCATTATGCAGCACCTGTCACAGGGCCAGTTCTGCAGATGGAGTGGGCACATGGGGTGAGGTGGTCCCGCAAGTAAGTTGGGTCTCAAGCTGTTAAGGGCTTTATATTAAGTTAACTTAATTTTTAAATGTTGTTGTAATTGATTTCAGATTGTTCTTATTTTTATATGTTTTTGCTGTATTATATTGTGTGATTTTATTGTATCTTGTGTTCACCGCCCAGAGAGGTAGTCGGGCGGTATAAAAGTCTAATAAATAAATAAATATATACGAACAGTAACATCTTGAATTGGGCGATTTACCGTTGAGGCAAGATTGGGTGATTACCTGCAGGGAGTGGATTTTGAGGGCCATTCAGGGTGTCAGAGAAGGAAATTGGCGGGTCTGACTCATGGGAAGCAATCCATGGGGGACTTTTCTTACGCAAGCACCCCCCCCCCCCATGAACAGGGCTCTTCTTGAAAGATTGTGCCCCATGTTTTTCCACCATGACAGAAAAATATCTTGAGATGGCCTTTATTATTATTACTAACAATATCGTAATATTTATAAAGGTCAGCTCAAGACATCATCACCATCATAAGTTTTAGATCCTTCCTTGTCACTTGAGGCTCAGGTAGCCTCGGTGCCACGGAATGCGTTCTACCAACTTCGATTGGTAGCCCAGCTACGTCCCTATCTGAGCAGGGAGGACCTCACATCAGTTGTACATGCTCTGGTAACCTCGCGATTGGATTGCGCTCTACGTAGGGCTACCTTTGAAGACAGTTCGGAAGCTGCAGCTCGTGCAAAACGCAGCGGCCAGATTGATAACGAAGACCAAGCGGTCCGAACACATAACACCTGTTCTGGCTCGCTTGTACTGGCTGCCAATATGCTTCCGGGCCAGATTCAAAGTGTTGGTTTTGACTTATAAAGCCTTATACGGCGCGGGACCACAATACCTGCTGGAACGCCTCTCCCGATACGAACCCGCTCGTACACTACGCTCCACATCGAAGGCCCTCCTCTGAGTTCCGACTCAGAGAGAGAGTCTCGGAGGGTGGTAACAAGAACTAGGGCCTTCTCGGTGGTGGCCCCTGAACTGTGGAATAGTCTCCTCGATGAGGTGCGCTTGGCGCCGACTTTGCTATCTTTTCGGCGCCAAGTTAAAACCTTCCTCTTTTCTAAGGCATTTTAATCTAATTTTAATCTTCATTTAGTTTTAAACTTGTTATAACTGATTTTAGATTTTCATTTTTTCCATATGTGTTCTTGTTTTATTATGATGGGTTTTATTGTATGTATTTGTATTTTTGCTGTACACCGCCCAGAGAGCTATGCTAGTCAGGCGGTATAAAAATCTAACAAATAAATAAAATAAATAAATAAATAAGCAATTACAATGATGTTATATGCAACTAAGTTCCACTCAGAGTAGACCCACTGAAACAAATAAATCTAACCCAGTCATGCTTGTGATTTTCAATGGCTCTACTCTGAGTAGGACTAGCATTTGGTTTACAACCAAATGATAAAACTTTTTTTTTTAAAAGTTTTGTTTTAATACGCTTTTAAAGGTGTTTTATTTTAATATGTTTTAAAGTCTTTTGCTTCTAAGATGTTTTAGAGTGCTTTTAGTGTTTTTGCTTGTTGCCCTGGGCTCCTTCTAGGAGGTAGGGAGAGATATAAATTTAATAAATAAATAAAATAATATAATATCACGCACCATCTACAGCTCAGTGGTCTAAGGATCTCATTGCCCTTTCTGCATTTGAAGATACAGCTTATAATCGTCACTCTCGCTTGGATACCTGTTTGGGCATGCGGACTGCCTATATCAATCTGTGCGTTTAAGTCAGGATCGATGGAATACTTTTACTGTGAATGTCTGCTGGTGACATTTCTTTTTTTTTTCCCCAGCTACATTTTCAAAATAATAATATTTTTCTTAAAAAAAATAGGATATTCCCACACCTTCCATTTTAGAATTTAGGCCCAGCTGCCCATCCGCTGTGCCTCTGGGCTCTGAAACGTGGCTCATTCTTCATTTGCTGCTTGAAGCTTTGAATAAAACAAATCCAGTAATTAGGCATGTGTGTTGGAGGGGAGCAGCCTTGACTTGCACCGTTTCTGGTGACTTTCATCCTGTGGCCACATGATCTCGGAGGCAGGGCAGGTTTTAAAATAGAACCAAGTCCTTCTTGCCTCTTTCTGTCTCTCCGCATCAAGCCGGCTGACGTGTGTGGGCTGTGGAGAGGTCAGGAGCGGGTAGCTGTATGCTTGGGCCTTGCAGAAACAATAAAATAAAATAAAATTCTGCGCCTAAGGAAACCGAAATGCTGTGACCTGTGTAGAAATGATGCCAATGCATTCTATTTTTGCCAAGACTACAGAGGGGCAGATGTTTTGCCCCTAATTATAATTTTTTACCCTCTCCTTGAGTTTAGCAGAAGCAGAATGCGCCCTTCCCCAAAGGGTGGCGAGGCTTTTACCGTTGGCCAAGTCTCCAAAGGGCTGTATGCCAGTGCTGGGTGCCCATTGCGCCCATTTGTGCACATGTGGCCAGGCTTTGCTCCGCCTCCCCTCCTCAGTGGATTTTGCAGATCTGCCATAGGGAGGGTTCATCAAATGATCGACCTGATGACTGGGAAGGGATCGATTTTTGTAGCTGTGTACACATGGTGAATTTAGAGCACCTTATTCCTCTCCCGAACCCGGAGAACTGTAGTTTACCCCACACCGAGCAACAGGTCCCAGAACTCTTAGCAAACTACAGTTCCCAGGATTTTTTCTGGGGGGAAATAAAGTGGCTTGGTGTGTACACAGTCTGCACCTTCATCAGGGTATCTTATTTTGTTTTTCTGCCACCATTAAAATCAGAGGGGAGGGAGAGAAAATATTTGCTTGAGGGAGGCCAGATTAGGCCCCTGAGCTGTGGGTTAACCACACTTGCTCTAAGCACTGGAAATCCTGTCTGGCCTCGTCTTCTAATTTCTGAAATCTCTCCACACCCGTGTGCTTTCAAGCATGAATTTGCAGCCTTAAGGACTAGAAGCTTGGGTTTTTGTTTTGGTAAAACAGAACGAGTCCCGAGGGCCAGATGTAGAAGCCTGGAGGGCCAGATTCAGCCTAAATGCTCTTTCAGGGCCTTTTTCAGACACTCTGTACTGCTCTTTTTTGAAAGGGAAGGTGCAAATTGAGTCAATTGTGGAAGTAACGGGACTTGAGAGAAGCTTGTGGAGGAAGTAATAGGATGAAGCTGTAATTACATTTATTTATTGATTGATTTCATTTATACCCCGCCTTTCTTTTCATGATAGAATAAAGCCTTAACGATGACATCTGAGGTTGCACGTCATACGCGCAAGGAAGACGTGGCCTGTTCCCATAGTCATCTCACGCCAGACAAAGGAACAGGGAAGCTGCGTTATACCAAGTCAGAACATTGGTCCATATAGCTCAGTGTTGCTTGCACTGACTGGCAGCAGCTCTCAGGGATTTCAGACAAGGGGGCGCTCCCAGTCGCACCTGGGAATGCCATTGGGGACTGAATCTGGGACATTATGTATGCAAGGCAGATGCTCTTATTGTTGAACTGTGGCCCATTTCCCAGAGAGTAGCCAAGATTCTAGTCCTCGTAGTTCTCAATGTAGTGCTGAATTAAATAGGAATATAACAAGCTGCCTGATACTGAGTCAGACCATTGGTCCAGCTAGCTCAGTATAGTCTACAGCACTTCAGGCAGGGATATTCCCAGCCCCACCTCAAGACATCTGGGGATTGAGCGACAGTCTCTCTCTTTTTCTTTCTCTTTCCTTCCTTGCCTCACCTTATTAAATGCCAGCTTCTGCTCTGTCCTGGCGCTAGAGACGTGTTGACAAATGCAGGCGCTCTGTTTTTAAGCACTGATGCTTTAATGAGCTTGTTTTCAGAAGACTGGCTAATAGAGGATTATGTATTTTTCAAATGGCTGCTGAAGGGAATATGTCTCTGGATGATTGATCGTGAGGCCTCCTTTCCTTAGGAAAGGAAACACACTGTATGGGTAATGTAAGCCATTCCTCAACCTCTGTTCCTCCCCCCTTTTTTTTCAAACCAACATCATACTTTAATCAGTGGTGCTAGTGGCTCCATGTCAGTGGGGCAGTGGAATCCACTCCAGGTTTTAGTCTGAACTTTCAAGGAGCTGTCCAGGATCCTTCAGTGGCTGTGTCTTAGGCTTTTGCGTAGCTTGGGATGGGCAACTGGTGGCCTCTGAGCCAAAATCCAATCTCCCCTACCTTCGTTTTGCCCTCAGTTGCCACACTACATTTTAACTGGGCCTCTGAGCCTGGATCCAGCCTTTCCTTGGATACCTTCACTTGGCCCTCAGTTGCCGTATTGCATTTTGAAATGGACCTCTGAGACAAAATCCACCCTCAGATACATTTGCTTGGCCCTCAGTTGCCATACTAAATTGTAAATCAGGCCTCTAAGCCAAGACCCAGTATTGAGATACCTTCATTTGGCCCTCATTTGGCCCTCATTTGGCCCTCAGTTGCCGCTAAATTCGATTTAGTTTACATTTAAAAGTGAACTTACCTAATTTCCACTTTCTGAAACAATATGAGAACCGAATCACAGCCATCCTTTGAAATTCACACTTCTCCAAATTTTGCGATGTAGTTCCAACCAAATTTACATATATTAGTTGATAAGCGTATTGGTAAGCATATACTGGGGAAAGTGTGCATAAAAATCCAGATATTCGTGAAAATAACATACAAAAATGCTTGCTATTGGGGAAACTTGTTTGCAAAAAATGTGTGTAGCAGTAAAAACTGCATACAAATAGTGTGGAGTAGGAGAAATTCACACTAAAATACTGATGAATTTTCCCGAGGATTTATTTTAAAATCTCAAAGTGCAGAGAACTGAATTTAAGATTGGAAAAATGAAAACAGTCTAGACTAACTTTTAAGTGGTCCTCTGAGCCAAGATCCACCCTGTCTTGAGATATCTTCACTTGGCCTCAGTTGCCATTTTAAACATTTAACCGGGTCTCTGAGCCAAGATCCACCCTCTCTGCAGATGCCCTCAGTTGCTACACTAAATTTTAATTAGGGTGACAAGTAGCTTTGAATTTGGCAGCGAAAAAGAAATGGATTGGATTTTTTTTGCAGCTGGGTGTGGTCTTTGACAGCAAAAAAGAGTCTCCCCACCCTTGAGATAAAAAGTTGCCCACTCCCTTCTTGGAAACGTTTGGAATGTCATGCTCCCCTTCAGCACGGCTGTCTTTCCAGAGTTGTGGAATGGGCTTTTTCTGTTGCCTTTGCTCCTGTCTGAAAATTTGAGGGGAAGAGACATGCCGGGGCAGCTCAGAGACAAGGAAGAGGAGAAGCTTCTCTTTTCATAGCCCTCGGGCTGCAGAATTGGTGGCAGGCGTGGCAGAATGCACAGCCCTTTAAATAACCAACAGAGAGCCTGGTGGCACCATAATAAAAACATGAACCAACTTATTGTGGCATAAATGTATCCAGTCTTCAAGGTGCCACCTCTGACTCTTGGCTCTTTAATTTGCCTAGCTACCCCTCTGAAATTTGTCAACTTCAAAATGAGATTTTTAAAATTCTAACCAAGGCATTGCCAACCTGGCACTCATGGGCACCAGTATGCTCACCACTACTTCTATGGTGCACATGAGAGATCTCAGTATATGCCCTCAAAAATCCACAATGCGTAAGAGACGGTTTCCTCATCCTGCTCAGTTCCTGTTTGTGCCAGTTTGGCTTTCCCCTACATTGAACACCCTCCCTTAAACATACCCATATTTCATTGGAGGTGAGGTATGTGCCTTCCCCGCCCCTCGTTGACGGGGAGGCATGACCGCACACCCGTTTGTGGTTCTGTGTCTTATGTGTTCATTATGACAGGCCCCCACAGCCGCCATATTGTGTGATGCCACACTCCGTGGCAGCCATTTTGTAACATGGCATGCCCCACATGGCAGCCATTTTAAAAATATTTTATTTATTGATTACATTTATATCCCACCCTTCCTCCCAGAAGGAGCCCAGGGCAGCAAACAAACAAAGCACTGGAAACATTTATACAACATCTTTAAAAATGTTGTTTTTTTAAAAAAAAAAACCTTTAAAAACAATTCCAACACAGATGCAGTTTGAGATAAGGTCTCTATTTAATCGACCACAATCTCCACAGCAGCCATTTTGTGGCTGGTGCCCATGGTCCTTTCCCAACATTCCACACATGCCCATTGGCCCCAAAAAGGTTGGTTCGGGCTCACGACTGTGGGAAAAGAGGCTGGAGGGAAAGGGTTGCCGAGGAAATGCGGTGGGCAGGGGGAGGGTGAAGTGTCCCTAGCAAAAAGCATTCCTCTCCCCCCACACCGGCTTTCCACATTGAAAGCCAGCTCTGGATTCCAGGTAGACAGGACTAGATCGAAGGGGCTTCAGTTGCGGAAGGGTAGATTTTGGTGGAACATTAGGAGGAATGTCCTGACAGTAAGAGCAGTTTGACAGGGGACCCAGTTACCTACAGGGGTGAGGGACTGTCCCTTGATGGAGATTTCAAGCTGAAGTGGGACAGGCATCTGATGGGGTTGCTCTCACTATTTCCTGCCTTGAGCAGGGGTTGGTCCGGATGGCCTTATGAGAACCCCTCTGGCTCACAAGTTCACAAGAAGAGCCTGGCTGCTGGATCAGGCCAGTGACCCATCTAGTCCCGCATCCTGTTCTCACAGCAATGAGAAGCCTGCAAGGAGAACCTGAATGCAACAGCAACTATCCCCTTCCTTGCTATTTCCAGCGACTGGGATTCAGAGATAGGCTGCCTCTGGGTGTGGAGGTTCCATTCTCAGCTGTCATGGCTAGGAAGAGCCCCACTGGTTCAGGCCAAAGGCCCATTCTGGTTCAGGCCAAAGGCCCATTCTAGTCCAGCCCTCTGTTCTCAGAGTGGCCAACCAGATGACCCAGCCCAAAAGCAGGGCTTGAATGCAAGAGCTCTCTTCAGCTGTTGCTCCCCATCATCTGGTAGACTGCCCCTGGGCATGGAGGTTCTCCTGTCACAACAGACCTACATAAGAAGGGCCTGGCTGCTGGATCAGGCCAAAGGGGGTCCATTTAGGCCAGCCTCCTGTTCTCACGGTGGCCAACCAGGTGCCCCAATGGGAAGCCGCAAGCAGGACCTGAGCGCAGCAGCAACTCTCCCCACTTGCAGTTCTCAGCAACCGGCATTCCGGGGCAGACTGCTCCCAACAGTGGAGGGATAACATTGCCATTGTGGCTAGTAGCCCCTGATAGCCTGATCCTCCATGAACGTGTCTAATCCTCTTTTAAAGCCCTCCAAGTTGGTGTCCATCACCACCTCTTGTGGGAGCGAATTCCGTAGTCTAAGTATGCGCTGCCTGAAGATGTTCTTTCATTTATCTGTCCTGAATCTCCCAACGTTCAGCTTCGTCGGATGTCCCCGAATTCTAGTGTTAGGAGAGAGGGAGAAAAACTTTCCTCTGTCCACTTTCTCCATGCCGTGCATCATTTTAGACACTTCTCTCGTATCACATGCACATTACACTGCCCTGACTCGCCTTTCCCTAAACTAAGAAGCCTCAAATGTTGTAGCCTTTCCTCCAGTCGTGCATACAACATCAAATTAACGATGCAGTCATGGAATCGTGCAATGCGTCGAGCTCCTGGTACTTGAGAGTCCTCTAATCAGAGTTTAATTTCATCCGACCAGGACTCGCTAGAGCATGTCCCTGAAAATCTGATTTGAGTGCTGTGGCTCAGGCCTTGAACGTATGAAGATGAAGTGTCCGCCTGCTTTTCCTCGCTGATCTCATTCCTGCTTCCATTCCGATTGCAAGCGCTCCCTTTCTGATTCTGTCTCGGCAAATCATGCTCCCGATTTGCAGATAAACATCAGATGAGTCCCATGTAGTAATTTTTTTTAAAAAAAATCACGTCATTTGTGACTCGGCCGAGAACATTTGAAGTTACTTGTCAGGGAGACTCTCCCATCACTGTCACTTGGGACCAGGATACCTGAAAGACCGTCTTTATTTATATTTTAATTTATTATTTCAATTTATGTACCGCCCTTAGCGAAATAGCTCTTGCCCCTTATATACCCAGCCGATCACTGCGCTCTGCAGGTGAGGGCCTCCTGCAGATATCATCTTATCAGGAGGTCCATTCTGCACAACATAGGAAACGGACCTTTAGTGTGGCGGCACCGACCCTGTGGAATCCCCTCCCCTTGAATATTAGACATGCACCATCTCTGTTATCTTTTCAGCGCCTGCTGAAGACCTTCCTCTTTCAACAAGCCTTTTACGTAGAGGTAGGCTAGGCCGCGAGACATTGACTGGCCCCAAGGTTACCCAGTGAGCTTCATGGCCGAGTGGGGAATTTGAATGACAGTTTTCCAGGTCCTAGTCCAACACTCTAACCACTAGGTCACACTGGCTCCAACCGTGTGGATTTTTGAATTTTCTTACAGGGGAAGTGATTTCCATTGTGTTGCCATCAGCCTGAACTCATGGCCTGAGATCAACCTTCTCAGACCCTACGATCGATGAGTGAGGCCTTGTTGGTGGTGCCTGGTTGGCATTGACCTGTGACAGGGGCTTTTCAGTGGTAGCACCTGTTTGTGGTATGCTCTCTGTGGTGAGATGTGGCTATCTCCCTTATTACTGACTTCCAGGAGGAAGTTAAAAACATTCCTGTTTACCTTGGCGTTTGATGGCTGAAAGACACACTTCCTGGCAGACCTGGGGATCATTGGTTGAGAGTATGCTTTTTAGCTGTTTTTAGAATGATTTTTTTAAAATTATGGATGTGTTTGGCGCCCTGGATTCCTTTGGGAGGAACGGTGGGATATAAATTGAATGTATACATAAAATAAGCCATAAATACTAGGGATCACAGTTGCGTTGGGCTTGGATTCCAAATAAACAGCGGTTCAGGATGCCCAGTTGGCACTAACCGCTGTGCCAGATTCTTTTGCCAAGCCTGGTCTAATGTTTCATCTAGAGTGGTGGTTTTTGCCTCCAGGGAGATTAGGCAAATAGTCGCTTGCCGAGACCTGTTGGGAAATGACAATGTGTTTAATTCAGAGGAGGGCTTTGCATCAGAGAGCCGGCGTGTTTCTCCTTATCTCTCCCGTTCACAGAAACTCGCCTTTTTGGTTAATTGAGGCATAGCAGCGCAGAATTCATTGAAACAGCTTCTGAAACAAAGGCCAAGAGAATTTGCCGGAAGGGACAGACGCCTTGCAAACGGGGGAGGAAAAAGCAGCAAGGAAGAGCTGGGCTGTGGGGCTGTGCGTGTACTCCATGCTGAGATGAAAATTCTGCACTTTAAATTCTGCAACCTGGATGTATTATGCAAGTTGAGCACTCTGGCATAGGCAGAGCAAGAGAGGGGCAGTGGAACCCCATCCACAATGCCTAGACATCCCATTCAGCCACCCCCCCCCAGTTTCTGAGATTTCAGCAGATACTGTCTACACGCTTTCAAGCACTATAGCATTGGCAGCCATAAGGACTAGAAACGTGTGTGTGCGTTTTAAAAAGCTGAGATTTGCACGAAGCTGAGTTCTGTACCTGATGCCAGACTCTGCATTTTTAAAATTAGTAGTAGGAGAGAAGCATGGCATATATACAGCCTGGGCTGTGTGCAAAGGGAGCCCACATTTTGATTTGAACTGCTCAGCTGTATACACAGACTCTAGACTGGTTGAACGTTACCTGTGAATAATTGTCCGAGCGCACAGCTGAACTCTTTGCGTGCACGAGTACGAGAAAAAGGGCACACCTTTTATTGTTAGGATTCCAGTTTCTGCTGCTGTTTTAAATAGCTGTTTTAAATTTGCTCTGATTTTTTTCAGTGTCAGATTTTATCTTGTTTTCATGATGTTTTTGTAGTTGCTTTGTAAATAATGAAAAAGACGAGAAGGGAAAGGTATCCATCTGCCTACCCTAGCCTGGTGTTGTTGGACTCCAATTCCCATCAGCCCTGGTTGTGAGCACGGCCAATGGGATGATGGGAGTTGTAGTCCAAAACTTCTGGAAGGGCTGCTGGTCTGGATTAATATCAGCAATAATAAAGGGTTTGTCTCTTGCCTGAGACAATGTCAGATAAAATTATGCTTCCAGGTTCATTTTGGACATTTACCAGCATGCCTTGGCAAGTGTTGACATTTACCAGCATGCGACAAAAAGGTGGGGACGATATTTGGGCATGATCCCAAACCATGTATTGAGTTATCAACAGCTGCCAGAATTTTCTGACACTTCCTTTCGGCCTCCTGAACCATAGAGTTTGGGATGTTGGGTTGTTGCTGGCATTCGTCCTGCTTGGAGTAGATCGATTGAAAATGATGGGTGTGACTACCCCTTAAAATTGTTTTCAAATCTCTCTCCTGTGGTTTCCTTTCTTTTATAGTCTGCACCGCCTTGAGACAACGGGTGGGCGGCAATGAATAAATTAATGATGATAAATAACTAAGAACAACGTCGTTCTTTGGAATCCCAAGGGGTCTACTTCGAGTAAGGGGACCGTGGGAGACAGCTTCCAAGTTTCTTTGTCATTTTCATAGCCCTAGGCATTCCCATCTTCTGCAAAAGGAAAGAGAGAAAATTCATTTGTCTGGCATGAAAAACCTTACTCATTTCCATTCATGTCCCTCTTTCCCTCCCTTCCCTTTGTTTCCAGCCCCCCTGAAGGATTGATCTGAAAAGGAGGGACCACAAGAGAGACAAAAGGAAGACCTGCTGGCCAGCTCACCCGCCTGCTGGACAGACTGGCAGATTCCAGTTAACACCTTATCAGCGCAGCAGCAGATCCGTGCCTGCCAAGGCAACTCAGGAGAGTAGCAGATGCGGGAAGCAAGCAAGAGGAGGGCGTTTTGTAACCAGGGACGACAGCGGCAACACTGCCACAGGGCTCCAGCGAAGAGGGGGGAGAGAGAGAGGAGACAGGCAAGGCAGGGGAAAAACAGCAGCCTTTTTGACGCACGGAGAAAGCTTCCTGAATTTTTCACTTTCGTTTGGCCGAAAGGAAAAGGCAAGGCAAGTTGGTGTGGTGAAATTTTGTAAATAGCCGAGTCTTTTTTTCGGGGGGAGGGCTAAACAAAATGATGACCTTCCCTTTTTGCTGTAAAGAATAATAACGCAAGTCTTTCTTTCTTTTTTTCTTTCTCCCTCCCCCCCCCTCTCTCTCTGTTCTCCCCCCCCCTCGCAAAAAAAAGGTTGGTAATGGAGAGAGATTGCTTTGCTGTCTGCAGATGACCGTATTGCAGGGCTGAGCTGTGCGGGCACTGACAAGGAGATTCCTCCTCCAAGACTCTGGATCCGGACGCTGGGTTGCATCTGAACGCACAAAGCATACCTCCCCCCCTTTCCCCCCCCTCTCTTCTCCCCACCCTTTCCCCTTCTCCTTCCATCCTCTTTCCCCAGTTTTTTGTGGATGCACTGCAGCTCCTCAAAGAGGATCAGGAGCCTCCAATTTGGTTTCCAGACCGAGGCAGCCCCTCTCCCTGCTTGCATCTTTCTCTCTGCCCTCACCCCCCTTGGCTTCATTTATGCTTCTCCGTTGAGCGGAGGGAGGCTGTTGAGCAAAATCTATGCCCCGTTAAGTCCGGAGGACAAATCTGCCAGGCTGCGATGGGGAAATCAAACAGCAAGTTGAAGCCCGAAGTTGTAGAAGAGCTGACCAGGAAGACGTACTGTGAGTCACTCTTCTTTTTAAAAAAATAAATTTAAAAAATGTCCTTTTAAGAATAATAACAACGACAAAAAGATCTTGAATCCTCGAATTGTGCAACTTTCTGGGTCCTGGAGCTGTCTGGGATGTGGAGAGTGATTCCTCCTGGTTGTGTTTTTGGGGTTCACATGTGGGGGTTGTTAAGCCATGAGAAGGCATCAGCCGCGAGTTCTGGGGGCGGGGGGGTACAATGTGCAAGCGTGCCATACTTTAGTGGCACAATCTGCTGCATTGATGGAAAGGCAGGGGGTCCGGAAGACTGGCATTGAGAGAGGTGGAGGGGGGTGTGGATTGAGAGAGAGAGAGAGAGAGATGTTGCACGGAGAAGGCAGTTGAGGGGGTGTCATTATTTCCACGGCTGCCTAGAGCCAAAGAAGGCGAGCAGGTCTTTTTCGTCTGCCAAGGCGGCTCACATGTTCCGTGGTGATTCATGCGCCTTGTCATGTTGAGAAGCTTGCAGGGAGCATCTTGACAACACCCCCCTTCCGCTTCTCCTGGGGGGTGGGGGGCTGGCTGAGCCAGAAGGGAGTCGGTGTGTGCGTTTGTGTGTGTGTGAGTTCATGTGAGGTGTGGGGAGGAGACATCAATAGCATGCACCATAACCACTGAGGCTTATGTTTTGATTCACTTCTGGGGATTTGATAGCCTGCCATAGCCCCAGGGCTCGGAATGGTGGGCAGCGCTGAAATTATTTCACTTCCCCCACCCTGCACTCTGAAAGGGCCTTGCTTTTTTTGGGGGGGGGATATTTAACAATCTGGAAGAGACAACAAAGAGAGAAAGAAGGCACTGGTTGGCAGGAGAGAAATAAAATAAAATGCAGGCAGCAAAGCTTGTCGGTTTGTATCCAGCTAAGTCCTACATGGAGTAGACCCATTGAAATGAATGACCTGAGTTAGTCAGGGGCATGAGTTTCTGTGGGTCTCCTCTGAGTAGAACTGAGTTGGCTACAACCCATTGAAAATAATGGACATGATTAACTTAGATCCATAAATTTCAGTGGGTCTACTTGAGTAGAACTGGTGTTGGAAACAACTATATATATGTATTTGTTCTTTCACGATTCCTTTCTTCCCCCTGTTTTGTGGTACGTTTTGCGCGCAGTTCTGAATTTTAGCTGGAGAGTGTTGCTTGGAGTTTTGAGATGTGTTCCTTCCTCTCCACTCTTGTCTTAATGTGAGAAAAACAAGAAATATGGCTAATAATAAGATCAACTAGTGCCGTAATGAATTTTCCGGTGGCAGATTGCAAGGCCAGTGCGGGTTGTTTTTCCTCAGGGATCAACGGCCCAGCACGGGCAGGGTGGCCCTTTTGTCGCGGCTTTTCATCATAACATTTTGTTTGGCTCACTCACTTCAGTGGTCTGGAGCTGTTCTGCTCTGCAGGGATGGTTTTCTGCAGCACTCCTATAGGGACCACGGCATCGACAAAGCCAGGATGTGGTTGGATGAACTGAAGGGATTCAGCCTCCTGGGAATGCTTTAAAATAAAATAAAAATTAAAGAAACAAGTTTCTAGCCCTGATAGTGCAGAGTTATGGTTGGAAGTAAGAAATGCCAAAGGCTGGAAGGGGTGCCTGCTCAAGAGTTTTGGTGGATCAGAGGTCTGTTAGGGAACATCAGTGCCCTACATTCTTTCTTATCCCAGGGTCTGCCAACATAAGTGGTGAGGAAACAGCAACAAAGTGCAGTTTAAAAAAAAGGGGGGGGAACACAATTATGCAAATGAGCTTAATAGAATCCTGTTTTTTTTCCAGGACAAAACTTGAGCATGTTTGGCGCATGAAAAAAAACACAGCAATTTTTGTAAAGTACTATTTCTGCAATTTTTATTTATTAAATTCATACCCTGCCCTTCCTCCCAGAAGGAGCCCAGGGTGGCAAACAACAAGGGATAAAACTGTAAAAAAGTTTTCAAAACAAAAATCTTAAATAAATAAAATAGAAACAAAACACCTGAAAAACAGTTCCGGTACTGATGCAGAGTCGGATGAGAGATTATGAATGTCTTTTTTTTTTAAGTCACCTTTGTTCCAACTGTGTGGCAAACACAATCTCCCTCTCCACCACCCCCAACCTCATTTTTCGCCACAACAACCCTGTGAGGAAGATTAGGCTGAAGGAGGGAGGCTGGTCTGAGCCCAGCCAGTGAGCATTGCTCTCCCTGGGCCGAGTCGGATCCTCTGTCCGTTGTGATGTGGGGGCTTTTCGGAGGGCCTGTGCGTATGTAGCTTTGACAGTGCCTCAAACTGCCTGGGCTTCTCTGTTAGCTGTTTAATTAAAATATGCATAGATGAAATATTTCTTTATGTGAGTAGTTGACTTTCAGAGGAGCGCCGGCGTCTCCCCCTTTTCCAGTGCTAGGTTTGAAAGAACTTTGTGCGTCTGTCCTGCCTTCCAAAATCCAATTCCTGCTGCTATCACCAGAAAGGGCTGGAAGAAGACTCCTGGCTGAAATCCTAGAGAGCTGCTGCCGGTCAGAGTAGACCTAGCCTTCCCCAGAGCAGATCACCCACCATCCCTGATCTGTCGGCCAGGCTGGCTGGGGGCTGATGAGAGTTGGAGTCCAACCTCATCCCGGCGCTAGATGTTAGGGACAGAGAAAGGTGCCTTCTCCTGAGTCAGACCGTGGGTCCATCTAGCTCAGTATTTGTCTACACTGACCTGCAGCAGCTGTCCAAGGTTTCAGGCAGGGGACATTCCCAGCCCTACATGGCGGTGCCAGCGGGGATTGAGCCCTGGGACCTTCTGCATGCTCTACCACAGAGCTATGGACCTTCCCCCAAAAGGACTATAGCTCCCATTATCCCTGACCATTGGACATGCTGGCTGGGGCTGACGGCGTTTGGCATCCAGCCACATCTAGAGGGCACCAGGTTGATGCAGGTGACCCAGAGCTGGCTGGGCCGATTTAGCGTAAGGCAGTTTTGGTGCCATTTACATGCCATCCAAACTTTGGGCATGGAGAGGGTGAATGGGTGGATCTTCCTCCCGCATGATTTGATGGGAGGGGGCTGTCTCCCAATTAATCGGGTCAGCAATAGGTGAAGGACAGACAGTCGGAGATGCATCTTATGCACAGTGGGCAATTAATTTTTCGGAGTGACGCTGTCGCAAGGTGTCGGAGTGGCCAGACCGTAGCTTTTTAAGAGGCTTAGATCCTATCCTTCATTAATCAGCGTTTTAAAATGTAATTTTTTACCCACGCGAACTACATGGAGCCTGCAGATATTAACACCTACAGCTTTTAACCATCATAGCTAGGAATGGAGCCTCCACGTTCAGGAGCAGTCTCCCTCTGGACATGAGATGTCGAGACGCTCCATCCAAGTAGCTGGCGTTCCACCTTTTAAACCCGGAGCAGGTTAACCTTGCCATTCTTCAGAAGCTGCTGGATTGCCCTTGAGAATTGGCCCTGTTGGCTGGAGCTGATGGGACCCAGCGGTGGCTGGTGGCTGCACGTCAGTGGAATCCGCTCCTGGTTTTAGTTCGAACTTTCGAGGACCTGTCTAACATCAGCACCTTGGACAGTGCCTTGAAAAGTTCGGACTGAAACCCGGAGTGGACTCCACTGCCCCACTGACATCACCAGCCGCCCCTGACTAGACAGGCCTTTGGCCTGATCCAGCAGCCAGGCTCTTCGTATGTTTTACGTCCCCTGTCGGAGGCAGTATACCTCTGCATACCAGCTGATGGGCATCGCAAGTGGGGAGAGCTGCTGTTGCCCTCAGGTCCTGCTTGCATGGGCTTCAGTGCAGCGCTGTGATTCCCAAAATCCCCCCCCCGACCACTTGAAAATTGCTGAGGGTCTTGGCGGACCGCTTCATGATTTCCCTGCCTGCTGTAGCCATTGTAATGTGCTGCACTGGACGCTGTATGTTTTTAAATTGGATTTATTACATCTTTCCCCCCCTTAGTTGTATTTTACTGTTACAGTTTGTATTCTGCCCCATTCAAATTGAGACACAATAAATTGCGGCCTAAAGAACAAAAGAAGCAATTGAAATATCACTGAGGAGCAGCATGGCTGTTTCGTGCGGACATGCTGCGCAGACCACCTGAATGAAGCACTGGTGGCCCAGAGGGCACCATTTGGACATCTGGTTACCCACCGTGAGAACAGAATTCCGGACAAGCTGGGCCTCTCTCCTGACCCAGAAGGCTCTCCTTATGCCGTTATCACCATTTGTAGGGCCACAAATTAGCCACCCCTGACCTAAACGGTTTGGGGCGCTGCCTCCTTCCCACATTTCCACCCCCCATGCTCTGATCGCCCCCTGAGGTTCACCTCCGGGTGCGCCCGGTGATAACCAGGGCCATGGCCAATTCTGATGTGGCCCCCCCACCATGTCTCATAGCTTGCCAGGAAAATGTCTCAGGCTTCACAGCACAGGTTTTGGCAGCTGGTGAAAAAACGTGGCTGTTTTTAAAAGGCCGTTGGCTGATTATTTTTTCTTTTTCTGGCTTGATGTTTTCGTTCTGATAACTTGTGGTTTTAAAGGGGGTTGGAACTTGTCGAGGGTTTGTGTTACGTGTTTGTATTTTGATTTTATGATGGGGTCGGCATTGGGGATGGTTATAAATTCTGATAAAGGGCCACGTTTATGCCACTATTATTTCACTTTAAACGGTCCTGGCTTCCCCCATAGAATCCTGGGAACTGTAGATGGTGAAGGGTGCTGAAAATTGTTAGGAGAACCCCTATTCCCCTCCCAGGGCTACCATTCCCAGAGTGGTTTAATCATCAATCCCTCTTCCCAAAGAACTCTAGGAATTGTTGCTCTGGGAGGGGAATGGGGGGCTCCTAACGGCTAACAGCACTTTTCACAAACTACACTTCCCAGGGCTCTTTGGGGGAAGAAGCCATGCGAGTGGAATAATAGTGACATGAATGTATGGTGTGAATGTGGCCAAGGTCTGGATTTCATAGCCACTTGAGCCTTTTTCGAAAATTAGGTGGGATATAAATTTTTAAAACGCATAAAAATCACCAGGGGCCAGCAACTTGAAGGCTTCCCAGAGACATCTGGCTGGCCGGCTGCTGTTGGGCCCTCAAACGTTGGCTAGGTGGATCCTATCTTTGACCTAACACTTAACTCTTAGTAGAATCCGCAAATTAATTTTTCAAAATGAAGCCTAACAGACTCCGAGTAGATCCACTGAAATTAATGGACCTCAGTTACTCATGCTGATTAATTTCGATGGGTCTACTGTGCTGATCTGACTGTGGGCTAATCTGTCTTCCTCAAGGATTTTCTTTCTCTTCACCTCCCCTCCCCCAGTCAAACGTGCTCCACAATCTAATTTTATTAGCTCTGTGACCAGCTGGTCTATTCTATTCTGCGTTTAATGGGGCATTTGCTTTGAAGAAAAGGTGGAGCTGTTGGTTTTTTTCTTTACAGCAAAGATTTTGGGGCATATTTTGAAGGGTGTTCCCCCCCCCCTTCTCACCTCGGAAATATATGGCATGAGTCAGAGACCTTGGCTTTTGCAGAGCCTTTGAATACTGAGCGCGTAACCCAGACAAAGGTGCGCTCGCTGGCTTCCGCCCCTTTCTCCCTTCTTGCTGCTGCAGTCCCACGGCATCGCTTACCCAAAAAGCCAATTGAGGAGGACGACGAGGACGTGGCAGGTTCATGCGCTCCCTGCACATTGGTGCAATGCACAACCTTTTGAAAAGCTGGTGGCGCTTCGAGTTGCCTTGGAGAGTGGGCAGCGTCTCTCCAAAAAGCACATGACCATTTGCTGCTCCTGCTGAATTGGATCACTGGTCTATCCTCACCCGGGGGTGGAGGAGGTGGGTCAGCAACTGCTGGTCCGTGGAGTTTAATCTGAGGGGTGGCAGTTGGTCCTGTGCTAACCCAGAGATTTAAATGGCATAGGCAGAGAAGGGACATAGCTCAGTGGCAGAGCATCCACTTTGCATGCAGAAGGTCCCCGGTTCAATCCATGGCATCTCCAGGTAGGGCTGGGAATGCCCCGCACCTGAAACCCTGGAGAGCTGCTGCCAGTCAGTGTAGACAATACTAAGCTAGATGGACTAATGGTCTGAGTCATTATGAGGCCGCTGCCTATATTCTGAAGTGCAATGCTATGTTTTAAACACCATGTTATTTTGATTGAAGGGTTGTTTTATTCATTGTTGTGTAAACCGCTTTGTGACCATCTGGGGTGAAAAGCAGTCTCTAAATATTGGAAAGAAATTTTTCTTTTTCAAAAAATACCCCTGCTTGTTTTCCTAGCAAACTTTGATGACTGCTAGCCACGATAGCTGTGTTCTACCTCCACTGTTGGAAGCGGCATAACGGCAGTGATGAGAATCACGAGTGGGGAGAGTTGCCACTGCGCTCAGGTCCGGCTTGGGGGCTTCCCATAATGGCATCTGGTTGGCCACGGTGAGAACAGGAGGCTGGACTAGATGCCCCCCCTTTGGGGTGAACCAGCAGCCAGGCCCTTTGGATGTTATAGCTTAGCTTAACATGTCCGATCCCCGTTCCCCCAGTTCAATTCCCAGTGTTTCCAGTTAGAAGAATCCCAGGGAGCAGAGATAATCCGAGGTCTTGGGCAAAAGTCCTCACTCCCAGCTATGCTCCGTGAGATTCTTCTAACTGGAGATGCAGGGAAGGAGGGGCAAACGTAACATGTCCAGCGTATGGTGTACCTGTGACTTTCGGGAAGGGCTCCTTGTGTGTGTTTGAGGCAGGCAAAGTGTCCTTTCTGCCCGGACCAGGAACCTGAGGTCTGCTCAGGGATGGAGCAAGACGATCGGGACATTGTCGGTAGCCATGAAGAGCTGTTAGGAACATAGGAGCCATCTAGCTCTGGTTTACTTACACTGACAGGCAACCGCTCTCCAGCATTTCCGACCAGAAGGCCTACCTGGAGATTGAACCTGGGGCTTTCTGCATGCAGAGCAAATGCTGTACCACCGGGCTATGGCCTTTCGCTGCTGGATCTGGACCTTCCTGCTTTGTGACTGGAGGTCCCCACAGCAGCTGCGGGGTTTCCTGTTTGACTCTCAGACTTCAGCAAAAAAAGCCCCTCTCCCTCCCTAGGCCACGGGAGACAGAAAGACAGGCAGGAACTTTGGGGCCATGCCAAAGTGCTGAGCTAGCTGCATATATGAGGCTATTGGGGAAGTGCATGCAAGCGTCTTCCTGGATCAGGGCCAGGCTGACAGCCAGGAGGGGGGTGGAGCCTCCAGCTCCTTTTATCGCTTATCATTCAGAGCCAGACTAGTGCTGAAGCAACAACTCCCTCATAGCTCCACATGCCCTGCGCTGGGGGAATGGCTACGGAGATGATCTACGGCTGCATAGAAAGCTGCCTTCTCCTGAGTTAGACCGCTGAGCCATCTAGCTCAATATTGCCTGCCCTGACTGGCAGTGGCTCTCTAGGGTTTAGGGCAAGGAACACTCCCAGCTGTACACAGACCAAATGCAGAAGGCCGTAAAATCTTCAGAGCGTTGTTAAATGGTAAAGCAAAACAACACACACACACCCCTAGCAGCGCTAAAAACACAGCGCTGGAAACGTTTCGAAAGCAAACGTAAAGCGACGCAGTAGTTTGAAAAGCCGCCTGTCCCCCGCTGCCACTGCACCAATCCCCACCTTCCTCCTCAGCCCTATTTGCATGCTTAGCTACCAACATGCCTCTCAGGAAAGGAAATGGGACAAAGACTCACATCATCCAAACTGGGATGGCAAATCTCAGGTGTGGGTGGGGAAAAAAATGTATCCCTCCAGGCTTCTGTTTTTGGCCTTTGGAGCTCTCTCCAGGCCACCCCTCCCCCGCTGCAGGCCACACCCTCTCACCAGCCCTGCTTTGCACCTGCCTTGCATGTTTTTGCCTAGCTGAGATGTGCTGTTGAACTCGGATCATGCCTTTGGCTTGACTGGATGGAGAATGGAGAGGGGCGTCTGTGCACAGAAGCTAGCCTGCTGGGTCAAGGTAAAAATGGCATTATTGCCCTGCCCAGTTTGCCTCTGGCTCTGCCCACCACTGGCATGTGGCCCCCAGAAGGTTACCCAGAGGGGAATGTGGCCCTTGGGCTGGAAAAGATTCCCACCGCCTCTGGGCCGGATGGGCAATCAGATCCACTTTTGCTCTTTTAAAAAGGGAGTCGATCATTATGCAAAACGGGAACATGGAATATGTCTGGAGAGTAGCAAACCTCCCTTCTTGTAAGCTTGCATCTTAGGGGAGATGGCGACAAAATACCGTCTAGGTGTTTGGTCACCCCAGGTGCCAATAACACAGGAGGATTAATAAAAATGACCGTCCAATCCGTTGGAAATGTCAGAAGGCTCGAGACCAGTTTCGCGTCACGTGACAACTTTGTCCTTTTGCCAAGCAAGTCTGGAATAAAGAGACAATAATTGCAGGGGAGGGAAAATATGGCAATGTCCAATCAGTTTAGATCTATTATTATTATTATTATTATTATTATTATTTCCATGCCCAAAAGATGTAATCGAAAGGGAACATTCAGAACTTGCTAGATGTATGGTAACGGCTGCCCGGTTGTTATATGCAAAGTATAAGAAGCAATCAAAAATACCAAAGACAGACAAATTGATCATTCCAAAGTGTGGTTATGCTGCAGTGGCTATGTGCAACTGAAAGAAAGACGTTAGACTTATTTAGAAATAAGTGGAAACCATATATACAGATTTTTGTACCCAGCATGCCTTTATATCCGAGAAAACAATACTGTCTCAATTTCACGATGGAAAACGGCAATGGGTCAGGGACAATTTTTGTAAATTAGAGAATTGGAAGATGAATTCAGTGTCCTCTGACAGTTGTTTTTGATGAAGTGTTGCAGTTCTTTTGTTTTGTCTTTGTAAAGTCGGAGGAAGAGAGATGACTACTGAGGGCTGTGTTCCATGAAGGCTGAGTAGAGTCTCCAGGTTTCAAGGCACTCTACCTTGGGATATTGGCCACCGGGTGGCAAAAATAGGGGAAAGCTGCTGCCTTTGTGCCCTTGCCACTGTGCTCTGGGGAGGCATCTCCTGTGAGGGAAGAGGATGTTGGGCTTAGATGGTCCTTTGGGGGGGGGGGTCTGATTGCTACAACCCTAGAATCTGATGCCTAAAGCAGAAGGGGAAGGACTTGTGGGGCCGGGCCCAGAAGTGCGTCCAGCAGACGAGCCATTGTTTGTGACTTCCTGAGGGTTTCTCTTGTGTGCATGTGTATACTTCTGCAAGCCTTCAGGTTCGTCTGAGCTTGCAAACCATAGGGTTCATCCAAGTCTGGTTCTTCTATCTGGATGGAGCCATTTTGGCATCATAGGGACTAGAAACCAGAGAATGAGCTCACTGTTAATAAAAACATCTCCAGGAAGCTTGCTTCTCAATAGCTGGCAGAGTGGCCTGCCTGGGGGGCAGCTGGGCCTTTTACCGTAAGCTCTCGGGGGCCATTCTTTGGAGGAATTCCCACCAGGCCGTCTCCTGATCCCAAATGGCCTTTCTCGCCCTCAGAAGAAGAAGCAGACCACACGGAGCGTCTTCCTTCACAAAAGCTGAGTTTGGCATCTGAACCCTGATGCCTGCCTGTGGAACTCATGTAGGCTGGCTGGCTGCTTTCCACGCATTAGTCAGCGCTCCCTTTAAAAACACACACATGCAAAACAACCCCCTGAAAAACTTGTAAATATGAGTTGCTGCCGACAAAGGCTCAACAGTGAGCCAGCCAGTGCGAGCGAGACGGCGGCCCCTCCCTCCCCCTCTAGATTAGGAACATCGGAAGAGCCCTGCAGGATCAGGCCAGTGGCCCATCGAGTCCAGGCTGCTGTTCTCCCAGCTGCCAAACAGATGCCCCAACGGCAAGCCCGCAAGCCGGACCTGAGTGCAGCGACGGCGCTCTCCCCCGCCTGCGATTTCCAGCAAGTGATATTCAGGAGCACGCTGCCTCCAACAGGGGAGGGAGAACCAAGCCATTGTGGCTATCTGGATTCTCTTACGGATGCTCACAACCAGAGACAGGTCGGCGGCGGAGACTGGTGGCTCTGATGTCAGTGGGGCAGTGAATCCGCCCCAGGTTTTAGTCGGAACTTTCCAGGAGCTGTCCACGGTGCCAAAACCAACTCCAAAGCTAGTTTCAGCACCTTCGCCAGCTCCTTGAAAGGTCAGACTAAAGCCCAGTGGACAGCCTGCTATTAGGACCTGAGTGCAACAGCAACTCTCTCCTGGGGTTCCCAGCAACTGGCTTTCAGGAGCATACTGACTCTGACAGCCATTAAGGTTAGTAGCCACTGATAGCCTCATCCTCCATGAATGTGTCTGATCTTCTTTTAAAGCCATCCAAGGCTGTGGCCATCACTGGCTCCTGTGGGAGCAAATTCCATAGTTTAACCATGTGCCATGCAAAGATCAGCCAACCTCCCCCCAAACCAGTGTAGAGGCCAGAGGCCAGGAGAAACCCTAAAAGAGTGCCTGCAGACCCATTTGCTCTGGGTAACTCGAAGCATGCTGCATATGAACAATGTTCGTGCATCTTCCCGTCTAAGCACTGGACGCATACATGCACAGCACTAGTTCCACTGCATTACCCTTGATGACGGGTAGGTGAAGGTATGTATCGGGGTGCCCCTCAAGATGCCATTTTTAGTCCAACTCTGGTCAGCTGTTAGCAGCCAGCGTGGCCATGGGATGATGGGAGTTGTAGTCTGACAACCTCTGGAGGGCCACAGGTTTCCCATCTCTGGTATTTATGAGCAGGCTGCATCAACGAAGCATTGCAGCTGCAGGTGATGTAAAGCGATGGCAAAGGTCTGGCTGGGTGGTGCTGTGTTTGTGACCGGCCATTCACAAAATATCGGTCCTTCATTTAACTAACCCAGATTTTACTCCTTTCTAAGCTTATTTCTCAAGATGGTGTTGCTGAGAAAAGCATCTTGCCTCGCCCCCACACCCAGTGCCATGCTAACTTTGCAAAACCGCATTCCAAAAGACATGTGTCGCACTGACGCCAAGCAGAAATGCGCGGTCGCACATGTGCAAAGAACCAGGGATGCACAAATCGATCAGATGTGACTTCCCCCTCATTTTTCCAGTCTTGAGTTCAGTTTGCTCCTTGTTCCGCATCGGTTTGCATGAAAATGTGTGCACCTTTTCTTCTCGCAGTGGGGGGATTTTCCAAAAGGATGCATGAAAAACCCAGATGGAAATTGAATGCCCGAGAAACGCACATGTGAACTGTACACATTTTGTATGCACTCTTCCCGTAAAAATACACATTGTTCAGTGTGCATTTCTTTCTTGAAATACTCATTTATTGGCCACCTAAGAGTTGTATTTTTTTAAGGCATTTTGGGGACTGAAACTGCGTCACAAAATCTGGAGGAGTGCATAATCAGTAAGCATCCCTAAATACCTGGGGAAAGAAATAGCCAGGAAGATTATTTTTACCTGCTACCTCAGCAGCAAACGTGTAGGTGTTTGTCAAATCCATCTGGAAAGGGGTTTTACAACCAGGATGCCACGACAGTGAAACATACCTGGTGGAACATCAGGAGAGTGGATGCTAGATCAGAACAAACAAACTCCCATCTACTGCACCATCCTGGTCTCACAGTGGCCAACATCTTCCAGTGATAACATGTTGCAGGACTATATGACAACTCCAATCATCCCTGACCGTTGGGCATGCTGGCTGATGAGAGTTGTAGTCCAGCAACGTCTGGAAGGGGGTGCCATGTTGGCTACTTCTGTTTTAAGGCCCTTGTCCTCATCTGACGCCATCGTTTATGGGGGTGCTTGCTTTCTGCCAGATCCATTTTCCGAAACCTGACGTTAGCTCAGTCCCTTGTAAATATTTAATAGCGTCTGAAGAGATTTTTAATTGCGAATTAGCGTAACTTTCTGTTGTCGTCCCTGGGAGAAATGAGGGGATGAGTTGGCTCTCCGGCCTTTCCGTCGGATACTGGGAGTGGCAGAGCTGTGAAAGGCAAAACGGATGTGTGTGGCATTCTTAGGAGCCAGCTCTGCACAGGACTAGGGATCAACAAATTAAAATACAAACAGTTTCAAATGTGTCGGTCCTGGGCTCTGTTTTGCGAGGCTCGCTGGCCCAAGAGTTCTGCTTCTGCTGTCAGAGGCAGTATTGCTTCTGAACACGGTTCTGGAAACTGCAGGAAGGGAGAGTGCTTTTGCACTCAGGTCCTGCTTGTGGGCTTCCCGCTGGAGCATCTGTTTGGCTACAGTGAGAACAGGAGGCTGGCCTAGATGGGCCACTGGCCTGATCTAGCAAAGCTCTGCTTAGCTGTGATTGCTGAGAGTGGCACCTCCACATCCAGAAGCAGTCTATCTGGCTGCCCATTAGGTGCCAGGCCAAGTTCAAGGTGTCGGTTTTGGTGTATGAAGTCTTATGCAGCTTGGGACCAGAATACCTGAAAGATTGTCTTATCCCTTATATACCCAGTCGATCACTGCACTCTGCAGGTGAGGGCCTCCTGCAGATAACATTTTATCAGGAGATCCGCTCCGCACAACATAGGAAGCGGACCTTTAGTGTGGTGGCACCGACCCTTTGGGATTCCCTCCCCTTAAATATTAGACAGGTGCCATCTCTGTTCTCTTTTCGGTGCCTACTGAAGACCTTCCTCTTTCAACAAGCTTTTTAAGTACAGACCTTTATCCCAGTCTGCGTCTGTGTTGGAATTGTTTTTTTTAACATGTTTTTAAAGATCTTTTAAAAGATATTTTTATGACGTTTTATTTTTAAAATGTTTTTATGATGATCTGTTTTTGAGATGTTTTAAGTTGTGTTTAGTGTTTTGTTCTTTGTTTGCCACCCTGGGCTCCTTTTGGGAGGAAGGGTGGGATAGATGTTTAAATAATAATAATAACAACAACAACAACAACAATTCTGAATTCTTCTTGCTCAGAATCTCAAGGGAAGAGTGGGCAGTTCATGCCCTGCCCTTTTCGGGGCATTCCCACTGGGGCATCTGGTTTATTTATTAATTAATTGATTGATTGATTGATATCCCGTCCTTCCCCTGAGCAGGAGCCCTGATTGGCCACTATGAGAAGAGGAGACTGGACTGTGATGTCTAATGAGTTTTGTGGGCTGATTTATGATGCTCAGATAATGTTCCCCTGCGCACACCTCCAGCCGAGCACATGGGGGGGGCTCTACTCTGGCCCAAATTACACGGGTGCTGGCGCCGGGATTGAAGATTGCTAAAATAAGATAGGTGGGAATCAGTTTCGTAAGTCAAAAGTGCCAGAAAAGTCTTTATTCCCCAGCTCTCTCGGCACACCACAGACTCCGCAATGCATGCATATGCCCTGCTGTCACCAGTGCCACTCCCCCCCCCCCGTCGTGAAACTCTCTGGAAGGGAGCCAGCTGGAAATCCCCTTTTGGAACAAGCCTCTGAATGTCGGCACCTCATGTTTAAGCCTGGGGAGGGGAGGAGGCTGATAAGAATTTCTGGCTTATTTCTCAATGAGGCGATCAAGCAGGCGTGGGGAAGCTTTTTAATCCCGGGGTCTGCATGCCGGCAGTGAGTGTTGCCGAAAAAGCAGGCTGGTGGACTGGGCCACCCCCACACTCTTTCTTGCACATATACTTATGTGCATGCGTGATGCGCACACCTATCATACTTTACAGTACACGCCCTTGCATACGTATTTACCTACTCACATATTACGTGCACCACTTAGTTAAACCTTTGTCTGGGTTCTACTACTTTGGACTGTTAGGTGGGAGCTATCAGGTCTGAATGCTTCTCTATACAAAAACAAAAGTCAAGCCTGCACTTAGAAAGCTACCATGTTGGGGAAGGCTACGTCAGGCTCCTTTACCCTGACATGCTGATTTCCTATGTGCAGGGATTTTTTGTTGTTGTACGAAGCAGCACACACTTATGTGAACTGTAACCTGAAGGCCAGGCACAGTTTGACTACCTCAGTGAAATTTGGTCCTGAATGAGTTACCTTTTCTTTTTGCACTTTTAATGTTTAACCAGGATAGCTGGAATTTTTATGGTGCAGGAGATCACTCAACCAAACAGATTTTTATTTTTATTTTTTTAAAATGAACCTAATTTAGACGACTGCTAGGATGGCAGTTCTTGAATGCTCGTCAGGGTTATGAATTTGCAACGGGTTATTTTGGAGAACTCTTGGATGTGAGTGTGTGTGCACGTGCGTGCATGTGTGTTTGTCTAATGTAGATCATTGGCTGAAGGTTCCAGTTTTCCGGGCTGCATTTGACCCGAGGTTGATAAAGATCTTGGCTTGTTCTAATGTGGTTGGTGCTCCCAGGATATGAGTGCAGGCACCCTGTGGATTGGCTCTTAACAAAGCAGCCTGGCATGTTGCATTTTTAAAAAGTCTGCGCCTGAAAAATGTAAACAGTTAAATTCAGCAAAATGTATGTATCACACAAACAAGTGTAGTGGCAAATTGAGAAGTGCAGAGTCCTTCATGATAATCATAGCCATACCCCATCCTTTTCTTCCTTGTTTGCTGCTGGGTTGAGAGTGAGATCCTTGTTTGTGCCTTCTCCCACAACAACAGATGTCCTTAGGAGCCAATAAGCATAAAACAGGAGTATGTTAGCTACTGAGGAGAATCTTCTCAGTGGCTGACTCCCCTCCTTTCAACGATTGGCTCCAATCAGCAGGAAAGGACAAAGAAGCATGTTAGAAGACTCTTCTCAGTGGACAACACAGTCCCCTTTTGTGCTGATTGGCTTGTAGGATGCTGGAGACATAGAGACCCTGCTGAGACCATGTTCCTAAAAAAGTAGGACCCCTGAGGCCCCGGACGACTACACTCCTGCACGCTAGGAAACTTGCTGCAGCTCCTTGTTGATCACGATGGGCGATACAAACCAGGCTGGTTCCAGCATTTATTATTTCAATTTATATACCGCCCTTAGCAGAATAGCTCTCAGGGCGGTGAACAAACAAGATAAAATACAATATATCATAATAAAAATCATAAAAACATATACAAACAACAAAAAAACACTACAAAAACACAATATGACAAAAATTAAAAATACGGATTAAAAGATTAAAATGGTTAAGAAAATTTAAATGCCTGGGAGCATAAAAAGGTCTTTACCTGGCGCCGGAAAGATAAAAGTGTAGGCGCCAGGCGTACCTCTTCGGGGAGGCTGTTCCACAACTCAGGGGCCACCACAGAAAAGGCCCTAGATCTAGTAACCACCCTCCGGCCTTCCCGATGGGTTGGTACCCGGAAGAGGGCCTTAGATTCTGAACGAAGTGAACGGGTAGGTTCGTATCGAGAGAGGCGTTCCACAAGGTATTGAGGTCCCACGCCGTGTAAGGCTTTATAGGTAAGAACCAGCACCTTGAATCTCGCCCGGAAGCAAATAGGAAGCCAGTGCAGACGCGCCAAGACAGGTGTTATATGCGAAGACCGACTGGTCCTCGTCAGTAGTCTGGCAGCTGCGTTCTGCACCAGCTGAAGCTTCCGAATTGTCTTCAGGGGCAGCCCTACGTAGAGCGCATTACAGTAATCCAATCTTGAAGTTACCAGAGTGTGAACAACGGAGGCGAGGTCGTCCCTGTCCAGATAGGGGCGTAGTTGGGCTACCAGACGAAGATGGTAAAACTTGATCGCCTTGGGCAACTGAGAGGGACCCCTCCCCCTGGTAGAGTTGAATGTTGTTACTGTCTTTGGGCCTCTCTTACATGCCCTTTGCCCCTGGCCCAGCAAATCCACCTAGGCACCATTTTAATTTCTTACAGTGCTCTCAACATAGCATCACTCTGGGGCATTGTGGGAAATTTTGAAAGTGGCCCCCAGCGCTGACATTTCTGAGGCCGAGTCATGCACTATGATGTTGACGTTCTAAGAGACAGCTCACACGTCGGTTGAAACCGTGATTTCAGCCAGGGATGGGAAACCTCAGCCCTGGAGGCCAGATGTGGCCCCCCAGGCCTCTCTGCCTGGTCCCTGGGACTCTCTTCTCTGGCCTTTTTACCCTTCATGTGACTTCCTGCCTGGCTGGCATGTGGATGCTATTTGCTAAGTGGGAGTGCAGCATTTCCCCCTGCACGCAAGAGACGGAAGAATGCCTCTTTTTTGGAAGAATCATTCCCTCGTGAGAGAGGAGGGGGGATGCCTCTTCTTAGATCAGGGTGGGGACCGGAGCTGGCCTCCGGCAACATCTCCAGGGCCAAAGATCAGCCAACCCAGTTCTTGAGGGAAACGTGTCTCCACTTTTATTTTTTTGCAAAGGGTGGGGGAACGGGGCATCCATTACTATCCGAACTTCAGAAAGCGCAGCTACTTTTAAGAAAATTAATAATCAACAATAACAGCTCATCTGGATAATAGGTTCATCGTTATCTCCCCCCCCCCCCGCGCACGCGCACGCCTCCCACCCTGCATTCCTTTCTCTCGCCATCTGCTTGGAACTTGTTATCCCAATGGAGTGTGGTCATGGGTTTATTTTTCATTTGGGGGGGGCTTGCTTGCAAAGAAGAGAGCGTAAATGCTTCTGATGGGTGAGAGGAGTTGGCGTGGAGGGACTCTGTGCTGGCAGGTGGGCGGAGAAGTGCCGAACGCAATTGCTTTCTGCCGGATGGTACATTTTGTGTGAATGGGAAGAGGCGCAGAGAGAGAAAAACGGAAGGCAGGCAGGATGGTGTTGCTAGGACCGCTGTAAGAAGCTGCCAAGGCTGCAGTCTATAGATCTGCCTCGGTGGAGGCTGGCCCCTTAGGGCACAAGGGGCGCTGTCCTAACAGCCTCCAGTCTGCCCTCGCCTCGCCTCCTCCTGCCTGCCTTCTTACTTACAACCACCCTAAGGGGTGGCGCCATCTGTCAGTTTCCTTCTCCTCCTTTGGCACCATCTGCACTGCGCATCGAAAGCGCTGTCATACCACTTTAAAGAGTCAGGGCTTCTTCCCCTCCCCTGAAAGAATCCCGGGGGGCTGTGGTTTGGTCAGGGTGCTGAGAGTTGCTCGGTGACCCCCTATTCTATGCATGGCGCTATAATCCCCAGATGGTTTAACAGTCAGTCCCTCTTCCCAGGGAACTCTGGGAGGGGAATTGGGGTCTCCTAACAACTCTCAGCACCCTTTAGAAACGACAGTTCCCAGGATTTGTTGTGGGAAGTGTTTAAAGTGGTGTGATAGTGCTTTAAATGGATAGTGCAGATTGGGCCTTAGTCTAAGTTTTGCCTTGCAGAACTGAGCAGGAAGGAGAATTAGTTGGCTCCACCAATCATTGGCTCTGGCTCCGCCTACTGTATGGGCTCCCGGCCTTCCGCCCTACCAGTCCCGATGGGCACCATCTGCCACTGATCTGCCTGCCTCTGCCTGGGAGGATGCATGGGGCTCTCAGCTGGGGTGAGCTGTTGGATGTCTGTGACCCTGAGGGGGCTATAAAGGTGCCCTAGCCCCTTCCCCTCCATGATTGGGCCACCAACCTGTGGCGCTTCCCAAAGGGGAGGGGTGAGAGAGAGAGAAGCCAGCTGACTGGCCTAGGAAGCAGTGGAAATGATTGGAAACCAGGTGGGAAATGAAGCTTGCCGAAATGTTTGGGGAAGGCCGTAGCTCAGTGGGTAGAGCATCTGCTTTGCATGCCGAAGGGGCCCGGTTCAATTCCCAGTGGCATCTCTGGGTAGGATTGTCCCCTGTCTGAAACCCTGGAGAGCAGCTGCCAGTCAGTGTGGGAAATACTGAGCTAGGTGGACCAACGGTCTGATGTGATACAAGGCAGTTTCCTGTGATTCGTAAACATTGTTGAAACTCTCCATTGATGGGCGTCCCTGGCGGGTGCGGAGCACTGGGGTGTCTCCGCCTTCCCGTTTGCCAGCCTGAGGAGCGGAGTCACTGCAGCGTGGCCGCCTCTGCCGCAGAAAATTCCCTCTGCTGGTTCCCACGTGTGTCAATCCGCCATTCGGCTAATGTGCCGTTTATCCTTCCAGCCTCAGCTACATCACACTCACCCCAGCACCGTCTTGGATCGGTTTTGCAAAGCGATCGACTATTGATTTATTTCAGATGAATTAAAATCCCTTCTGGGAATTATCCAGCCGGGATCCCAGTCCCTACATGCTTGGTGCTTGAGGATGGCAAGGGATGAAATACAAAGATCTATAGATTTTCTCTCTCTAATCTTTGCTATCTTTGTTTTCTTGGCAACTTGCAGTCAAATGGCATTTTATTGTGAGGACTTAAGTCCGCAATGGTCAAGGCTCTTCACAGAGACGCTGCCCTCCGTCCTTTTGGAGCCACATGATGCCAGGCATGGAAATAGATGTTTTGTTGTTGTGTGTGCTCAGAATCCAGGCGTCATAAATCTGAGGCGGCTGTGTCTAGTGTTCCTGGTGGTGCAGGGAGCCAGTTTCTGATTTAAGAGCCTGGTTGCGGGATCAGGCCAGTAGCCCATCCAGACCAGCATGCTGTTTTCATGGTGGCCAACTGGCTTCCTCCATGGGAAGCCCCCAAGTGGGACCTGAGCACAGCAGCAACCCTCCCCTCCTGTGGTTTTCAGCCACTGGTGTTGGGAAGCATGCCTCCTCTGACTACGGTGGCAGAGCAGAGCCTTTGTGGCTAGTAGCCTTATCTCCGTGAATTTGTCTAATCCTCTTTTAAAGCCATCCGCATTGGCGGCCATCACTGCCCGCTTGTGGGAGCGAATTCCATAGCTTGGCCATGCGCTGCCTCACCCTGAGTCAGGCCACTGGCCTAGCCCAATATAGTCTGCACTGACCGGCAAAAGCTCTCCAGGGTTCCAGAGATGGCACATTCCCATCCCGACCTGGAGATGCTATTGGGGACCCTCTTGCGTGCAAAGCAGATGCTTTGCTTCACCGCTGAGTGGAACACCTTCCCTTCTGAGATCCGCCTAGCGCCAACTTTGCCATACCAGAAACTGGTATTCAGAGATAGATTGCCTCTGGGCATGGAGGTTCCATTCTGAGCTATCATGGCTAAGAAGAGCCCTGTTGGGTCAGGCCAGTGGCCCATCCAGACCAGCCTCCTGTCGTCACAGTGGCCAGCCAGATGCCCCAAAAGGGAAGCCCACAAAAGCAGGGCCTGAGTGCATCAGCAACTCTCCCCATTTGGCATCCCCAGCAACTGAGGTGTAGTGCCTCCAACAGGCGAGGTAGAATGTAGCCATTGTGGCTAGTAGCCATGGATTTATTTTTTATTTCATTTGTGCCCCTCCTTTCTGTCAAGGAACTCAAGGTGGCGTACAAACGTGGCTCTTCCCCGCCTGATTTCATTCTCATAACAACCCTGCGAGGTAGGTTAGGCTGGCCCAAGGTCACCCAGGGAGCTTCATTGCTGAGTGGAGATTTGACATTCTGGTCATACTGGCTCCCATCCTCCATGAATAAGGATAGCCTTATCCCCAGGGGTGTAGTTGTCTAGGGACTCAGGGGGGTCTTAGACCCTTTACGTTTTTGGGAGCAGGGTCCCTATGTCTCCAATGTCCAGAAGCCAATCAGCATGAAAGAGGAGGGTGTTAGCCACTGAGAAGAGTCTTCTAAGGTGCTTCCTTGTCCGTTCTTGCTGATTGGAACCAGTTATAGTTGGTTTTCAAATTACCTGAATTTGCAGAGGGAGATTTTCTTATTCAGCCTTTTCTGGACAACCCACATCACTGGTCTTCATTTTGTGTAAAAGTGCAGACTGGACAGAATCCTCGAACGTCTCCTCAGGTGATTGAATTCTCCTTCCCCGATATCCAGAGGGAAGAGAAATTTCTCCCAACTATAATAAAGACTGAAAACCAGGGCTCCTGGCAGCGAAGGAATAAAAATAGTAATGTGAAAGAAAAGGAGAAGGTGGAGTGTGTGTGTGTGTGTGTGTATAGAAATTCTTAGCATGATGTGAAACTTATTAATCAAAACGAGGAAAGGTGGGGGGAGCAACCGGGAAGAGAAAGTGGAGAGCCGGAGTGCTCTGAAGCTTCAGATTAATATAGAAGGCAGTATGGAAAAGAGAGCGACATCAGAAGTCGACAGAAGCATTCTTGGAGGCTTTGCTTGGAAGATGCACAGACTCTGCTGGGAGTTGAAGTGACAGTCTCAATCTTGAGGGGAAAAGGAAGACGTGATCGGTGGCATTTGGGGGGGGGAGAAGCCAATGCATGGGCCATTAGGGGTGGGGCAAACATGACACAGGCTTTGTGTAAACTATGGATTGCAGATCGGTGAGTGGTCAGCCTCAGGGATCTGCTTCCTGCTGCACCCCATCTCAGAGCAATTCCTCTGTCCCTTCCTGACAGGAACCAACAACTCTCCTCCCCCCACTCACCATGGTTGCAAACCCACTTCAAACCATGGTTTCAGTGGGAGTATCCTGGTTTGTGTCAAGTATGGCTTGCAAATCCAGTTCAAACCATCGTTACAATGAGAGACTCCTGGATTATGTTGACCTTGGTTTGCAAATGCACTTCAAACCATGATTTCAGTGGGAATAATCTGGTTTTCATAGATCATGATTTGAAAATCCACATCCAGCCATAGTTTCAGTGGGTGTATCCTCGATTGTGCTGACGTTGATGTCTGTGCACCATCAAGGGATGACTCCCATGCGTAGATGGGTTGTTGCATGTTCAAGTGGGACCCTGCAACAAAACTTTACATGTATCCTTCTCTCCTAACAAGAGTGCTCCTGTTCCAGATTCTTGCCAGCCAGCCAGCTGCCATGACCTCCTCCTAGTTACTCCATTCCATTCCCACCCAACCCCCTGTCTGACTGACTTTTTTCTTTTCCAAATGACATCCAGCGTTCCTCATTGGACTCAGCGCTTGAGTTTGACATTAAAAGGAGCAACAGGAGCAACGGTGGAAATGTTCATATCGCATTTCTAGGCAACGTCCGCCAGTGGAACCAGTTTACACATGCATTTTAATGCATTTTATATATTTTAATGTTTTAGTTATCTCAATACTGTTTAGTGTTATTATGTATCTGTATTTTATATTGTTGACGTGTGTGCGTTGTTGCGTGAAACAGCATACATTATGTTGGAGTTAAGTTGAGCAAGAAACTTCTTCAGAGCATTAGAGCATGTTAAGAGTCTTTATTAAGACATTACGGCCAAAGGCTTAAGAGTAAATACATGTAGAGTTTCTTCAGTCACCCCCCTTCTGGTACATCTCTCTTCAAAGGTAAACACAGAAGACAACCTCTCAGTTCAGAGGCAATACACAGAAGACACAGCTTAACACAGATAGCTGCTAGAACTTTTCCCAGTTTATCGCGATGGCTACCATAGCAACGGCCTTGGCAGTCCGTTCCCAGACTGGGCAAAGACATAACTCCCCCTAGTTACAGTTTTTCAGACTTGATGGAAAACAGACTCAGTGACAGTGCGGTTCAATGGTCAACATATATCTAGTGATTTTTGTTGATTTATTGTATTATTGTATGGTACACCGCCCAGGGAGCCATTGGCTATGGGCGGTTTATAAATGAAATTAAATAAATAAATAAATAAAGGGGCGTTCGCATGTTGCATTGAACGAGTGTACAATCGGTGTACGCAAATAGTTGACATGTGCACTCGTGGAGTTATTCACGTGTACACGAGTGTACTTTCTGCGTATCTCTGCACACCACAGCTGAGCCATACAAATCAGCAAGCGTACCCTCCTTCGCAGAAACATTTGTACATGGGCAGAGATGGCTTGTTACCTGCGTTTGGTGTCATGTCGGCAGAAGCCTTTGGTTGCTGACGATCGAGTGTTCTGTAATCGAGTGGAAAGCAATTCAGTAATGACCCTGCATGTGGGAGCTAGGCCAAATGTTAAGGTGTTGAGCACAGAGAATTCAGCTGGTGTGTATTTATGTTTGAAGGACTAACTCGTAAACTAACTCTCTCTCTCTCTCTCTTCTTTTTCCAGTTACGGAGAAAGAGGTCCAGCAGTGGTGAGTAGTCAGCGCTATTTCGGACTCTTGTGAACTCACGAGTGTGTGTGTTTGTGAATGAAGGGATAATTTATTATGGTCACTGACCAACAGATTAAAATCGGTATAAAAAGCCACAAAAATTAAAACACATATAAAACACAACTGCTGAAAATTACTATAAACCAGAGAGTGTGTATGTTTGTGTGGAGGGGAACAAGGAGGCCGCTGCCCCCTTTGTGCCCGGGTGCGTGGATATCTGCTGGTCTCCCTAAGGGCCTATCTCTTTGCGGGATGCCGTTTTGGTGATGTCGCGTTGGTAGGCCTGATAGTTTGGGATGAATGAAATCCATGCTGGAAAGAAATAAAGCGAGAGGGAAGGACCTGAAGGCCAAATCCGGCCCTCCAAGCATCTCTGTCTGGCCCTTGGAACTCTCTCCAGGCCATACCCCACGCTTAAGGGTTTTTGCCAGCCTGGATGTGCTCTTGAACTCTGATCATGCCTTTCGCTTGCCTGAATGGAGAACAGAGAGGGGTGTGTGTGTGTAGAAACTAGCCTCCTGAACGCAGGTAAAAATGTGCATTCAGGGTGCCACCCACTTTCGCTTCTGGCCCCTCTCTGTCAGTTTTAGGGACATAGGGGGCAGATTTGGGTGCGGGACAGTGAGAGGCTTAACGTGGAGCAGGTGTGGGGAAGGTTTAGCCCTCCAGGTGTTGCTGTAGTATGACTCCCATCTGTTTAACAACAACCCACAAGTTTCTAGTCCTTATGCTGTTCAAAGATACACATAAAACGCACAGAGAATGTCTGCTGAAATCTCAAAAACCAGAGAGAGGAGGCTGAACAAGATCTCCAGTCGTGACGAGCTAGCCTTAAGCAGCCCACATCGTTCCTTGCCGACTTGCAGCAGAATGAAATTATGTCAAGCTTTTAGTTAAATGCATTTCCTTTGCGTCGCCAGCATCCAGGTTTACAAAATGTGAGGCATGACTCTGTTTGCACGCTTTGCAGAGGTTGCAGAATCCAGCTGTTCTTGGGACACACTCTCAATTACTCAGGGGTGAGGTAGGATGGAGGGGAGCTGAATGTTGGCAAGCATGGCGCACATGCGCGGCGCTGACCGTCTTCTGTTTCCCCGCCACAGCATTCTGCAAAGAATTTTTGTGTGTGTGTGTTGCCAAAATAGAGAGAGATGCACTTCTTCCCAGTGCAAGAAATGGAGCCTGAAGGTCCATCGATGACTTGCTGTCTAGTTTGTTCGAGACAGACCTTTCCCCTGCTTCTGGTCTTCAAGCAAAGCACATTTGCTGGAGGTCACTGGAGTTCAATTAGGCAATAAATTACAAACGTCAGTGATCCTTCTTGGTTGTCTGTTGGGAATATTGCTCTGACCTGAAGAAAGCAGGCAGGAGATGGGGTGGCTTGTTCAAAAAATCGATCCTTCCTTTTTCTCTCTCTCTCCCCGCCCTCCCCAGCACCCACCCAAAACACACACACGATTTCCCCAGAATCTCTAGCCATCTTCAGCAGCTCCCAAAAGAACGTGTGAGGGCCAGAGATGGGGAGAAATTCAATTCAGTTCACATTTAAAGGCTTTTTGAATAGTCCTCCATCTCCTGCTTGCCTTCTCCGAGTCATTTAAAGGAAATTAGCACTTTACAAAACAATAAGTGAACTGAAACACAGGCATCCTTATGAAATTCTCACTTTTCCAAATTTTGCAATGCAGTTCTCCAGAGTGAACCAAAAAAAATGTGTAAAAGAGTGTATATTAGGGCAAGCACACATAAAAACACATTTACGAAGTGAAAACAGCATACAGAAAATTTGTTGCGTTAGGGGAAAACGCTTTGCAGAAATGTGCGCGTTAAGCCAGATTGCAAAAATGTGGGCAGGAGTAGAAATGTGCACTCAGATGCTGACAAAATCCGAGGCTCATTTAAGAAACACCAATGAACACACAAGCGGATGTGGAGAACTGATTTTAAGACTGGGAAACCGAAACTGATAGATTCTCTAGTCCCGAGCGAGGGCTTAAACTGGGCACAAAGCGCTTTCTTCCGCCTCGGTGAGGCTGCCAAACTGAAAGACGGCTGACCAGCGGCGGCCTTTTGTGCAAAAGGACTGTCAGCACAGTACAGTTCTGTTATAGAGAACAAATCTTGAGCTCAGGATGCGTTCAGAGGCATCCTTGTTCTTTCATTTTAATGGCACCTCTTTTGCACCGGTGCTGGTTTTGGCAGATCTCGGGACTCCAGTGTAAAACAAAGTAGATCTTGCAAGCCTCAAGAGTGTCCGCCTCGACAGAACATATTAAAAGCATTTTAAAAAAGCCTAATATAACATTGTCAATAAAATACAAACTACCTCACCACCCCAGTTTTTCTGCTATGTAGTATATGCTAAATCTTGATATCCCTGAATGAAAACATCAGAAGAGCCTGGCTGCTGGATCAGGCCAGTGGACCACCTAGTCCAGCTTCCTGTCCTCACAGTGGCCAACCAGATGCCCATTATGGGAAGCCCGCAAGCAGGACCTGAATGCAACAGCAACTCTCCCCGCTTGCGATTCCCAGCAACTGGCTAATACTGCCTCTTACAGTGGGGACAGAATACAGCCATTGTGGCTAGTAGCCACAGATAGCCTTCTCCTCCGCAAATTTGTCTAATCCTCTTTTAAAGCCATCCAGGTTGGTGGCCATCTCCATGACATAAAACTGCTATAACTCATAAGTGTTCAAGAGAGAGAGGAAAAGTCTGGATTCCTTCGTCTCCACGGAGATTCCTGTCCGAGCCCAGAACACACTGCGGGGGGTGGGGGGTGGAAACCTTCCTGTTTTCTCCACTGACGCAAACGTCTTCGCTTCCGTGCTTTTAATGCGCCATTGCACCCGGCTCTGTAGCAGGCCTGGGTTGCTCCAGATTGAACGACAAACCACACTGTTAGTCACCGAAGGATCAACACCCAGTTCCTTCTCCCTGGAAAGGAAAACAGCATGAAATGAAACAAATTAATAAAATTCTACCCTCAGCCCTTCCCCACTCCTCCTCTTTGGGTGATCAGCCAACTAACGTAGCGAGTTGAACGGCTGAGTGCGAATGTTCTGTTCCGTTACTTTCTCTGTTTCTGAATGGTTTCAGATGGGGGGGTGAGCTAGCATGGGGGCAGGAGAGTCAATGTTTGCCCAACACAGGGTAGACATTTTTGGTTGGAAGCTTGCATGCTTGCTTTGTGCTCAAATAGCTGATGCATTAGGAGGATCTGTGGAGGATCAGGGTATCGATGGCTACTAGCCATGACGGCTATGTCTTATCCCACTGTTGGAGGGACTGCCCAGAGCATGGCTGTGTCAGGGTTCCTGCCCCGGTGACCTTACAGTTAGGGCAGATCCACCCCGGGCATTTAAAGCACATCCACAGCACATCTAAAGCACCACGTGCTTTACATGTGTGATGTGTAGGCAGACGTTGAATTCCATCCACTGTTAATCCTACTTGGAGAAGACCCATTGGAATTGACATGTTGAACTTGGGTCCATTCTTTCCAGTGTGCCTGCTCTCAGTAGGACTAAATTTGGGCTCCGTCTGGGAGGAAGGATGGCATATTTAGACAGACAGACAGGTAGAGATAGATAGATGGATAGATAGACAGATAGACAGATATTCCTGGATGGATGGATGGATGGATGGATGGATGGATGGATGGATGGATGGATGGATGGATGGATGGATGGATGGATGGATATTCCTTGCTGTTAGATAGGTAGGTAGGTAGGTAGGTAGGGTGCAATCCAGGGTGCATGCCTATAGATGCACACAGAGAGAAAGAGTTTCCAGGTGCACATTTACAGGGACAGGACCATCCTCTCCTTGCAAGTCCAGTTCTCTTGCCAACCCCGTCTGCAAAGCCCCACGAAGGATGCCACACTCCTCTCCCCCGCTCTCCTCTTTGGCCCAAATGGCCCCCAAATGCACCCTCCCCCCAGTTTCTAAAGGACCACCGTTTAGCGGTGAAGGCTCTGCATTGCATGCAGATAGTCCCGGCTTCAATCGCCGGCACCTCCAGGCTGGGCTGGCAAAAGGTTCCCTGCCTGCAACCCTGCAGCGATGCTGCCGGTCAGTGTCGACAGCATTGACTCGGTATAAGGCAGTGTCCTGGGTTCCCAACGTCTGCTGCCTCCTCCCGACTGCGGTGACATCTTTCCTTGCCGGTTTCATCTTAACACGTGCCCCTCCCTTCCTCCCCAGTCTTGCTTTGGCACCGGGCGTTTGCTTTTGACGCTTGACAGATTTGGGTGCCTCTGTTGCATAATGCTCCCCTAATCTCTCTTCCCTCCCCCCACATCTCCGCCCCCAGTTTGCTATTTCTCTGATGGCTTTTCTTTTTGGTGTTGTTGCGTTCCTTGTTTATTCCCCTTTTATATTGGCACGTGGGAAGGAGATGTTTTCCTGAACAGCTTGCTTTTGGGGAGGGATTCATTTCCCCATTAGAACAGTTTGCAAAGCAAAGAGGGTTAACTAGCATTAAATAACCAGAAAGAGGGTGTGTAAAAAACAACAAAACAAAACCACAGGCCTCTTTCTCTCCTTGCAGCTGAAAAGGGAAGAGCGAGGCAAAAATCAGCTGTTCTGTTTTATGTAAGGCTTTAAATAAAAGCAAGCGTAAAAGCGCTTTTCATTCTCAAGGTGTCTTCCCTTGTGCCTGCCTTTACAACAGCTTTGTGAGATAGGTCGGTGATAAGAACATTGAAAGAGCCTATCTGCCGGATCAGGCCAGTGGCCCATCTAGGCTAGCATCCGGCTGTCACAGTAGCCAAGCCCACAAGCAGGACCTGAGTGCAACAGTGGCTCTCTCCTCTTCCGGTTTCCAGCTGCTGGTATTCAGAAGCGTACAGCTTCCGACGGTGGAGGAGGCCCATTTTATGTGGCCCGTTTTATAGAGGGCAGACTGAGGCAAGAGAGAGCCCCCCCCCCCGAGCTGTGTAGGTATAATGTTCAATCGTGGTCAAGCTTAAATGTGGTTGAGTGTTACACCTGAATGGCCGAATTGGAATGTGAAACTGTGGTTTGCAGTGGATTTGCTAACAGTGATGATCAGGATGACCAGACAGGCTCAAAGCCAGTCCTAAGGGAGGGTTGGGAGACCAGTGGCCCTCCAGATGTTGCTGGGCACCAATGCCAATCCTCTTCCAGTTATACTGGCTGCCTGTACGCTTCTGAGCTCAATTCAGAGTGCTGATTTTTATAAGGAGAAATGTGCATTAAAACGCTGACAGATTTTTGTGGGTTTTTTCTTTTAAAGGAAGTCTCTCTCTTTCAAGCCTTCAACTGTTCCTTAAGGCTAAAAGAGAGAGAAGACGGTGCAGCCTCCATAGTGCTGTGGTGAGAATGTAGCACAGCGCTATGGCGGCTGCATGCATGGCTCAGTGTGGCGAGTGCACCCGGTGCACAATGAAAGTGCCGTTTGCCATCTTGGGGTGAGTGGGTGAGAAGTATTTTGCAGCTGCTTCTTGCAAGTGGCAAAGTAAATGGATTTCTATATTTGTATCTTGAGCTATCTGAAGAAATTCTGCAGCATGAATCAAAACAAACGCAGAGAGGGTTACGTTAAAGTCAAAACTGTGCATAATTAATCCAGTCGTTTAAAATATAAATAAAGCTGTCTTTTAAATGCCTAATCTCATCGCTCTTTCCAGTAGTGTTTCCAGGACAGAATGAATTTATCCTAGTCTTCCAGTTTTTGTTTGATTGGTTGGTTATTGATAGTCTCCAAAGTGTTTTACAGTGTGAAATCTTATCTTATATTCTCTGCTGTATATTTTTCTCCATTGCTGTTCTCTGCCCTACAAACATAGTCCCTACAAACTTTTTGTGCTTTGGTGGAATCAACCCTTGCAATCTGCAAAGTAACAGAACTGTGCAATCAGCTGGTAGCTTATTTTATTTTTTAAATCATTATACCCCACTTTTTACCATCTAGGTCTCAAAGCGGCGTACAGCGATGAAAACATGCAATGTATAAAACGGAAAACATCAATTAAACCTCACCGTTTTAAAACCTCAGAGATTTCACTAGATCTGAGGAATCTAAACAGAGAACATCAGCAAACTGTAAAACATCAGAGAAGCTTTAACGTGATACAAAGGCCTCCTGCAATAATAGGGTTGCAGCCAGGCCCCTGAAATGCAGCAGGAACGGTGCCTGGTGGACTTATAGTGGGAAGGAGTTCCACAGAGCTGGGCCCACAACACTGAAGGCACGACTTCTTGTTGACTTGGGTCATGCTTCTGGTCCATAGGAGATCACGAACAGCTCTCCCCCAGATGATCCCAATGATCGACCTGGGACATACAGGAAAAGGCGGTCCTTAAAGCATCAGTTTTTCAGAGCTTTGTAACAAGTACAAGAACCTTAACCCTGGCCCAGCAGTAGACAGAATTGGAAGCCAGTGCAGGTCTTTTAACACCGGTGTCATGTGTCAGTGGTAATCTGTTCCTATCGCCAGTCTAGCTGTAGCGGTCTGCATAGAATCATAGAATAGTAGAGTTGGAAGGGGCCTACAAGGCCATCGAGTCCAACCCCCTGCTCAATGCAGGAATCCAAATCAAAGCATTCCCGACAAATGGCACTAGCTGAAACTAGTGACCAGACCCAAGGGCAGCCCCGCATAAAGTGCATTGCGGTAATCTAGCTCAGTCTTTCCCAAGCTTTCAGTCCCCAGACTATAACTCCCACCAGCCCCAGCCAGCATGGCTGCCCTCCCCAGTCCTAGCCACCTGATTCCTTGACTATTGCCTCCATTTTGGTTAATGACTGTGCAAAGGAATTGATCATCCTTGACAAGTTCACAGTCCTCGTGATCAACTATAGTGATGATATTTATCTTAATGACGATGGTGATACACACTGGGACTAGTGAAATCATCCCTGGGATTCCAAACCGCCTGTGATCATGAAGGCAGGATTGGGCCCCATCTGCGAAGCCAGTTAGGGAAGAGGGGTTCCAGCCAGACACTCAGCTCTTCTCCTCGGCAAGTGAGCTTATATGGAGAAGAGCGAAGCTGAGAAAAGTGAGCTACCTATTAAAAAAAACACACAACCCTTCCAATGGCATGTTTCTGACCAAGGCAGCCTTGCACCGGAAAGGTAAGCCAGAATCCCTCATTGACAGCTGCAGCATTCATCAAGGTCCCTTTTCCTGTAAATATTATTCTAACGCCTGCAGCTCTGTTACCTAAATCAGAAATAACAGCCGGGGGAACAGGGGGCCCAGTGAGTAAATATTTTGGCCGTCAGTTCCCGTTGCCCCCGCTGCAAATTAAGGATTGTCAGTGTGGTTTGTCTCCATTTGGACACGGGATGCTCTGCCGGCTGCGGGAGACCGGCGGCGCGTGGAGATGTAGCGTTAACCCCCTCACGGCGGATGGTGCCCTGATGGAAGCAGTGCGCCCCTTGGGGGAAGCTGCTGCAGAACGGAACGAAGGGGACAAGAAGAGACACGCCCCGATGAATCAGGCCAAGTTGGATGGCTTTAAAAGAGGATGAGACAAATTGATGGAGGAGAAGGCTACCAATGGCTACTAGCCACGATAGGTTGTGTTCTACCTCCATTGTCCAAGGCAGGATGCCTCTCAAACATATTATTATTGATTGAGTTTATATCCTACCCTTCCTCTCAAAGGAGCCTAGGGCGGCAAACATATCGACAAAAACAACTGAACGCGAAAAGGAAAAGCATTCCAAAAGCAGTTAAAGACATTCTAAAAAACAGTTACAGTTAAAAACATGCTAAAACACAGTCATCATACCAGTTGATGAGACTCACAAGAGGGGAGGGTGCTGTTGTTGCACTCAGGTCTTCCTTTTGAGGTTCCCATAATAGGCATCTGCGTGGCTGCTGTGAAAACAAGGTGCTGGACTAGATGGGCCTTTGGCCTGATCCAGCAGGGCTCTTCTTAAGTTCTACTTCCACTGTTGGAAGCAGGATATCTCTGATTCTCAGTTGCTGGGGGTCACAGGCGGGGAGGGTTGCTGTTGAGCTCAGGTCCCGCTTTTAGGCTTCCCATTGGGGGCATCTGGTCAGCCACTGTGAGGAGAAGAAGCTGGACTGGATGGGCCCCCTTTGGCCTGTTCCAGCAGCCGGGGTCTTCTGATGTTCTTATCCCCACCCTGCAGATTGGGGGGCGAGGCTTAGGTTGAGGGAGAGGCTTGACTACAGCCAACCTTGTCAATTCATGACAGAAGTCAGATTCGAACTCAGGTCTTATTGATTCTTTTTAGCTTCGTCTCTGAGCTGTTATGCTGTCTTCACGCTCAGACAAGAAAAGTATTTTGCTTTCCCAGAAAGCCTGAATGTTGCATCATTCCGGGCCATGTAGGCGGGGGGAAGAGAGTGGCCCCCACTGGCTGCTGCCATTTTCCTCCCAGGAATGCCCTCCAGGAACACAATATCATAGAGTCGTAGAGTTGGAAGGGGCCTATAAGGCCATCGAGTCCAACCCCCTGCTTAATGCAGGAATCCAACTTAAAGCATCCTCGAGAGGTGGCTGTCTAGCTGCCTCATGAATGCCAGATTTCGACTGAACATCAGGAAAAACTTCCTAGCTGTTACAGCGGTATGATAATGGTACCAATGACTTCGGCAAGTGGTGGGCTGTCCAACACTGTAGGCATTCAAGAGGCAACTGGAAAGCCACCTGTCAGTGATGCCCTGAGGAAAAGATGGCTGCCAAGAGGATCTGGCAAGATTGAATCTGCTTCCGCCACCACTGAGGAAAGGTATGACCGCACTAAATATCTGTCTGTCTGTCTGTCTGTCTGTCTATCTATCTATCTATATTTAGTGCGGTCATACCTTATATATATATGCTGAGATTCTCTGGAAGCTGGATCCCATGGGTGATATCCAGGGCTGGTCCTACTCAGAGTAGACCCATTGAAGTTAATGTGCATGGCTAGCCTAGGTTCATTCATTTCAGTGGGTCTGCTCTGAGCGGGACTTACAGCCTCATGTGGCCTCCACAGCCGCCTCGCAGAGATTCCAGATGTGCTTTAAGCTCTCCTCACCCCCACTTTCTCCCTTGCGCAGGTACAAAGGCTTTATCAAGGACTGTCCCAGTGGGCAGCTGGATGCGGCCGGCTTCCAAAAAATCTACAAGCAGTTCTTTCCCTTTGGGGACCCGACCAAGTTCGCCACCTTCGTCTTCAACGTCTTCGACGAAAACAAAGTAAGGGCGCGGCCTTCCTCTGTGATATACTTCATGTGTTTATTACTGCATTTACACCCCGCTTGTCCTCCAAGGCTGGAGGCGGCATACACGTTCCTCTCCCTCTCCATTTGGCCTCATGACAACCCTGTGAGGTAGGTTAAGCTGAGAGGCAATGACCGGCTCCCAAGGTCACCCAGCGAGCTTCACGGATTTGAACCCTGGTCTCCCAGTCCGATACCCTAACCGCTTGGCCACACTACCTCTTGCCTCCTTCCCTTATCCTTCCTCCTCTCCAGAGCGTTAACGGAGCTCGCCGTTTATGGAAACACCCCCACCCCCCAAAAGATTTCCAGTCCCATCTCCTCTCGGAAGGGGGAACAGCCAGCCCTTGGCACTTCTGCGGCACAAAATTGGCGCCTGTCACAGCCAAGTCCCTGGGGCTTAATTTTTTTTCTCTCTGTTATTATTACAGAGGGGAGGAAATACTCAGAGCCAGAGGGCGGGGAAGGAGGGGGGTTTGAGAGACATTTCGTGCCGCGGAGAAAAGCCTGGCTGGCAAAAGCTGGCCTCTTCTGGAATTATCTGCAGCAGGAATTACATGGTGCGCTTTTGCATTGCTGACCAGATTTAATTCCCACACACACGCACACACTGGAGGAGCTGTAGTGAAGCTAAATGCTAGTCAGGCCTCTGCTCTTTCTAAATGGCTGCCTTTCTCCGCTCCCCTGCCACCACCCTCGCCTCTAGCATGGTAATACGCCCTTTTCCTTTTCAAAAGGGGACACACAAAAATGAGGCGTGCCCGGCTGAGAAACACTCGCCCTTAAGCGAAGATCACGAACACACCTCTGCAGAACCGTAGAGGTGTATTTATTTATTTATTTCAGCGGGGCAAGGAGGTTGGGAACTGGAGACACCATCTCTTTGCTAGGCTGCGTTTCGGGATGCTGGAGGGATTTGATTTCTGCGGATGCTGATGCGAACTGACTTGATTCTGCAGTTCCTGAACGAAATTCGTGGGTTGGATTGCAGCGACCCGTCTCATTTCATGAATCTCCGAATGTTACGACGCAGCTCTCGGCTCAAAAATAAAGCCTTGCCAAAAGAAAGAAAGAACCAAAGGATATTTGGGGTTTTTAACAGTAATCATTCCCATTTAGAAATGCGTACATAGAAATAAAGGTGCTCGTCCTACTCAGAGCAGACCCATTGAAATGAATAAACATGGCTAATTCAGAATATTTTTTTATTGCATTTACATCCCACCCTTCTTCCCCAAAGGAGCCCAGAGAGGCAAACATAAAAATAAACCATTTAACCGGGGGGGGGGGGGAAGCATTTTAAAGCATTCTAAAAATCAAGTTTTAAACACACTTACAATTTAAAATATTCTAAAAACACAGGAAAGATACTCTAAAAACACTCAAAAGTGGATCTTACAAAGCCTGAAAACTGTCCCTCCAACCCCGGTTCAAGGTGATCCCAGTCTCACCGAATCCCCTTTTCTGTTTGCAGGATGGCAGGATCGAGTTTTCCGAGTTTATCCAGGCCCTGTCTGTCACCTCCCGAGGAACCTTGGATGAGAAACTGCGGTGTAAGCGATGGGATGCATTTGCAAACGAAACGCTGGGCATTGGGACATTCACCCTCAGAATTGGGTGTCAACTCCGGCTGCCCATCCCAGGGCAAACCTGAATTTTGCAGTGGGCCACTTGAGCTCAGGATCTTACCCTTTCCCCTCTTTCTCTCAGCAGGGGCAGCTAGTATGGTACCCTGCAGGTGTGGTTGGCAGTGGTTGCTGCTGTCCATTGGGCACTACTGGTGGGGCGGAAGACAGGGAGCCCAACGGTAGGCGGAGCCAGAGTCAATGATAGGCAGAGCCAATTCATTCTAGTTTTGCCCCCATTCTCTTCCTGGTTGAGTTCTACGATGGCAACACAGGAGGAGGAAGGCTGACAGGCCATGCTAGCACCCCTGGGCTGGTGGCAAGTAGGAATGCAGGCGGGCAGGTTAAAGTTGGTGGGGCAGTGCCTCATTTGCTCTAAAGGATCAGCCTCCCCGGTATTTGGACTCCAACCCCCTCAGCCTTCCCTGATGGCCAGGGAAGATGGAAGCTGTAGTTGATCAACATGAGGAGGGCACCCCTGGCCTTCTTTCTGAGCTGGCTTCTTGTTCTGCCCTTGTAGCAAAGGGTTGGATTTTTTTTTCCCCACGGCAAGCGGCGTACCCAGAAGAAAATGTAGCTATTTATGTTTGTTTTCACAAAGATTTTTATCTTTGTTTTATCGGTAGGAGCAAGCGTAGAAATGTAAGGGAAGTCCTTATCCTGAGTCAGACCTTTGGTCCATCTAGCTTAGGATTGTCTGCACTGACCGGCAGCAGCTCTCCAGGCAGACTTTCCCCCTAGCTCTACCTGGAGATGGCAGGATTGAACTTGGCATCTTCTGCATGCAAGGCCGACGCACTAGCATTGAGCTTACGGCCCTTCCCCAATAATTTGGTTCCTTCCTTTTCTCTTGGCGAGTGGGACCGCCTTGCCAACCCCTGTCCACTGGGTGTCTTCCGTTGCCGGCCCTTGTTTCAGCCTTGGCTTGCTGGCTACACATCCTTTTCAGCAGGGTTCCTATGGCATGCGCAACAGGTAGGACTAGGGCATTGATGCCTGCACGGACTGGCAGCAGCTCTCCAGGCTTTCAGGCAGGGGCAAGGCAGATGCTTAACCACTGAGCTACGGCCCTTTCCCCTCAAAATAAAGTAAGAGTCTAGTCCTCATCGTTCCGATGAAGAGGCTCGATTAAACAGGAACGTGTGAAGTTGACCTTGGTCCATCTAGCTTAGTATTGTCTGCAATGACCGGCAGCAGCTCTGCAGGGTTTCAAGCAGAGGACATTTCCAGCCCTGCCTGGAGTTGCCAGGGATTGAACCTGGGACTTTCTGCATGCAAAGCAGAGGCTCAACTACTGATTTTCCCTCATTTTATTATGTACACCGCTGAGAGAGGTTTTCTGATTCAGGGGGGTCTATAAATCATTCCAAATATATAAGGTAAAATAAATGGCAGGCATCTGAAACCTCCTCTCCTATGCCCTCAGCCAAGCAGAAATGTGTCATTTGCGTTGAGCCACTTCCTTTCTGCAAGCAGCTTGCTTAAAGCTTGTTTCACTTGTTGTAAGATCGTATAGATGCCCCAGCCCTGAGCCCATTAACCTCTGCATGGACATTTTAATTTACTTACTATAGAATTTAGATCCTGTCTTTATCCTGCACAACAACCCTGTGGGGCAGGTTAGACTGAGAGAAAGCGACTGGCTCGTGATCAGGGTGGAGATTTGAACCCTGATCTCTCAGGCCCTAGTGCAACGCTGTAACCACTTTGTCACACTGCCTCTTCAGTTTTCACTGATAGCCTGTCTGAACTTAATGTTTGCCATTAGCTATGTGTTTCTCACCCCCCCCCCCAAAAAAAACAACCCGTCAGCCGTAATTCTCCCTAACCTTCTCGTTGTGGTTTCAGGGGCCTTTAAACTGTACGACCTCGACAATGATGGGTACATCACCAGGAACGAGATGTTGGACATTGTAGATGCTATTTACCAGATGGTGGTGAGTGTCTAATGATGAATGATGCTCTCATTGCCATTTCTGGAAAGTAGGACCAGATAGAGGGAAGGGCAAGTGTAGGCTGCGCTCTAGAAGAGTAGAATTTGATCACCTGGGGTGAGTAAAACCCATCTCCAGGCAATCAGGCAAGGGTGCTTTTGTAAATGGGAATGTTGGTTGTTATTATTATTGTCATCGTAGTCATCATCATCAGCTGGTCAAGTTTATTGCTTGAGCGATAAGTGCTATTATTCCTATTATTATTGCTATTGTTATCATCATTATTATGCTGACGTGCCCCACATTATATGCTTTTAGGTATGGCTTGGTGACTGGGCTAATAGAAGCCTCCTGGGTCTAAAGCCTTTTTGTAGACTTACTTGCAAGGCCAGTAACAGGAAGGTGACTTTCCCCTGCTAGGTTGGGCAGGGCAATGGTCAGTCCTGAATAGGGACGCAGCCCTCAGCAAGGAGAGGCGGCTCTCTGGAGCATGGCCATGCCAAGGCTTCTGCCCCAGAGAGCTTACAGTTGGACATAAGTTCTTGTGTACTTCCTGACATAATGCTTAGTTGACCTATGGAATTTGCTCTCATGAGAGGCAGTGGTGGCCACCAACTTGGATGGCTTCGAAAGAGGGTTAGGCAAATTCATGAAGGCGACCAGTGGCTACTGAGCCATGATGGCTGTGCTCTGCCTCCATAGGTAGAGGTGGTGTGCTTCTGAAATACCAGTTGCTGGGAACCGCAGGAGTGAAGAGTACTCCTTCCCCTCAGGTCCTGCTTGTGGGCTTCACATGGGCAACTGGTTGGCCCCTGCCAGGACAAGAGGCTGTCTCGATAGGCCCCTGGGCTGATCTAGCCAGGCCCTTCATAGGTTTCCCCTCCCCTGTCAGAGGCAGGATACCCCGGAATGCCACTTGCTGAGAATCACAAGTGGTGAGAGTTGCTGTTGCGCTCAGGTCCTTCTTGAGGTCTTCCCGTTGAGGCATCTGGTTGGCCCCCATGAGAACAGGAGGCTGGACTAGATGGGGCCCCTTTGGCCAGATCCGGCAGCTGGGCCCTTCTTAGGTTCTTGTGGAAGAGAGTGGGGAGGGACTGACGCGGAGCAACAGCCGTGGGAAAGGGGGGGGCGTCGGAGCTACGTTGGTGGAGGAGAGCTTGAAGCTGGAGAGCCAAGATCTCGGAGGACGTCCCAGGCCTGTGGAGTTGCCTGGCAGGCAGCGGAGGGTGAATCGCCTCTCTTCTTCTTCCTCTCCACAGGGCAACACTGTGGAGCTTCCTGAAGAGGAAAACACGCCAGAGAAGAGGGTGGACCGGATTTTTGCCATGATGGACAAAGTGAGCTACGTTCAGATGCCTTTTCCCCCTGGGGCAACCTTGGGCTTCCCTTTCCCCCACCACCCTGCGCTAGAGATCCCAACAGATGGCGCCCACGCCCTGCATTGACGAATCTGGGCCTGCCTCAAGCACACTGGCTCCTCTGCCCTGGGTTGCCGCTGGGCCTGTCCCCGCATGTGCCAAGCTCCTCCTGCGTGCAGAAATGGATCCGGAGAGGGGCTGGGCTGGGCCGGAAGGAGAAGAATCACAACTTGGTGGCAAACCTTAGGCCTGGGGGGTCAAGAGTGGCCCTCTGGGTCTCTCTGGCTGGCCCTCGGAACTCTCCCCAGGCCACGCCCCTCACAGGCTTAGCTTTCCAGACGCCTCTGGCGTTTTCGCCTGACTGGATTGTGATTGTGCTTCTTGCTTGCCCGGAGGGAGGATTGAGCAGGGAGGGTGTAGGTGCCTGTGCAATCCTCCTCTGTTTCCTGTACAAAAGGTAAGAGTCGCGCCTCTGGCTCCGCCCACTTTTGCTTCTCTTCCCGCCCACCGTAGACATCTGGCCTCCAGAAGATCGCCCATGAGGGGATGTGGCCCTCAGCCGAAAAGCCCCTTACTCCTGGTGCAGAATGCCTCCTTTGCATGCCAAAGGCCCCTGGTTCAACCCCTGCCATCTCCAGCAAAGGCTGGGCAAGATTCCCCACCCGACAGCCAGGGAGAGCTGCTGCCAGTCCGTGTCGACAGCACTGAGCTAGATGGACCAATGGCTTGACTCTAAAAGGCAGCTCCCTGCGCTGCCTGATTCTTTTAGCTGGAGGTGTTGGGGACTGAACCTGTCACTGAGTTGTGCCTTGGGTTTAACCCCCAGCATCTCCAGGAAGTAGGGCTGGGGAGACCCGGGTTCAAATCCCCACCCAACCATCAAGTTCAGCAGGTGGCTTTGGGACAATCATTCTCTCTCTCTCTCTCTCTCTCTCTCTCTCTCTCTCTCTGAGTCTAACCTACCTCACAGGGTTGTTGCGATGAAAAAATGGGTTGGGTTAGACCAATGCTCACCTTCCTGTGCTCGTTGGAGGAAAGGTGGGCTATCATTCCAGTAAGAAGCTGCCTGTGCCCACCCTGTCCGGTCTGATCCTTCATTGTTCCTTCGTCCTAGAACGCCGACGGGAAACTCACCCTGCAAGAATTCCAAGAGGGCTCCAAGGCTGACCCTTCCATCGTTCAGGCGCTCTCCCTCTACGACGGACTCGTATAGTCCACAGTCCTACGCTTTGGTGAGTGGGCGCATCTCTGAAACAAAGAGCTGTCTGCAGCTTTGGTTGGCATTTGGAGCTGAACTCTGGCAGAAGCTGAACCACGACAGGATCCCCAGTGACAGGGCACACTTTACCCTGGATGTAATTGCACAGAGACTCTGGGCTTCAGAAAACAAGACAGCTTACATTTATTGTAGGAAATATACCGGATTGGAAAGATCCTACTTCTAGCTAACTCAAGTTGGAGATGCACAGAGAAATGTTTGCAGGAGAGAGATTAAGGAAAGACGTCTCCTCTCTCCTGAAGTGGGATGAACAAGATGGGATGAGCCAGGAAATGAGGTCAGCGACCCCGAAGAGTATCAGCTTACCCAGCTGAAGGAAGGTCAGCACAGGTTAGGTCAGAAGGACAGTCTAGCAAGCACAGAGGGTCCCCTCTGCGTCTGGTCTTTCCCCATGCAAACCCACCAGCCTCTCAATTCCAGCTGAGTTGCATCTCCTGACAGCTACAGATCATTTATGCTGCTGTCAATTTAACTACTGATTATTATTACTATTATTTAGGTACAGATAAACTCATCCTTGACTCCTTGCAAGGGTTCTTGAAGGGTTGGCAATCCTGTTAAAATCCCTGCTTTAATCAAAGCACAGGTCCTCGCTAACTAATAAGATGACATTTTTCAGCCTGTTGTCTGATTTGTGAGATTTCTGTGAATAATTGGCTAAGTTGGTTTGTCTCCAGCCAATGTTTACTTGGAGTAGACCCATTGAAATTAGTGGACATAAGTTAGCTGTTTCAATGGGTCTACTCCAAGTAGGACTAGCACTGGAGACAATATTTTGTCTGTATGTGCAGTGATGCCCATCAAGTCCAAATGCTTCTGGCCGTTAAAAAAAACCCCAAACTTCTTTTTAACTGGTTCGAGTGTTGGACTAGGACCTGGGAAACCTGGGTTCACATCCCCACTCAGTCATAAAGCTCACTAGGTGTGACCTTGGGCCGTCACTGTCTCTCAGCCTGACCTACCTCACTGGTTGTTGTGGGGATTAAATGAGGAGAAGGAGAACCATGTTTGTATGCCACCTTGAGCTCCTTGGAGAGAAGGTGGGATATACATGCAGTTACTAATAATAATAACAATATTTTCTTGTATTTTTATATTTGAATTTTTATTATGTTTGACATTAACTGATACGTTGTAGTTGATCGATCGTTTGTTTTATGATGACTTTAGATATTAAAGTGCCACCCTGGGCTCCTGTTGGGAGGAAGGGTGGGATATAAATCAAATAAATAAATAAAAAATATTATAACAGTCATGTAACCAAATTGAGTTATTTGTTGGATTCTTATGTTTTGAAGTCATTTAGTATCTGATTGTTACCGCTTTGTATTTTTGTTCTGTTATAAGCCGCTTTGAGCATATTTATATGGAAAAGCGGCATACAAATTTAAATCATCATTATCATCATCAACCACAATAATAATGCATTTGTTTTCAGACATACCTGAGGGACCCCCCTTCTAGTGCCATCAACACCCCCCCTCCGACCAGACTCTCGCTGACGTACGCCGGCCCTTCACGTTCAACGCAAACGAGGGGTGCGCTTGGAGTGTGACGTCAACCAAACCACTTTGCGCTCGAAAACCAACTTGTCTCCATTTGCCAACGTCTGCATTTAACGACGACGAGAAACGGGGAGGGGAGGAGGGGAAGAAGAAGAAAAGACCTTTTCATTTCCTCGAGGCCACGAAGAATCCTCTCGCACATTAATTTTTGTCTGTTTGTTTTGAATGAACTGAGAACACGTGCCGTTTGACATCTCTCTCACTGTGGGGGGAAAAATGTGTAGACTGGTGATCTAGGTCCTGTTAAGGCATGTCTGGCTGCTGTTGGACTGAGTCGGAACTGTCAGGGTGGATGACTTAATTGCAACTAGCTTTTGCTTTTAAAACCGGGGGGAGGTGTATTTTGGGGGGGGGGGTTGAAAAAGAAAAAAAATCCACTTGAAATCGATGTTCCACATCATCATTTGGGTCCGTACTCAGTTGCATTGCGACATGCCCACCCGCGCACATGGGGCTTATTTTTGTGTGTGTGTGTGACACGGTGCGCTCTCTGCTCATTTGTGTGTTTGTGCATGTTGAGAAAGCGAGGCGCTTTTCCTTTCCTTGTTTTTGTTTCAGTTGCCTCTAAATGATCGGTACCTATTTATTTGTCGGGTTCCGCCCCCCACCCATCCCCAATGTTGCTGCTGTGAACATTTTTCAGTCTCGTGTCTTACCGGAAAGGAAGCGACGGCGCGAAAAAGCTGATGCTAGTAAGGTTTACATGCTGCTTGGGTGCTGTCACTCACAGAAGAAATTTAAGCCAAAAAAAGGAGAGAAGAAAATATCCCCCCCTCCCAAAAACGTATAAATGTCTGCTCTGCTGCCCAGCTGAAGCAGAAGGGGGTCAACATGTCCCCTTCTCTTGGCTGCGTTTTGCCTCTTCGTTCCTCCATCTTCTGTAGTCCCTCTGGCGACAGGCACAATCCGAAGCATCGACGGGACTGTCGGCTGGGCCCCTGTGGTGTCCGCTGCTCCCTCCTCCTCAAATGCTGTTCTTCTCCTTCCCCCCTTTTCTGTATTTCTTTATTCCCCTCCCATCCTCCTGTGTTCATTTTGCCGATGTTGTAAAAGAGGAGTGATGAAATAATCCTGTACCCAACGTTTCTCTTTCTGCATGAATCAAAAAAAAAAAAAGTGTTAATGCGGCCAATAACGTTGGAGCTTTAAAAACAAAACAAAACACAATTCTTCTTTCAGAAAGGTAGAAAAAAAAATGGTTCAGATGTTGTTTGTTGGTGGACTTTTGGATTCTTACCGACAGCCGGGCTCACCAGGTCATTCTGCGACGCGTTTCTCATTCCATCAGCTTGGCTTTTGCTCCAGGCCTTGAAACTAAGGCTCCGTCCGCACTGTCCATTGAAAGCAGTATTATATCACTTCCCAATAGGGTACCTGAAGGTGTACCCCTGAATCAGCCAGCCAACGCTTTCAGATCAGCAGAGAAGGCCCTACTGCAGGGACACATCTGCCCCGTACGTTTAAAGCACTACGATACCACTTTAAACGGTCACAGCTTCTCCCCCAAAGAATTCTGGGAACTGGAGTTTGCAAAGGGTGCTGAGGGTTGTTAGGAGACCCCCTGCTCCTCTCACACAGCTACAGTTCCCAGAGTTCCCTGGGAAGAGGGACTGACTGTTAAACCAGTCTCTTGCATGCAATACGGAATGCTCCTTTGAGCAAAGATGACAGACCTGGGGGACTTCAAGGTGTCACTAGACTCCCGACTCCCAATATCACTGACCATTGGCCATGCTGGCTGGGGCTGACAGGTGTTGGAGTCTTAACATCATCTGAAGGCGCCAGCGGTTGCCCTTCCTTGGGCTACATGTTTACCAAGGCTAAATTTCCAAACTTCAGCCTTGGAACTTCCCACTGTTGCTCCTGTGCAGTTCAGAATTTTGCCCTTGCCAGGGAGCTGTCCAGTGGGTCAGCAATCACGTTGTTCTAGACAGCAGGGGAGCTCTCCAACAAAGGTACCGTAAGGGAGCCCAGAAATGTTGCTTCAGCACTGGCTAACCTCAAACAGAGCAACTTTATAGCTGGCTGTGTTAGCCCCCGGGGGAGGGGATCCAGTGCTAGCTTTACTCAGAGTAGACCCATTGAAATTGATGGACTTTTATTTATTTAACAAAATCTATATACCACTTGATTGTAGAAAACCTCTCAGCGGGTTATGGGGAAAAAACATTAAAATGATCAAACAAGTAACAAAAAACATTTTTAAAGCAATTAAAACAGCAACAGACTAAAAAGATTAAAACACCTCAATGCCTGTGTGTCTGGAGAGGCTTGCCTAAACAAAAAAAGTTTCAGGCAGGCACCGAATGGAATACAGCGAAGGTGCCTGCTTGATGTCAAGAGGCAGGGAGTTACAAAGTGTAGGTGCTGCCACACTAAAAGAACAATTTCTTACAACTGCACTGTAAGAGCACATTGAGTATTGAGCAGGGGGTTCGACTCGGTGACCTTATAGGCCCTTTCCAACTTTATGAATCTAATTGTGGAATGTGTATTACGTGGCACCTGTAACGGCCGGTTCTGCAAATTGTAGCATTTGAGTGGGCACATATGAGGTAAGGTGATCCTGCAAGTAAACTGCTCCCAAGCAGTGAAGGGCTTTATATGCCAACTTGAACTTGGCCAGGTGACAAATTGGAAACCAGTGCGGATCCCCGAGCAAAGGTGTTGTATGCCGACAGGGTCTTGCTCCTGTCAGCAACCTGACTGCAGTGTTCTGCACTAATTGCAGTTTCCAGGTCAAGCACCAAGAGAATCCCCACAGCTACTCCAACTAGGACCGAGTTGGATCCAACCCCTCACCTATTTCTTCTATGTCACCAGGGCCCTGATCTGTACCATGTGAAGAGAGTGGCGCCCTCCTTGCGAGTATGGCTCAGGTGGAGGCCTTCAGTCCTGGGCCTCCATGTTGCCTTCTCAGTTCCTGGGTGTGATCCTAGAAAGGATCTGGAGCTGGGGGGGGGGTGAAGGTCAATCTGGGCACATTGGTTCTCCTGAGCCTTCAGCCTCGATTTGTGGGCATCTTTCCTGGTGATGGTAGTTTCTGGACTGTTGAACCTCGTCGGTACGACACCCATACAGGCTCTTCTTTTTCCTGCAAAGGTTAATTAATTCTGGGTCGATCTTGATAGGAAAATGGTGAGACATGATAATTCTCTGAGGTCAGCTGCTCCCCTCTCGGGGAGCGGTTGTGGCTTGCGCATGAGCCAACGCTGCCACAAAGCCCTCTGCGCCACCCTGATCCATGGGGATGATGGAGAGAGCAAACCATGGATGCATTCAGTTGTTGTTATATGCCTTCAAGTCAATTTCGACTTAACGGCGACTCCATGAATCAGTGACCTCCAAGAGCTTCTGTCATAAACCACTCTGTTCAGATCTTGTAAGTTCAGGTCTGTGGCTTCTTTGATGGAATCAATCCATCTCTTGTTTGGCCTTCCTCTTTTTCTACTCCCTTCTGTTTTCCCCAGCATTATTGTCTTTTCTAGTAAATCGTGTCTTCTCATTATGTGTCCAAAGTATGATAACCTCAGTTCGAACATGGAGCTTATTGCGTTAGTTTTATTGATTATAATGTTAGCATGTCTGCCAAGGTTTCTAACATTCCTTTCACAGTGCAGCCCTTTAGCCGTATGGAACTGTGGCTTTTTTAACCAATCTTAATTGCCAAATTTCAGGTGGTGTGACACAACAGTGAGCATCATTGAACATGTTGCCTCTCCCCCAGTTTTCCTGTGCATGTGCACTCCTGTTCCCCCATGATTCCCAACGGAATACTTCAGGGAAGAACTTTATGCCGGTAAACTGCCCCAAATTTTGTCACTTTACTATTCTGGTTTTCTGGGTTAATGGGGTTGCAAAAGGATTTTCACTCTAGAAGCAATTAAGACTGAAATAAGCGCTATAATAAATGCTATTGGAAGTGGCTGATTCATAGGGTCGCCATAAGTTGTAATCGACTTGAAGGCACATAACACACACACAAGCGCTAAACTTCCCCTAAATTTCCAAAAGTGGCTTTTACGGCACGTGAAAGATCAAATGTGGAAATCTGGGATAATTTGGAAAATGTCTATATCCATTTTCATCTTTCTGTATCAATATCATTTGGATTGATTGTAGCCATTTGGAAGGGGGACAGTGTGAGCCTCCCCCAATTCAAGGAAAGGTGGTAAAATCATTTCACCGCCACCACCCCTTTCCCCCCAGAAATCAGGGCATTTGTTTTTGGGCATGAGGGAGAATTACATCTCTCTGTTCCCTCTCCATCAAGCTTCTAATTATATTATAATGCCTTTGCTGTCCTTTCTGAGAGGACAATTCTTTTCATGTCTACTCAGAAGTAAGTCCCTCAGAGTAAAACAAGGGTCGGATTGTGCTGTTAGTTACCTTCCCCCCGCCCAAGCTAGCGACCGTGTAACCTTTTCTTCATTCAGAAAAAAAAAAAGTTCCATCCCTCTTAACGTTTATGTTGCTGGCTTCTATTTTAAAAGGGTGGGCAGGTTTATGTTTTTTAAAACTAGCTCTACAATTCTCTTTTTGAAAAGCACAGTTAGAACAGCACACAGTATTCCTAACATGGGTACATCACAGAGTTATATAACAGCATGAATTCCTGTTTCATTGTCAAGACTCTGCAAAAACTATCATTCCCACACGTTGACGTGGTGGATTCCAGGTGAGGGTCAGATACCCAAAGAGGCAAACTGCAACCATCTGTAGCTACTCAGACTGAGGACTGACCTGGATGTGAGGGTTTTAAAAGGCCTCATGTTAGGCACAGCGGAGAAATTCAATTCAGTTTGCATTTGAAGGCAAACTTACTCGATCCAAAGCTTTCCAAAGCAATATGCGAACCAAAACACAGCTAGCCTTCAAAATTTATGTGTCTCTGATGTGTGCATCTTCTAGCCAAGTGATGTGTATGAAAATGCATATACTAAAGTGTGCAAATGCATGTGTTAGTGAAAAGATACAAAAATGCATTGGATTAGGGAAAATTGCAAAAGTGTATATATATTATGCAAAATTGTCTACAAAGATGCTTATCTTTCCAAAAAGGTGCAGTAAAATGCTGATGACTCTTCCTGAGGACTTTTTAGAAGAATCACAAACTGATACTGTGGATAAATGTGGATACTGAATTTAAGTTTGGAAACTGGAAACTGAACGAAACCAAAATTGATGTATCTGCCCACCCCTAGACCCTATTGGCTTGTGAGGCCAGCTGATGGTATTCAAATTGTGGGGTCAGCTGACTGTATTCAGCCAATAACAGCCGCCTTGAGGGCGCCTGTAATCCAGAGTCTAATCCGCCTGGTTTCCTGGGGAGCCAGAATGCCTTTGGCGCAGGAGGTACGGTGACAAAGATTGGCTGTTGGAGGCCCAGTTTGACACACACGCACACCCTCAGCCCCTTCGGCAAAGCTACTGCTTTACACCAGCACAACAATAAGCTCTGCTCTGGATCCGGGAAAAGATCCTATATACTTTGGAAGCACCTCCCCCCCCCCAGTTTATTTTACGCAATCCATTTAGTTGGGATGACGGTTTGCAATGTTCACGGTCTGATGAACAGGTTGGCCCCCCGCAAAGTGCTTCGCTCCTCTCGGCTGGAGAGTGTGCATCTCATGCATTTCTGAGGCCTCTGCTGTTTCATTCAGGTTTTACATCCTGGCGGGAGACTGGTCCACGGGGTTGCTAAGCAACAACATCTACTGATGTAGAGGTGCCGCACATCACTGGGCCCCAAGTATCTAAAGAATATTTCATTTTGCTCCACAAAAGCCCACAGAGGACAGCCTTTATGAAATGGCTTTGAACGGAGGAGAGGGAAGCTGTTCAGCAGCTCTGAAACAAAACTCTTTCTGAGTCAGCAATGTACTTCTGCCCCCCCAAACCCAAATCAATTTCCAGCAGTGTTTAATGTACCTGTCTTGTCTGCTGCCTCAGGGTCCCAGTGTTGGCCTGAGGAGGACTCTTAATTCAAGGGGGGGGGGAGTCCTTAGTACCCCTTTCTGTGCTGTGTTATCCTCAGAATCTGAGGATGGTTCACCTGCAGCCTCTCCTGTTCCACCACTATGCAGGAAAACGCGACTTCAAAAAATAGTACAGGCCTGTTAATTATTGCAAGCAGCTCTTTGGGTGGGTGGGGTGAAGTCACTAGAAGGTCAAGCCCTGCCACTCTTTTTGAGGCTTCGGATGAGTCTCAAGCCAGGTGTGGGGAGCCGTTGGCTCTCCAGATGTTGCTGAACTATAACTCCCAGCTATGATTCCCATCAGGCCCAGCAAGCATAGCCAATGGCTAGGGATGGTGGGAGCTGTTGTTCATCAACATCTAGAAGGCCAAAGTCTGTCCACCCCTGGTCTAAGCCTTTGCTGAGACATCTTCTCAAACTCAGCAGGGCCTATAGGGAGCTGCCCAAGGTCCTGATTTGCCTTGCCTTGGGCTCTGGTATTCATCTGCCGCCCTGGGCTCCTACTGGGAGGAAGGGCAGGGTACAAATTGTATTTATTATTATTATTATCATCGAGAGCCAGTGTGGCATAGTGGTTAGAGTGTAGGACTACGACCTGGGAGACCAGGGTTCGAATCCCCACAGCCATGAAGCTCCCTGGGTGACCTTGGGCCAGTCGCTGCCTCTCAGCCTCAGAGGAAGGCAATGGTAAACCATCTCTGAATACCGCTTACCATGAAAACCCTCTTCATAGGGTCGCTGTAAGTTGGGATCGACTTGAAGGCAGTCCATTTCCATTTCCATCATTATCATCATCAATAACAACAAATTTCTTTCTTTGTGGGCTGCAAGCCCCAGCAGTCCAGAATAAACGGGCCGCTGGTTGTTGTGGTCAAACCAAGAAAGCCAAGTAGATACTGCTGCCTTCTATCGCCCTGGAACACTTGCATGCTGACAAATGTACGCTGGGTTACTGCTAAGACAAACCTTTGCAAATGCAAAAAAAATGCTGGTGTTTAAATGGCAATGGTTAGAGAGACAGGAAGAGCCTGCCATCTGCTGACAGATGAGCTTCATACGAGCCTGCGTGCTTGCCAGCTTTTAAAAATCTAAATGGAATAATATGGCCATGGCAACGTACGCAGGAAGCTGCCTCATTCTGAGTCAGACCATTGGTCCATCCAGCTTAGTAGTCGACACTGACTAGCAGTGGCTCGCAGGGGTTTTAGACAGGGGGGTCTTTCTCCAGCTGTACCTGGAGATGCCATTGCAGGCCAAGCAGGTGCTCTGCCCACTGAATGACATGACCCTTCTATTGGATGTCAGGTGTGCCACAGGGGCACACAGAACTTGTGCTAACACCCCATCAGAGGACTGCAGTCGCCGGGCACTCAACTTCACATTCCCATATGGCCTTGTCTCCAGTTATCTCTCTGCATTCCTGCCTGTGACCTCTTTGCACCACCCTCCATCATCACCTGAATGTCTCCTGCTCCCTCTGCCTTTTCAGAAGATACCCAGCATCCTGTTCTCACAGTGGCCAACCGGATGTCCCTGTCAGCTCTACACTGCTTCAGCAGGGCCAGGGGGGGCTGGAAATTCCTGGGTCTTTGGCAGGGAAGGAAAGTCCTTAGCCGGCAGTCGGGTTGTAAATCTGCCAGGCCTATCCGAAGCGTACTTGCCGAGTCAGAAGTCCAGAAGCGAGGTCAGGGGAGGTCCGGGATCAATTGCCAAGGGGGTCAGTCAAAGAGATGCTGCAGGGAAACTAGGTCTACACCAAGCCACGCCTGACGTTCCAGTCAGCAACAAGCTGCAGCCAAGGTGTGCCTTATAAAGAGCAGGATGGACAGCAGGTGTGAGCCCTCAGCGTTTGGGCCTTAAGGAGACAGGCCTGCCTCTCTTCTGCCTGACCTTCTGCTGTCTACGTTCTGCAGGTGAGGGGGCAGTATCTTGTTCACTGTCTGTGTCTGGCTGCAGGGCCTCTGCTGTATCTGGGGTGCTCTGCAGCTGAGGGGCAGAAGGAGTTGGATTCTCAGGAGGCTGCTCCGTGTCTCCTTCTGAGTCTGCTGCACCTGGGTCTGCTGCTGTTACTCCTGAGTCGTCCTCATCTGAGGAGTCCTCTGACGGGGCCATGACAGTCCCAATGGGAAGCCCTCAAGCAGGACCCGAGTTCAAGAGCAACTCTGTACGCTTGTGATTCGCACCAACGGCATTCAGAAGCATGCTGCCTCAGACCGTGAAGGTAGAACACATCCATCATGGCCAGTAGCCATTGCTGGCCTTATCCTCCGAGAGTTCTTAACGCCATCCAAGTTGCTGGCTCTCACTGCGGGAGCAAATTCCATAGCTTAACTCTGTGCTGTGTGAAGGAAGTCCTTTTCTTTTCTCTGTCCTGAATCCTCCAACATTCAGCTTCATTGGATGTCCCCAGTTCTAGTGTTTGTCTCCTCTGTGATTGGTCGGTCCAATATGCCTCCCCAAACTCTTGCCTGATATAGGAATGCGGAGTGGAGGTGCGGGGAGGAGAGAGAAATTTGGTTCAGTTTGCATTTGAACATGGCCACCTAATTTGCACTTCCAGAAACAGTACGCGAATGGCAACACAGGTGTCTTTCGAAATCTCACTTCTCCAGATTTTGCAATGCGGTACTTGGGGGGGGGGAGATAAAGAAGTGTACCAAAATTCATATATTGGGGACAGTATGCATAAAAATGCACCACCTTGATATTTTATGATATTTATGATGTTATGTGCCTTCAAGTCGATTTTGACTTATGGCGGCCCTATGAATCAGCGACCTCCAACAGTATCTGTCATGAACCACCCTGTTCAGATCTTGTAAGGTCTGGTCTGTGGCTTCCTTGATGGAATTGATCCATCTCTTGCTTGGCCTTCCTCTTTTTCTACTCCCTTCTGTTTTTCCCAGCATTATTGTCTTTTCTAGTGAATCATGTCTTCTCATGATGTGTCCCAAGTATGATAACTTCAGTTTCATCATTTTAGCTTCTAGTGATAGTTCTGGTTTAATTTGTTCTAACACCCAATTACCTCCTCTAGGATGCACACCTTAATGTGGTGAGGGGGTTTGGGAGTGTCGAAGAAGCTGAGAGCAATGCTGTCAGGAGTCTAGACCAAGCGGCTAGACTCCTAGCAGGGTCAACCAAGGCGGAATGGTCAAAGCTGAGACACCAGACTAAGATGCATCCAAACTCAGAGGAAGGCAATGGTAAACCACCTCTGAATACTGCTTACCACGAAAACCCTACGAACAGAGTAAGATTCAGCGTCATTGGATGTCCCTGAGTTCTAGTGTTATGAGAAAGGGAGGAAAACTTTTCTCTACCCGTTTTTTCCATGCCATGCATTCATTTTCTAGACCTCTATAATGTCTCCCCCCTGCATTTGTTTGTAACCTAAAAAGCCCCTAATGTTGCAGTCTTTCATCCAACCCCTGGATCATTTTGGTTTAGGGATGGATGGATCCGTCCATTTCGGTTCCCTCCGTTTCTTATTTTTCCACATTTCTGCAGCAATTTGCAGGGTTGTTTTTTTTAAATAAAAAATCCTTGTAAAAAATTCTCTAGCATTTTAGTGCAAATTTCTCCTAATAAGGACATTTTTTTGTAGGCAGTTTTGAGTCATGTACACGTTCTTTGTAAGCCATTTCTCATTTTGCAGGCTGTTTTTGCTCGTATATTCATTTTTGTGCCCACTTTCCCCTCACATAGGCATTTTTGTTAATATCGCTGGGTTGACGAACTGCATTGCAACCTTCGGATAAGTGGGAATTTCGAAGGATGGCTGCGTTCCGGTTCTTAGATTGTTTTGGAAAGTGTCAATTTGATAAATTCGCCTTGAAATGGGAACTGAATTGAAATTCTCACCCATCTTTATTTCGGTTGCCCCAAACGCAGCCTATGCGTAATCATAGATATTTCTAACAGGTCCACTTTTGAGCTTCCTGAAGCTTCAGACTTGCTGCTTTTGGAATGCCTAACCAGTCTGCTACAACAGGGTGGTGTCCGCTGACTCAGCACAGGCACACGGAAATTGGGAAGCAACAAGGCTGTGAAAGGAGGGTGGGTGGTTCGCTAAGTCAGGAGATCTTTCTGTAGCAACCTTCAGGTGCGAAAAGTCAGGTGATCCTCGGTTGCAACAGGCTGTTATCTCTCCCTGGCCTTCAGCCTGCAATCACCACCAGACACAGATATTTGGTTGATGATGGAGTTGCCAAATTCCTTCCGTGGCCCTGCTCCTGTGCTTTTAACGCAGCAAGCCTGAGATGGACAAATGAAAGCTTTCTTCAACACTTCCAGGGACAAAGTCGCTCAGTCAATTTCTGCCTGCTGTTAAAGGCACTGGGCCACTCAAAACAGCAATCTTAAAGGTCTCCTATAATAGCTTTCCCCTACCTGGTGCCCTTCAGATGTTTAGGACTACAGCTGCCCTCACATCACTGACCACCGGCCATGCAGGCTGGGAGTATAGATCTGTCAATTTGGGCTCTCCCTGATTTCCGTTTTCCCAATCTCCACACTTCTGCATCAATTTGTGATTTTAAAAAAAAATCCTCGTGAATAGTGCAGATTTCTCCTAATGAACACATCTTTTGTAGGCGGATTTGATGAAGGTACACATTCTTGCAAACAGCTTCCCCTAATATAATGCATTTTTGTATGTTATTTTCACTGTTTTTACCTTTCTGTGCACCCTTCCTGCTAATATATGCACTTTTATAAACATTCTTTGGTTGGAGAACTGCACTGCCAAATCCAGATAACTGCGAACGGCTGGCTTTGGTTCTCATATTTCGGAAAGTGTGGATTTGATCGATTTGGCTTCAAATGTGACCTGAATAAAATTTCTCCCCTCTGCTCTTGCTAGGCCTAACTGGAGTTGAGCTCCAGCAATATCTGGTATGGATAGCACCAGTTTGGGGACAGCTGCCTTTTAATGAGGACTATAACCATTCTCCACTTTAGGCAGAAATTGCGAACAGATGAAGAGGGAGGCTTGCAGAAGATGTGCGGTCATGTGAGCAGACACGCCTCCCTTAGTCCTGGCTCCTCCCACCCAAACAAGTGACTGTGGTTTATATTCTGGGATGGCTTTCTGAGAGGACTTTTTGCTGTGAAGGGTGTTATTCCATCTGCGGCTGATTCCCTGCTGTGGGGTGAGTGAGAGTTTTAACGTTTACTGTAGGGGATTCTCGCAGGGAGGGGGGGATTTTTTTTTAAAGGAAGATCGAGATCTAACAGGAGAAGGAAGAAATGATCTGGAAAAAGAATTTGGACAGAGTTGTGTGTGTGTTCCAACTGTTTGAAAGGGTGGGACTACATAGGAACCTGCCTTATACTATCTAGCTCAGTACTGCCTACACTGATTGGCAGCAACTCTCCAGGGTTTCAGGCAGGATTCTCTCCCAGCCCTACCTGGAGATGCCGGGGATTGAACCTGGGACCTGCTGCATGCAAAGCAGACACTCTACCTTTGAGCTATGGCCCTTCCCCAATGATTTGGTGCCTTTTCTTTTTGCTCGGCAAGCGGGGGAGCCTTGTCAACCGCCATCCACCAGGTGCCTTCAGTTGCACTCCCTTGTTTCAGCCGAGCCTGAGATTGCCACATGTCCATCCCAGCAGGGTTCCTATGCCATATGCTAGACACTCAGCTGGTGTGGCTTTTATACCATAAACACGCAGGGGAAGTGCGGGGAGCCGTAGCCATGAAGCAGATGAGTTGGGAAGCCTTCGGTTCAACCTGTGCCCACAAATGCATTAACTAATAGTAGCTCACCTACCTTACAGGACTGTTTGTAAATAATAATAATAATAATAAAATTTTATTTCTAGGCCGCCTTTCTGGCCGAATTAACGGCCACTCTAGGCGGCGTACATAGACTAAAATATAACATAGAGTAAAATATAACATATAATACTAAACAAAACCCCAGTAGTCTATAGACATCCCAAGCAGCAGGTTCACACACACATACGCACACACGGTCTCTGGCCCCTTCAGCAGCTGCTGCTTTTTTAGCTGGAGAGAGACAGGGCCCCGCCCTTCCAGGCCAGGTGGAAATCAGCCAGAAATGCAGGGAGCAGGTCTTGCAGAAACTCACACAGGTAGATGGTCTCTGGCCCCTTCAGCAGTTGCTGCTTTTGCAGCTGGAGAGAGACAGGGCCCTGCCCTTCCAGGCCAGGTGGAAATCAGCCAGAAATGCAGGGAGCAGGCAGAAACTCACACAGGTAGATGGTCTCTGGCCCCTTCAGCAGCTGCTGCTTTTGTAGCTGGAGAGAGACAGGGCCCCGCCCTTCCAGGCCAGGTGGAAATCAGCCAGAAATGCAGGGAGCAGGTCTTGCAGAAACTCACACAGATAAAGATCCCCAAGCGAATGCCTGAGGTGCTTATTGAGTATCTATAGAGGAAATGTATTATAAAATGCTTCTGATGAACATGATTTCCCAGCACCTCTGCCCTAGATTCAGCAAAGGGAGCCTCTTGCTCTATGTTTGTCTTGCATTCTAGCTGGTGGCTGAGTTGAATATAAATCCGGCAAAAGGAGATGTGGGGAAATCTACTTTGCACAGCTGCTATTGTCCTGTTTGTTGTTTGGCCTTGAGTCTAGGATGCAAGAGTTGCCAAATGAGGAAAAAAGTTTGATTGGTTTTAAACTGCTCCCCTGCTAATTGGACTTTGCTTGGGGGGGGGAGGCTCTGCTTGTTATGGAGAGAAACTTTCAGTTAGAGAGGCGCATCGTATTTATTTGAGTTTTAAGTTTTCTTACCTTCACCCCTAAGGTCCCAGGGTGGGTTGCCACAATAGAATATAGAATGCTCCTGCCTGCACAGAGAGAATTGAAAATGCCCTCTGGGATGATTGTCCAAAGTAGGAACTGTAGATGCCTTTGTTTTGGGCTCTCAGTCATTTTTGCCGACGCCATGCGGCCTGATGGTCCCAAAGAGGCCACTGACACCCTATGGCAAGCAAGGGGAGAGGGGAAAGCCTTTTCATTGGAAGAGTGATGGTAGAAATGGCAGCCGTGACTGAGCTGGGGGTCCACATCCGCACCATACATTTAAAGCACTATGATCCCACTTTAAACAGCCATGGCTCCTTCCCCTAAAGAATCTTGGGAACTGTAGTTTTGTTAAGGATGCTGAGCGTTGTTAGAAGACCCTCTATTCCCCTCCCAGAGCTACAATTTCCAGAGTGGTTTAACAATCATAAGAACATCAGAAGAGCCTGCTGGATCAGGCCAAGGGGGGCCCATCTAGTCCAGCCTCCTGTTCTCACAGTGGCCAACCAGATGCCTCAATGGGAAGTCCACAAGCTGGACCTGACCGCAACAGCAACTCTCCTCTCTTGCCGTTTCCAGAAACTGGTTTTCAGAAGCATCCTGCCTCCGAAGGTGGAGATAAAACACAGCCATTGTGGCTAGTAGCCATTGAGAGCCTTCTCTTAAATAAACTTGTCTAATCCCCTCTTAAAGCCATCCAGGTTGGTGGCTATCAGTGCACCCCCCCCCCCGGGAACAAATTCCACAGGTCAACTATGTGCTGTCTGAAAAAGGTCCTTTCTTTTGCCCGTCCTGAATTGTCCAGCATTCAGCTTCCTAGGGAACTCTGGGAATTCTAGCTCTGGGAGGGGGGAATAGGGGTCTCCTAGCAAGTCTCGGTACCTCTAACAAAGTCCTTCTGTCGTCTGGGCTTCTGCACCTGTTGGCACCCTTCTCTTTGGGCTTGCGGGGGGTGGGGTGTTTTGGAGTGGCTTTGTCCTAACCTCTGCCTGGTGACCTGGTGTGGCTGACAGGGACATCCTTTTCTGCTTCCTGATAGAGGCAATGTCTCAGCGCAAAGGTCTGGTGGTCCTTGCCTACAGCGGGGGCTTGGACACCTCGTGCATCCTCGTCTGGCTGAAGGAGCAAGGCTACGAGGTCGTCGCCTACTTGGTAAGATGGCCCAAAGGATCCGTGGAGATGTAGCTCAGTCATAGACAGGGATGGAGGAATCGTTTCCGTTTCTGTCAGACCCTCGTTTTTTCCAACCCTAAATTCACTTCTCCACCTTTCTGTTGCAATTTTTTAAAAAGTCCTCCTGAAAAATAGCCAATAAATAAGGTTCAGCTGTCAGTCTGTTTTCTGTAATAGAGTACTGAAAAGGAGTCTTTGTAGTGTCCAATGCTAGCTCTACTTGGAGTAGACCCATTTGAATCAATGGGCCTAAGTGAGCCATGGCCATTAATTTCTGCGGATCTGCTCCGAGTAGGATTAATCCTAACCTTTTGCCTTGGAAAGCAGAATGACTTGGGTTAGTTCTGGTTGGCATTCCAGACTAATGACAGTTCAGGAAAGATTTTAATCTGTATGTTTTAGGGATCAATGAATCTGTCAGCTTCAGCTCTCTACATTTCTTATTTTTCCAATCGTAAATTCGGTCCTCTCATTTCTGTAGCAATCTGTGTGGATTTTTAAAATTTAAAATCCTCATGAAAGTTCATTGGCATTTTAGGGTGAATTCTCCCAAGAAACACATTTTTATATACAGTTTTGACTAATATACAATTTTTTTCAAGCGATTTCCCTTAATATGTAGCATTTCTGTATATATGTATATATATATATATATATGTGTGTGTGTGTGTGTGTGTGTGTGTGTATGTATATATATATATATATGTGTGTATGTATATATATATATATATATGTGTGTGTGTGTGTGTGTGTGTACTTTACATTTGTATATGCATTTTTACTTGGATGGTGAACTGCACTGCAAAATTCGGAGCAGTGCAAATTTTGAAGGCTGGGTATATTTTGGTTTGCATCTTGTTTCGGAAAGTGTGTATTATAAAAGTTCTTTAAATGTGAGTGCATTGAATTTCTCCTGCATCCCTAGTGTGCTTCTTCCTTCTCCCCACCCCTTTTAGCCAAAAATAAAATACACATTTATGCGGTGTTGTGGTTAATCTTCCAGGCCAACATCGGACAAGATGAAAACTTTGAAAAAGCAAGGAAGAAAGCACTCTCCTTGGGAGCCAAAAAGGTAGTTTTCTCTTGTGCTGACAGGGTGATCAAATGGGTTACAAATCTGCAAGGCGGTCGCAATGGCCCACGGATCATGATGAAAAAAAATGTTTTTAACTGTAACTGTGTTTTAGCATGTTTTAAACTGTTTTTAGAATGCTTTGCTTATTTCTTGTTCAGTTGTTTCGTTGATACGTTTGCCGTCGTGGACTCCTTTGGGAGGAAGGGCAGGACATAAATTCAATAAGTAAATAAAACAATGCTTTGCAGGGTTGTATGTTAGGCTTATTGGTGAGAAGTTTATTTGTGTTTTGTAACATTGCAAGTGAGCCAATGACAGGCAGAGCCAACTAAGTCTAGTTTTGTCCCGATCTGTTTTCCTGTTGAGGAAGCTGGTAGGCAACACCACTTTCTGGTCTGGTAAGTAAGAAGGAAAGCAGGTGGGAACAGACTCAGGTTGGTGGGCCAGTGCCCTGTTGTCTTCACTGGCCAGGAAGACCTCCCTGGGGAGGCCGGGTAAGGACGGGCCATCTAGTGCTTGCTGGGATCCAAGCAAAGCATAGTGATCCCAATTAAATCCAGGGAGGCACTTCAAATGTCCTTCAACCCAAACACCTGCTTGGGATCACTGAGTGCAGATTTGTTACGTTTTAACTCCAGGAGATCCTGACCCTGCACTCTTTGATGGTGATTTTTTTTAAAAAAAATGCTGCAGCGAGTCTACAGTCTTGGTCCACAGTTTTCACACTGCATTTATGACATGTTGGGTGAATTAATTTTATTTGCCTTTTTTTGTTTTTTGTACACCGTCTTGAAATCTTCTGGCATAGGGTGGTTACGAAGTATCTTAAACTGATTAAAAGAAAGAAAGAAAACAATAAGGGTTCTAGCAAAAATGAAAAGAAATTTAAAAATAGATTATGCATTGGATTTCGGGTGAGTGGCTATCTCAAAGCACATGTGCAAAATGGATTCATTGTTTCATAATTTCACTTGAGTGCTGGGTTTCGCTCCTGGTAACGAGGAGAATGACCAAATCTGGAATTGAACTACAGGTGTGAGCTGTTTGCCACAGCTATCAGTTCATCACAGCAGCGTAGCGGCAAATTCAGACGTGCAGGGTCCCTTCATGTTAGTCATAGCCATGCCCCCTTCTCCCACCCCTGTTTTTGCTGCTGGGCTGAGAATGAGATCCTTGTTAATGCCTGCTCCCACAACAACAGATGTCCCTAGCAGCCAATTAGCATGAAAGGGGAGAGTGTTGGCCATTGAAAAGAGTCTTCTCGGTGGCTGACTCACCTCCTTTCACTCTGAATGGCTCCAATCAGCATGAAAGGACAAGGAAGTAGGTTAGAAGACTCTTCTCACTGGCTAACACACTCCCCTTTCAAGCTAATTGGCTCGTAGGATATTGGAGACATAGGGAGCCTGCTGGAACCTTGCTCCCAAAAAAGTCAGGGGTCTAAGACCTCCTGAGAACCTGGACGGCTGCACCCCTGGTTAATCGTCATTACACTTTGTTGTTATTATTATTATTATTATTATGCATTGATACCCCTCTTTTCTATAAAATATTCAAGGCAGCTTGCAACAAGAAATTAAAAAATGCACAGCCATAAAAATATAACCAACAGCAATCTTAAAAAGACTTTACAATTAGGAGAAGGGCTGTAGCTCAGTGGCAGAGCATCCGCCTTGCATGCAGAAGGTCCCTGGTTCAACCTCCAGTATCTCCAGGTGGGGCTGGGAGAGACCCTTGTCTGAAATCCTGGAGAGCTGCTGCCAGTCAGTGTAGACAATAGCAAGCTAGATGGACCAATGGTCTGACACAGTATAAGGCAGCTTCTGATGTTCCTGTTTAAATCAGCTGTTTATTCAAAGCCATGAGGGCTAGAATCTTACTTCACATTTAGGAGACAAGCCATAGCTTGGCGGTAGAGTACATGGATTGCGCAAAGTTTCAAAATAATATCCGTTCTGTGTATGTGAGGAGTTGATCCTTGAGTGAGGCAGAAGAGCCAGGCAGACTTGCTGTGGGAGGCTATGCCATGTTGTGGGAGCTAACACTGAAAAAGCCCTGTCTCTTCATCTTTCTGAAGGCGGGAGGGACTCAGAGCAATGTGACAGAAGATGAATGAAGTTCTCGGGCAGGCTAATTTGGTGGGAGACCACCCTGCCCTACACAGCCAATACCTCCCCCTTTGTGTGCCCTTTGCAAGTGTTCTGAGTTTGAAACTTCCCAGCCTCCAACTCCTGGGAAATCAACACCACTAGGGCAAATCTCATATCTCTCTCTCTCCTCTTCTCTTCTCCTCCCTGCCCCAACTTTTCAGGTTTACATTGAAGATATTAGCAGAGAGTTTGTGGAAGAATTTATCTGGCCGGCGGTCCAGGCGAACGCAATTTACGAGGACAGGTACCTCCTTGGCACCTCCTTGGCCCGGCCTTGCATTGCCCACAGACAGATGGAAATAGCTCAGATAGAAGGTGCCCAGTACGTCGCCCATGGAGCAACAGGCAAGGTAAGCAGCGTGGCTGGTGGTCATTAGAACTGGTGGAGCGGAAGACAGGGAGCCCAACAGTGGGCGGAGCCAATGACGGGCAGAGCCAGAGCCAATGACAGGCAGAGCCAACTCAGTCTAATTTTCTCCCCATCTTCCTCCCCGCTGAGTTGTGTGAGGGACCTTCTGCATCTAAAGCACACATTCTGCTACTGGGGTTTGACGGACGAGCAATATCATAAAATTTTCTTGTGCCAAAATGCATGCCTTTAAAATGGAAACGTGCAACATGAGGGCTAGAAGCTTGTTTGGCAAACAAAATTAGACCTGGAATTCTCACAAAAGCCGTTCCAAGTTTCTACATTTTGGGGGGAGTTGGGGGGGGGGAAGGAGCAAGAAAAGGTCGTCTCCTTGGACTCTGTCCTTTTGGGTAGCTCAAGAAAACTGGACGTCAGGCTTTGCAAATCTGGAGCCTGTTTGCTTTCCCTGTTAAAAATTAAACGGCTTTGTGGCAGAGGGGAGAGTCCACCTCTTGCCCCACAGATGCTGGCCACTCTATTGGCTCAGTTAACTACAGATTTCCAGGGGCGCTTGGTCAGCGATGCAGAGATCTGCAGGGGGAACCATTTGCATCGTGCAGCAGACGAGGAATCCTGGGCCATCAAATCCCAATCGCCCCTTCTCCAAACGGGTGGACAACAAATGCATCTTCTGATGGGACTGGGATGAGAGGGACCTAGAAAGCAGCCTTATACTGAGTCAGACATTTGGTCCATCCAGCCTAGCACTGCCTATCCTGACTGGCAACAGCTCTCTAGATTTCAGGCAGGAGTCTTTCCCAGCCCTGCCTGGTGATGCAATTGGGAACTCAACCTGGGACCAGTGAGCCATAGATGGCCCTCCTGAACATAGGAAGACAGACCCTCGGCTCCTTTTTCTAGTTTCTATTTTTAATATAATGCACTGTATTTGTTTTATAATGTTTAACGCAACATGAAGATGTGGGTTTAAGAGCAGAATCCCTCCGTTCCAATCCTGCTCTAAGATTCTCTAGGGAAGGTATGGCACAGTCCTTGAAGGTATGGCGGTGTATTTATTCATTCATTTATTATTTGATTTATATCCCGCTCTTCCTCCCAGCAGGAGCCCAGGGCGGCAAACAAAAGCACTAAAAACACTTTAAACATCATAGAAACAGACTTTAAAATACATTAAAACAAAAATCTTTTTAAAAAGCTCTCAAAACAAAAAAGGTTAAAAACATTTTTTTTAAAAAAGGTTTAAAAACATATTAAAAAGCAATTCCAACACAGACGCGGACTGTACACACCATACATTTCAAGCCCATCTCTTTCCCTCAAAGGATTCTGGGAACTGTAGTTTGTTTGGAGGTGCTGGGAAATGTAGCTGTGGAAGGGGGTAAGCACATCTATTTCCCCCCGTACAATTCTGGGAAGTGTTGTTTGTTTGGGGTTCTTGGAATTATAGTTCTGGGAGAGGGTAAGCACATCTCTTTCCCCCTGAGAATTCTGGGAATTGTAGTTTGTTTAGGAACTATAGCCCTGGGAGGAGCTCCAATCTAAATTGCAATCTTGCCCGAAGATTCTCATGGGAAGGTACAGCACTGTCCTTGAATTTCAGGCTGTGCACACGTCATGCATTTAAATCACATCTCTTTTCCCCCAAAGGATTCTGGGAACTGTAGTTTGTTTAGGGTTGCCAGGAATCATAGCCCTGGGTGGACTCAGCTGCAGTTCCCAGGATTCTCTGGGGGGAAATAATCTGCTTTAAATGTGTGGTGTGTTTGCAACCGTAAGTCTCACTTTGGACACAATAAGTGCTCTTCATTTCTGATGGAAAGTGTGTGCCAGGAAGCTGCATGGCAGGCTTTTTTCCACAAGAGGGTTCCAAAAGTCCATGTTTTGAAAATCACCCTTCCTAGCCTGAATTTGCTGAGTCAGGATTTCCCAGCCTGACAGGCAGAAACTGGCCAGGAGGGGGCAGAGTGAGACCGGGAAATGGATCCTGAAATTTTCCAAAGTGGAACAAGAGCATGTCCTCCCAGGGAATGCCTGTGGTCTCCTCATGAGTCAGGGAAGTAGCTTTTTGTTGGTTGTGGAAGGCTGCTGCAGTCTCGGATCTCCTTTTGCTGTTAATCCAGTCATTTCCCCGGTCATGTGATGTGGGGAGTAGAAAAACACCCACCCCCACCTTGCTCCCACAGAGGAGGTTGCCTGCCACCTCTCTGCACGATGTACTGTTCTGACCTTTCTTCCAAAAGGTCTCTGGCGAGGGCAGATAATTTTGCCCCTTCTCCCTGTCAGGCCTGGCTTGGATGAGAAAGTGTCTTTGCAAAGAAAAAATAAATAAAAGTTTATACAAAAAGAAGAAAAAGGAAGTCTCTTTGCACGCAGAGTTTGCTGGGCTTCAAAGGAGGTTCCCTGTTGTGGCTCTGTGTGAGCTCAGGGCCTACTTCTGTATCCAAAGCAGTGACTAAAACAGAAATAAGGGGGTAAAACACAGCCACCCTTCGAAATTCACCCTTCCCTGAATGTTGCCATGCAGTTTGCCGACAAAGTGATGTTTCCGGAAGTGCATCTTGCAGGGGAAAGTGGGCGCAAAAAGGAATATGTTGGTGGAAATCACGTACACAAATGCATTGTATTTGAGAAATCGCTTGCAAACATGTGTACCTTAGTCAAATCTGCATAGAAAAAGGTGTTTATCGGGGGAAATTCGCACCGAAAGGCAGAACCATTTTCATGAGTATTTCTTTTTTTTTAAAAAAAAGCAAATTGCCACAGATATGTGGAGAACCGAATTTCAGATTTGAAAAATGAGCCACTGCGAGAAACGAAATTGACAGATCTGTCCATTCTGACATCCTGGGATCAGGCTGTTGGAATGCTAAGAGAGAGTTACTGACTCAAACATAGGCTTAGGACTGACTGTTCCCATTTACCCCAGGCAAAGTGGGTCTTTTAGCAAATTTATTCCTCTCCCCCACATCCCGTTGTTTAGCATCTATGGCCTTAGGACGCTCTCCTCCGCTGAACAACCCCCCCATTAAGTTTGGCTTGCAGGGAAATATTTATGGAGGCAGCAGGATTCAGTAACCTGACCCCCCCCACACACACACACACGCCAACAATCGAGCCTCCGGCTGCACCACCAACTTCGTAAATGCACTCCGCGCCATCTGCAGGGCCTTGCGGCTCGAGAGCAGATGGGGATGTTTAGGGCCTGTAAGGGACATGAGTGCTTTGGTAGATATTTTCTTCTGAGTGTTTTGCAATAGTCCCTGGAGGCGTCTGCAATCAGCAACAAATTTGGCTGGATGTGTGTCTGGATCTAGAGGAGAGGGCAAGGTGCTCTCTCCCGCTCCCTGGAAACATCCTTAGCTGATCTCCATTGCTTTTTATGGGAAGGGCCATAGCTTGGTGGCTGAGCATCTATTTTGTGTGCAGAAGGTCCCAAGTTCAATTCCTGCCATTTCGAGCTGCTGTTGTTGTTAATAATAATTAATAATTGGTTCTTATGATGTTTATTGTTAATGTTAAGATGTTAATGTTTAAGATGGTTTCTTTTAAATGTTTTGTATTGTTTTAGGCTTCTTTTCAAGTATGAAGCATAATAATAATAATAATAATAATAATAATAATAAAATAAGTTATTACTTGTCCTTCACCCAAGGCTCTCTGGGTGGGTCACAACTATTTTAAAGTACATCATTAAAAACAGGTAAAACAACCTAAAATGACATCACAAAAAAGTGTGGGTCCTAAAAATATACATCTCAGGTGTCAAATGTAGAATTGCAAATGTCCCCTGCCTGAAACTCTGGAGAGCCCCTGCCAGTCAGTGTAGACAATACTGAGCCAGATGGACCAATGGTCTGACTCAGTATAAGGCAACATCATATATTCCTATTTAAATCAGAATTATGAGGACTAGAATCTTACGTTATTTTTCATGGAAGGGCCATGGCTCAAAGGCTGAGTGCATGCTTTGCCCGCTGAAGATCCCAGGTTTAATCCCCTGGGATCTTCATGGGGGAGGGGTTGGGAATCTCCTCTGCCTGAAATCCCAAAGAGCTGCTGCCAGTCAGTGTAGACAATACTGAGTGAGATGAGCCAATGGTGTGACTCACTAAAAGGCAGGTTCCTATGTCCAGCCAACTCATGGGGGTGGGGAATCGTGTTGCATTAGCCAAGAAGAAGATTCTAAGACCCGAGAGAGAGAGGAAGTGTAAGGAAAGGCATCCTCCTTTCTCACGGCGGAATGCTCCTTCTAAGCAGAGGTGTTCTTTGCATGCAGTAGTGAATTCTGCATCTTACATCAGGCATGAGGACCTGATAAAGCTGGTGGAAGTTGGAGGCCATCAACATCTGGTGGTGTTGGTGGGCGGACTCCTCATTCCTGCTAGAAACAAGCACCACTAGAAAGCAGCACAGACCAAGGCTAGCCGGCCTGGTGCCCGTCAGAAGCTGTTGGACTCCAACCATCCCTGACCATTGATCCTGCTGGCTAAGGCCGATGGGAGTTGGAGTCCAGCGCCATTTGGAAGGCACCAGGTTGCCTACCCCGGAACAGGCAATGCCAGACTGGATGAAGAAATCAGATGAGCAGGTATATTGCAGCTTGCTCTGTGGTCTTCCAAGATGCCCTGAAATTCAGGTCCACCCAAAACGCACACATTTGATTTCTGCTGAATCTGTGGAGACTTCAGGAGCTCCAAAAAGAATGTGTGAGGGCCAGGGACGGGGGAGAAATTTGATCTAGTTCGCATTTCAAGGCGAAACTCTCTGATTCTCACAGTACGAGAATAGAAACGCAGATTTTTCATGAGGACTTTAAAAATATTGCCCCCCCAAAAGGACAAATCTGTCCATTCCTAGTCATGAGACTCTCTGTCACGTTTGCTGCCACAGATTGACTTGACCTCCCCTCTGGAAATCCTTTCTAGTGCTTCCTCGTGACCCATGGGGGCTAGAAACTTTTCTCATGACTCAAAGCAGATGGTGTTTTCCTCTGTTGACTTATATGGCCCCCTGGTTCCACACACCTTTTTCTGCGCTTATGGCAACATGGCGATGTGTACGTTCGTCTGATGGCATCAAAGAGACCTTCCCCCCCACCCCACCCCCGCAGCCCCACAGTCCTGCTGATTACTGACTATGTGGAATGACCCATCTATGGGATGGCTTCGTGCCAGTATTTGCCTTTGCGATAATGGTAAGCAGATGGGCAAGGTTTTACGTGCACACTGAGAAGGTTAATTAGAGAAAGAGACTGTCTGGGGGTGTACGGTGCTCGTTGGTGTATGCGACAGCTCATCAAGCCATTAGCTATAGTTCTCATGAAAACATAGGAGCCTGTCCATCTCATCTCTTCCAATGATTTGTTTGTGATCCGTGCGAAGTCTGGAGATCTCCAGATGACCGGTTGATTTAGCGCTCATCCTGATTTTCTTGCACAAAGCTTGCATGGAGGTTAGACTATGGCTGGTTTTTCATGAACGGTTGTTCTGATTTGTTTACAGGGAGGTTGCACAGCAATGAACATTCGTCTTGTATTCATCCAGATTTAGGCTAAAGGTGGAAGGATCTATCCATTTTATCTTTTTCCAGTCCCAAATTCAGGTCTCCCCATTTCTGCAGCAATTTGCATGTTTGAAAAACCTTCATGAAAATTCATAAGTATTTTCGTGCAAATTTCTCCTAAGAAACACATCTTTGTCTGCAGTGCATATTTTTGCAAGCCATTTCCCCCTAATATAATGCATTTCTGTATGTTGTTTTCACGAATCAATTCAGTATTGCGCAAGCTTTCCCCTTGTATATGCGTATGGTCGGGGCGAACCGTGTTTGTAAACCACCTTGAGCTCCTTGGAGAAAAGGTGGGATATAAATGTAACAAAATAAGTGTATTTCATTATTAATGAAATAAATGTATATGCAAATAAATAAATTTTAAAAAATTAATCTCTCCTTTTAGGGCAATGACCAGATTCGGTTTGAGCTCACCTACTATGCCCTCAGTCCGCAGATCAAGGTAAGCACCTCTGCTGGCCTCTTTGTTTCCCATCAAAACAAAGCCAATAAATCGTTAGAGGTGTTCATTTGTCTTGGGGTGAATGGCAAATCAAACAAAAGCCCCCATCTGCGCTTATACATTTAAAGCCCTCTCAAGCCACTTTCAATAGACACGGCTTCTTCACCTAAAGAAAACCTGGGAAGTGTATTCTATTAAGGGTGCTAAGATTAAGAAAAATATCGGGTAGACAAACAACGTAAAAATCAACAGTAAAATTATAGCCGTAAAAGCAGATACAAAATTAATCACAAATTGGATTGGTACATCAACATAGCTGGATCATCCCTCAGGGAAAGTTTAGGTGAAGTGGTCAGTCTTAAGGAAGTGTCTAAGTGTCCGGCTGTAGGTCTCTGCCTGATGCTCATTGGAAGCGCATCTTAAGGTGCCACCACACTAAGGGCCCTGCTCTTAGTAACCACGAGAGGAACCTCAGGGGCATAGGGCACTATTAAGAGTGTGTTTGTTGAGGATTGACGTGACCAGGCAGGGGTTGACAAGGAAAGGCATCCTGAAAGATAACTTGGTCCCAAGTTGTTTAGGGATGTATATGAAAAATAGCAAGACCTTAAACCTGGACCTCCTCCTTCATCTTCACAACAACCTTGTGAGGTAGCTTAGGTTGGGAAATAGCGACTGGCTCAGAACAATCCAATATGCTTTATGGCCAAATAAGGATTTGAACCAGGGACTTCCCGCACCTCATGTAACCTTGTGGTAGCCAACCCGGGTTGTACCAACAGATTTGGGGGAACTCCCAAGGTTTGCTGATGTACACACACACACAAAACCCTTTAGAAAAAAACTCTTAAGGTAGGAACCCCTGCCCAAAGCTCAATGAGGGCTGAACATGCTCAGTCTCTGTGGGTGGGTGGGGAAGGAATGGAATGGAGTGTCCTCGAAAAGGGTATGACTGGCTTGCCAGCTTCGAGCCTGAACAGGAACATTCCACACTTCAACATCTCTTTTTTGAAGGTCCCATTTGTCATATACAAATGTTTGCTGCTTAAGTATTCTCTCTGATGCTCTCCGTATAGTATATCAGATCTAAATTAATGTTCTTTTTTTTTTAGCAGCTTTGTAACATGATTCAAGGAGACACTTTTAGGTTGCGTACACACTATATATTTAAAGCACATGACTCCCCCCCCCAACTATTCTAGGCACAGTAATTTAAGGGTGCTAGGGGTTGGAGCTCTCTGTGGAGGGTAAACTACAGTTCCCAGGATTTTTGGGGGGGAAGTAATGTGCTTTATTTATTTATTAAATTTATATACTGTCCTTTCTCCCAGTAAGGGTGCATGGAGTCCGTTTAATCCCATCAGAAGGGTTTGACTCAATTGATCTAACCAGTTAATTGACTGAACCTTGCCGACTTAATGAACTCCGAAATTCCATTCTGTTATTTTCGACGTGTTTTGGTTTTTGTTGGAAGTCCATCCAAATCTTACCCATTTTAGCCCCTTTCAATGCAACATCCAAAACTCACAGTCAGTTCTTCTAACTGGATGAGTTGGATCATCCCCCCCGTTAACCCCCCCAACAACTGGTGATCAAGAGAACAGACATTCTTGGCTTTTGACGGGGTTGTTACAATCTTTTAATTGGCCTACTGTCTTAAGCCAAGTAACTGCATTGAGCGGCTGATGAGAGTAAATGGACACTTCCATCGCACTTTGCCTCCGGCAGGTTGCGATGCCTGTTAAGCTACAGTGGCAGCTTGAGATGGTCTTGAATTACCTTTTTTTGGCAGGATTAATGCGGGGGATACTTAATGGACGGTGCTCCTGGCGATTGCAGAGAGCCTTGAAACTCTCCTACACAATGCAAGGGTAGATCTGAGGAGCTGGTGTAAGAAAGCGCTTTAGAGGATTGGTCTTCAGCTGGTGGGCCAGGAGCCACCCCAGGCTTGCAGCTTACCCTAACACAACGGCAGCAAATATACAAATATCTGCTGTCAAGACTATGTTGTCTCTCCAGGCTTTTGGCTTTGATTGATTTGTGACTTCCCGGGTTGTCGCCAAATAAATTCTGCTCAGAGTAGACCCGCTGAAATGAACAGACCCTAGTTAGTCACGCCCATTCATGTCGATGGGTCTTCACAGTGCATGGTTAAACTATAGAATTTGCTCCCACAGGAGGCAGTGTTGGCCACTGACTTGGATAGATTTAAAAGAGAATTAGACAAATTCATGGAGGACAAGGCTATCAGTGGCTGTTAGCCATGACAGCTATGCTCTGCCTCTGTGACGGTATGCTTCTGAATTCCTGTTGCTGGAAACCGCAGGAGGGGAGAGTGCTCTTGTGCTCATGCCCTTCTTGTGGGCTTCCCATTGGGGCATCTGGCTGGCCACCGTGAGAACAGCAGGCTGGGCTAAATGGGCCATTGGTCTGATCCCCCAGGTTCTCCTTATGTTATTATGTACTTACTCTAGGGCTAGCTTGAGCTACAATCCCCGGACTTCCTGTTGCATTTTTTCATTCAACAAGGTTGGCTTCCCACAACGTGGTCCTCGTGACATTCTTTTTCTCATCTGCTTCCCATGAAACACCGCAAAAGGTTTATGAGCAGAAAAATGAATACAAACGATGTATAAAGAACATTTCAGCCCTTCGGCCAACCTACAATTCCCAGGGCTCTTTGGGGGAAGTCAGACAGTTAAATGGGTGTAAAACTGTGATAAGTTTGTAGCATTGATGTGTCATAGATTTTCCAACCTAGTGTCCTCCAGATGTTGGTGTACTCCAACTTCAGTTATAAGAATGTCAGAAGAGCCCGCTGCCAGATCAGGCCAAAGGCCCATCTCATCCAGTCTCCTGTTCTCACAGTGGCCAACCAGATGCCCATTATGAGAAGCCCACAAGTAGGATCTGAGCACAGCAGCAACACCACCTGCCTGCAATTCCCAGCAACTGGCATTCAGAGGCGTACTGCCTCTAACAGTGGAGGGAGAACCTCACGATTATGCCCCCAAATAACCAATTCCATTCCTCCCGTCCCCTCTACAGATCATTGCTCCTTGGCGGATGCCTGAATTCTACAACCGCTTTCGAGGTCGGAGTGACCTAATGGAATACGCCAAGGTACGAGAGTTTGCCCAGCTCCTATGTTAACTCTTTCTGTCATAACCACGGCTTCCACTTGTGCTTTCCTACCTCCAGGTGGTTGGAGATACCTGTTAAGTCAAGGTATGATTATGTTGTGTTCTGGTCTGATGCTGAATCCCACAGAAGAGGCAGGTCACGGGTTCTGGTACCATGGAGAGCTCTGAGCAAGCGACAGACCAGGGCTTGCTGTACCACAGAGAGCTCTGAGCAAGTGGCAGGCCAGGGGTTGCAGTACCACGGAGAGCTCCGAGCAAGTGGCAGGCCAGGGGTTGCAGTACCATGGAGAGCTCCAAGTGAGCCACTGTCAGAAGCCTTTTAAGTTTCTGCCTCCAGGCTGCCTCTTCTAGGCTCCACCCCTTTCAGATTATTTAAAGGGTCAGCCCTCTGGCTTGAAGATGAACCCTCTTCTCCATTCCATTGCCTCCCTCCTGGCATGCATCCTACACCACTGGCCCAGCAAGGTACTGCAAGAGGTCCCATTTGATACTTCAGTATCAGATGTCAGTTAGGCTGGAAGACAGCGACTGACCCAAGATCACCCAGTGGGTTTCATGGCTAAGTAGGGATTCGAACCCTGGTCTCCCACGTCGTAGTCCAACACCCTAACCATTACACCACACTCTCTCTTTGTTGAGGCAGAGGACCATGTCCGCCATCTTGAGCTCTGCAGAAGGGTTAGGACACAACTGTAAATCATTTTCAATCACACACCTAGAATAGAATAATCGAGTTGGAAGGGGCCTATAAGGCCATCATCATTATCACAGTAATTTACCAGAGCATAATAATGCACATAATTTAGCATATGCAAATGTCATGGGTTGCATTCAGCTAAGTTCTACTCAGAATAGACATCTTGAAATTAATGGATCTTTGTTAGTTCATTAATTTCCGTGGGTCTGTTCAGGGCTGGCCTATTATTGGAGACCACCCTATGTGAAGGCATGTCCTTGAAGATCCCCAGCCACACCCCCGCATCTCTCCAGGGGCAGAGTCCATCCCACCACCCCGGGGCTTCACCCCTCTCCTTTCTCCACTCATTCTGCCCAATGTGTGCGCCTCAGCCCCACTTAGGGGCAAAGACCCACTTTTTACCGGCAGGTGGAGGGATGGTGCTCCAGGGTCAACCTTGCAAGACAGTTCCTGGCATTAGCAGTTTGGTGGGTGCCTGGGGGTGGGGAGTGGAGAGGCCCAAACTCTCCAGAGAGTTTTAAAAACCCACCGGCCCTCCCTCTCCTCCTTGCCGTGTGCAACGTGTCATTTTTCCGCCTTCTTTCATGGCAACGAACCTTTAATTTTCTAACCTTAAAGGCCACTTTGGATTTTAGCTTTGCACAATCTTGCCAGCTCTTTACGGCAGCAATTACAGCCACCCCTGTGGGGGGCTTCTGGCGGGCTCTCATTTTTGGGGCGTGAGGATAGTTTTCCCCCCCCATTCTCCTTTTTCAAAAAATGGCCTGTAATTACCTAGATCTTAATTGTCCTCCGCTTTGAAGGCAGAAACTTGTCCCACCTCAATGGCTTCTGCGAGAGACAAAGTAGATGCATTTGCACAGGGCTTTTTCTCTTGCTCTTTGCTTCTCTCTCTCTCCCTCCCTCCCCAGTATATATATAATATATTGAAGAACAAGTTGCAATAAACCATATTAGAAGTTTTGCATCAGGCCTCTTCAGCGCCCACCGGGGGACCTTTCTTTTTCAGCGACTTTACGGAAATGCTTGACAACCGGGTTCAATCAATCAGAAGGGAAAGAGCAGCTCTGTGTATAAACCAGAAAATTGCTTGAGATTTCTCTCTCCCCCCACAACCTTCCCCACCCCATTTGTCTTTTTAAAAAAATCTTAAGCAGATCCGAGGCTGTGTTGAGCCAGAGGGAGGGTTCGTCCCTTGCCTCTCTTTTTATTTCAGATTTTCAGAATCAAGAGCCTTGCACCCTTGCTTTTTCGAGGTGTGTATTTTGCCATCTGTTATTTATTACTAAGTAGGGAGTCTCCCATATGTTGCCAAACAAATGGCCAAATAGACGAGTTATTAGCGGTGCGTGTGCGTTTTTAATTGTTGTATGGAGAACTGGAGTGTGCTTTTTATCTTTTTCTGAAAATGGCAGCAGCTATAGGATGAGGCGAAGGGGGGCTGCTTCAGGCAATTAAGGTGGGCGAGAAGAGGTGCACAAGAGACCTTTCAAAGCATTGTTGTGTTTTTTTGGGGGGGGCGGTTGGTTAATGGTCTCCCAAGAGGGGTTTTGTTTGTGTTCATTCACCGCAGTGACAGCATTCTTAAATTCTGAGGTGTGGACGAGAACTTCAGAGAGCTTTCAGAGAACCTGTCCTGCTGTAAGCAAACCATTCATTTTCTCTATCGCTGATCAAGCAGATTTAGCCAAGGTTTTGTAACTCTTAGGGTGTCTGGTCACGATGAAAGTCGAAAGTAGCCTCCCCACCAGGGGTATCGTTGTCTGGGGTCTTGGAGGGAGTCTTAAACCCTTTACTTTTTTGGGAGCAGGGTTCCAGCTGGGTCTCTTATGTCTCCAGTGTCCTTCGAAACAATCAGCATGAAATGGGAATATGTTGGCCACTGAGAAGAGTCTTCTAACATGCTTCCTTGTCCTTTTCTGCTGATTGGAGCCAATAAGAGTGAAAGAAGGTGAGCAGCCACTGAGCAGACTCTTTTCAGTAGCTAACACTCTGCCTGTTTGTGCTGATTGGCTTCTAGGGACATCTGTGTTTGTGGGAGAAGGCATTCACAGGATCTTATTCTCAACCCAGCAGCAAAAAAAAGGGTGTGTGTGGCTGTGACTATCATGAAGGGACTCTGAACTTCTGAATTTGCCACTACATGACTGCTCCCTCCCCATAAGCTGCCTCACCAGCATTGTTGCTAAGGATGGAGGGGGGGAGAATTTTGGTTTGGATTGCATATTTATTGCGAACCTTCCAAATTCACACTTTCTGAAACGCGATGCAAACCGACACACAGCTTTCCATCGACATGTGCACTGCTCCGAATTTTGCGATGCAAAATTCGCCAACACCCAACCAACCAAAAGAAGTGTGCAGAAATGCATCTGCTGGGGGGAAGTGCACATACGGATCCCTGTCTTCCTGAAAAGAAGGTACGAAAATGCATTGTACTGGGGGAAGTTGCTTGCAAACATGTGCACAATAGAGAAAACCGCACATCAAAGGTGCATGTTAGGAGGGATGCAAACTAAAATGCTGATAAATGTACGTGAGGGCCACATATACAAATATTTATATGTGCAATCTGATGTGGAAATGTGGTGAACTGAATTTAGGGCTGGAAAAATTGAGAAACAGAGACAAACCAAAATGGACAGACTCATCTGTTCCTAGTTGTTTCACACAGCTTGTGAACATTTTGGTGTGACTGTATGTATACCCATATTATATGTCTTCTGTGGCAAATAATTTACTATCCCTGCACCCATACCCATTCCCTGCCTATAAGAATGCTTGGAGCAGCTTTGGAACTGTTGTTAAACAGGATGGATGCATAGCATTTCTTTTTGGACCTTTTAATCTTACCTGTCCTCTAAGGAGCTCAGGGTAGTGTACATGATTTTGCCTGGCCAGAATGTGCCCATGAACTCTGATAATGGCTCTTGATTTCCCACATTTCCAGACAAGAGCATGTTGAAAGTCCCAGATTTAATTGCTTCCATCTCTAGCTTCATACTGCCAGCCTATCCCAAGGACCGATGCTGGGCGTCCCTAAGAGGCCTGCAATATCTGTCCCTGTGATTGGCTTGGCAGTATCGGTGCCCTGAACACAGCTCTTAAAATGTTTAAGGCAGCTGGAGACCCTGATTGTGTAGCAAGTGGCCAATAAGTTCAATAAATGTCATAAATATTTGAATATTCAAATATTATTGAACACGGTAGAAGAATTAGTCAATCAAAATTTATGTACAGATTGATTGTAGAAAACCTCCAAGCAGCTTGCAAGAAATGGTCAATGAAACTGGTAATCAAAAACGTTTAGAAAAATGACTGCAACAGCAGTAGACGAAAAAGATTGCCTGCCTGATGTCAACAGGCAAGGAGTTCCACAGTTGTAGGGGCTGCCACACTATAAGTTCTTACAAGTGGGGTAGGAATATTATGTGGCAGCTGTAACAGGGCCTGTTCTGCAGATTGAAGCAATGGCATATATAGGGTAAGGGGTTCCCCCAAGTAAAGTGGTCCCGAGCTGTTAAAGGCTTTATATGCTGAACTGGGCCAGGTAACAAATTGGCAACCAGTGCGGATCCCCAAGCAGGGGTATTGTATGCTGACAGGGTCTCACTCCTGTCCTCAATCTGGCTGCAGTATTCTGCACTAATTGCAGTTTCCGGGTCAAGCTCCAAGGGAAGCCCCACAATGCGTGCATTGTAGTGACCCAGTCTTGAAGTCACCAGTGGTATTATCGAATATTATCAATATTACGCAGAAGCTCCTGTTGTTTTTATTGTCTACTATGCCAGAGGTCCATATATTTTGGAAAGTTGTTTGTCTCTTTGCTGTGCATTAGGACACATATTAAGATATCATAACCAAATTTGGCATGCTGGTTCCCGAGATCGAGGATAAAGTTTTTTGTCTGTGTTCGGATACACCTTGGATGCCATTATGGATCAAGATGGCAGATGGGACCTTTCAAAATGGCACTGATTTTAACCACTGAGTTCAAAACGGCACTGATTTCTTTGGTTTCTTAAAATTCCCGAGCGACTGGCTAAGAAGCTGCTAATTGACGATGATAATAATGATGGGAATAACAGTAACAAGAGGTACTTCCGTGATTACAGAAAAATTAAATGAAAATTAAATTAAAGAAAAACATATTTGGAACCGGAGCCCTCGAGTGGAATGCTTTCCGAAGGCAATGTGGGCCTCGTAAGGAACTTGTGACTTAAATCAAAAAAAGAAAGCGACTTGGTTTTTGCCCTTTTTATTTAAAACATTTTATACCCTGCCTTTTTAGAAAAAAAACTCTGATTGCATAAAAGACTTAATCAGTTCGCAGGCGAGCTTGTGTGTGTGTGTGTGTATAGCCCCCGGGGTGGGCCCAGGGATGGGGAGATTTGTGGTCCTAAAAGGAGAATTAGCTTCCACGGTCTGCCCTCCGCTTCTTTTAACAGCCTATTCAGGATAAACAAAGGGAAGCTTTAATTGACTAACGAGCTCTTCAAAGCTAATGGAGCAGTGTGGTTGCTGGAGTATGAACAGCCCCCCTTCCCCTTTCACGGGTTGGCCTGATTGGGGGGGGGGATCGGCAGGAAAAGAACCACCCACCACCGTAGGAGGGCAAGAATGCTCATTTGCAGAACAAATGCCTTGCTGCTTTTCTCATCCACAAGAGCAGCAATCTCTCATTCAGATGAAAGAGCAGAAGAGAGGCTATATATTTTTTTCTTTACTTCACAGTCGGAACTATTAGAGGGCATGCTCCATAGCATCTCCCCAAAAGTGGAACTCCTTCCCCGTTGAGGTGTGCCAAGCATTCCTCGTTCCGGGATCTGTTGAAGGCACACCTCTCTACCCTGGCTTCTGACAGTTCAGATCTGTGTGAGGCCACCTCTGTTATCCAATGTACGCTCTTTAGCTTGTTTCAGATTGTTTTCTTAGATTTCAATCTGGCATGATGACATGGTTGTCACCTGCCCTGGGACCTTGTGGTAATAAAGAAATAATCAATTAACCCAGCCTCCTTGATGCGGGCAATCCAGAGCTGGAGAATCCCCAACAGGTCGCTCTGAAGCCTCTTCCTGCTTCTTCTCAGACCATGCACCATCCCTCCATGACGTGAGAATGTGTCTCTCTGAGCTGCTTCTCAGAGAGACGGCCACATATGTTAGCAATGAATAAACCTTAACATGCCTTTTTCACCTTTACTGGCAGTTTTAGCAGACAAATTTATTGCAACTGCTGTGCAACTCTGCCGGCTTCTAATACTTCAGAATGGCCCTGATCTCACCTGGGACGGTCCAGGACTGACCCAACCCCGATGGACATCTGAGCTGAATTGGGGGCCTTCCGCAGTGTTTATTTAGGGTTTGGAACCCTGTTTAAACATGCAGCCGGGGGAGGAGGAGCTGCCTGCATGTGCATCCTTCCCCCCATTACTGCCTGACTGCCCCCCCCTTTGTTGCAGCCCCAGATCACTGTGGGTGAACCCGATCCAACTTGGAGTGATCCACGCTGCCTGAAACAACTCTGGCCAAATCTCTGGTTGGCCCAGTTTGGTTCACGATCCAGATTTCAGCCGGAGCCAGTGCACAGCCCTTGTCTGTCTGTCTGTCTGTCTATCTATCTATCTATCTATCTAGTTGCTTTTTGATGTTGCCCTTTGGGGCCTGTTTTGTTGTTGCCGGGAGCCACACCTCATCTGTAAAGTATCTCTTTTCAATCTTGCGCCCCCAAGCGAACTCTGAAAACACACACAGGTACTACACGATGACACCTTCAGGAACTGGATTTGTGCAGGCTGCACGGCCCTCCTGGAAACTTTGCAAAAACAGCTCTCTTTCGCAAAAATAAAATAAAATAAAAGATTGTCCCAATTGCAAGGCTAATCGTAATACCTCTCTCTAATGCCACAGCTGCTCTGCCTCACTCTGCGGGAGGGCTGGTGGAAATGGGACTACAGAAGACCCAAGTTAGCCAAAGTGCCGGTTGAGTCACAGCTTTCTTTGGTGCAGCAAAACATCCCTGCGATCAAGTTCCCTGCTGCCTCTTGTTTGTCAGGCTGAGAACCATGTCATTGCTACATCTCCTGCTAATTCCGTGCCCGTCGTTTAAGTCGGCCAGTTTTCACAGACCATTTCACCCACAGAAATGTCGCCAGCTAATTGAGTGAGTGGGTGACCCCGTAACAGAGCTGAGGTTTATGACTGTCTATGCGCTCTCTCTGTGTGTGCGCGCGTGAATGGGGGGGGCGACGGGGAGTGAGAATGAGGAGGAGATTAATAGGGGAGTATAAACCTTGTGAGGCCTTGCAAAAGGCAGGTGGAGAATCTTGTGGAACTTTTACTTTGTTTGCGGGTTTATTTTGTTTCAACGACGGATAAAGCTGTTGCTGGTATCTTGTCCGTTTATGCATGTCTTCATTCGTAGGTCCTTTCCATCCGTTTTCTGCATAAATCTGTGCAGTTTTTTGAAAAATAAAAAAAACTGCATGAAATTGGCATTACTTTGTATGTGTTTCAAAATACAATTAGTACGTTTATTTATTTATATACCCCTTAATGCCAAAATGATAGCCAGTGTGGCATAGTGGTTAGAGTGCTGGACTACGACCTGGGAGACCAGGGTTTGAATCCCCACACAGCCATGAAGCTCACTGGGTGACCTTGGGCCAGTCACTGCCTCTCAGCCTCAGAGGAAGGCAATGGTAAACCACCTCTGAATACCTCTCACCATGAAAACCCTATTCATAGGGTCACCATAAGTCGGGATCGACTTGAAGGCAGTCCATTTCCATTTAATGCCAAAATAGGCTTCTGAGCCCTTGACAAAATATAGAACACCAGTTAAACATTAAAATATAAACCATACGTATTGTGGATTTTTTTTTAAAAAAAGATGAGACCTGATGGTGGTATTCAATATTAATCCTACTCAGAGTAGACCCTCTGGAATAGGCATTTCATTTCAGCGGGTCTACTCTGAGTAGGACTTCGTTGATTACAACTGCGTATTGCAAAAATTTGGAGCGCAGGAATGGAAGAATAATTGGTCTGTGGATTAGTCTAACAAGTGATAGTCAGGTTGGTTTGCTGAAAAATGTCGACCAAATAAAATCTGTAACAGAGGATCCCTTCCCCAGAGGGAAAGTCTGTCGCTCAGAGCATCTGCTTTGCGTGCAGAAGGCCCCAGGTTCAATCCCTGGTCTCTCTAGGAAAGGCTTGGAAGAGACTCCTCATCTGAAATCATGGACGGCTGCTGCCAGTCAGGGTGGACAAACTCTAAGCTAGATGGATCAACAGCTTGGTTCTGCAGATGGCAACTTCCTATGTAGCTATAGGGGGAAAGGACGACGTGTTTTGTGACAACTGGTGATCGCTCCCTGTGCCAAGCAAGAAGCAGGCGGCACTTTTGTTCTGACATTGCACTGCTACGTTTCTCCGGTTTCATCCCCCTCTTTTCCTTGCCTCTTTTCCGCAGGAACATGGGATCCCCGTGCCAGTGACCCCCGCCAACCCCTGGAGCATGGATGAAAACCTCATGCACATCAGGTGAGCCGATGAGCATTGCCTCTCTGGATGACAGCAAAGGACCCCCTAGCCTAGTATTCTGTTTCCAACAGAGGGCAGCCGGATACCCACAAGCAGGGCAGAAAAATGGCAACAGTTGCTGGAACAGCCCTCAGCTTCTGCTATTTGGAAGGAGACATGGAGCCATTGGAGGCTAGCCCGTTAGGGCGGAGGGGGCACCGCCCCGCCAACCTCAGTTTGCCCTCAGCCGGCCCTCACCTGCCGGCCTCCTGACTTACATCTGGTCCAGGGGGTGGCAGCGCTGGCCGTCACTGTCCATCCTCCTTAGGCTCCGTGTTGCACCTGTAGAAACACTTTAGAGCAGAGGTCACCAACATTTTTTTACCTGTGGGCACTTCCCTCCTTCCCAGATCAGTCCCCCTTCCCCGAGAAACAATGTGAAACACATTTTGCTTTTCCAAGAGAACAGAGGAAGCTTCCTTATAGTAAGTCAGACCTTATAGTAAGTAAGTCCGTCTAGCTCAGTATTGTCTACACTGACTGGCAGCAGCTCTCTAGGTTCTCAGGCAGGGAGCCCTACCTGGAGATGCCATTGGGGGCTGAAACCGGGATGCAAGGCAGGTGCTCTATCCACTGAACTATGGCCCTTCCTGAAGGGATCTGGATCATGTCGACTCCAGTAGCATTAATTCTGTATGTTGAAAAGCCCATAGAGCTGAAAGAGGAAGTGGGAAAGAGTGTTCCTCTTCCAACTTCCTCATTCAGTTCTATGTAACTTTTCAAGGGAGAAAAAGGTAAGTGTCCTCACTGTTTCATGACCAAGGAGCAGAGAACTGGGGAAGGGCTCAGAAGTTTCATGGGTGTCAGAGGAAGGCCTCAAGGGTGCAGTTGTGCCCACGAGCACCATATTGGCAACTACCATGTAAAACAAGGTCAATTCCAGTTCAATTCCTGATGGCATCTCCAGAAAGAGCTGGGAGAGACTCCTATGTGAAACCTTGGAGAGCCATTGCTGCCGGTCAGTGTTGACCAGGATCGTGGGACCTGGGGCCTCCTCCAGATGTTGCTGGACTCCAACTCTGATGATCCCTGGTGGGAGTTGGAGCCCTGTAACATCTGGACGGGCCACAGAGTCCTCATAGAGCTGTATGAACTAAGCATCTACATCCATATAAGGCACATTCTTACGCTCCTCTGTGGACATGGTTGTTGCTTTATGCCGGTGGATAAATAAACGTTTTCTTGTTTTTTTTCTCATTTACTTGATTGCCATCCTCCAAAGCTACGAGGCCGGGATCCTGGAGAACCCAAAGGTAAGCAATGTTTAAAACAATCAACCCCCAATGGCATCTCCAGGTCGGGTTAGGAGAAACTCCCTGCCTGACACCCTGGAGAGCAGCTGCTGGTCAGTGTCAACAATATTGAGCTGGGTGGGTTGACAAAGTATAAGGGAGCTTATACTATGTCCTGACTGTTGGGAAGGACTGTACCTTAGTGGCAGAGATCCTGCCTTCAATCCCTGCAATGTCTGCATAGGATTGGGAGAGATTTATTTTTAAAGATGTTTCTTAAAGCTGTTTTATTAGAATTTTTGTTCCCCGCCCTGGGCTCCTTCTGGGAGGAGGGGGCAACATATCAATCAATCAATCAACCAATTTTGATCAAATGATTCGCTACGGCCGTGTTCATATCTTACATTCGACGAGTGCCCAATCTGCACGTGCATGAATAATTGAGCAATGCAGATCCACAAGTGTACACCCTTTCACACAAGCACTTGCAGAGACAGCTTGCATCTGTCTTTGGAACTCAGGTAGACGCCTTATACTGAGTCAGTGCATTGGTCCATCTAGCTCAGTATTGCTGACACTGATTGGCAGCAGCTCCCCAGGGCTTCAGGTAGGGGTCCTTACCAGGCCTACCTGGAGATACCATCAGGGAGTGAACCTGAGGCCTTCTGTATTCAAGGCAGATGCTCCACCACTGAGCTACTGCCCTCTCAAGAACCCAGGAAGACACTTCTGCTGAGTCAGACCGTTGGTCCATCTAGCTCAATAATGCCTACACTGACTGGCAGCAGCTGTCTGGGGTTTCGGGCAGGAAGTCTGTGAGGGACTGAACAAAGCATGCAGTGTAATGTGTGAACAAGTCAGTCTGATGGGGTTGAGAACCTGGTCACAACAGATCCAAAACTTCCCCCAGACTAGTGTCCCGCAAGACCTTGAGCTTGGCCAATGCATCTGTGCCTCTTCCAGAAATCCCCTTTGCTAGAGGCCCTGTCGATGTACTACTTGCCGCTCGAGGGGTGGAGCAGGCCCCTGTAGGCGCTTTCCACCCGCTTCCTGAAGCTGTCCTCGTTCCGGAGCGCTGCGTGTCACTCCGGTGTTCCCGGGCTTGGCTCTCGCTGCGTCTTAATGGGGCCGAATAGTTTTGGTTGCCTGCTGGTCGTCGTCTTTTCCACTTCATGCTCTGCTGGACTTGCCACGCTGAGGGGAGCTACTTAAACTATCCATCAGCACTAATTAGACAATCAGGCACGGAGGCCGGCTGGGGGTGGGGGTGAGGAGAGAGGCTGGGGAAGAGGTGACGATGGGAGGACAATGGCGTTTGGCGTGCGTGTGGGGGACATTTCCATGCAGTTCCCGGTAAGCAGATGATCCTCCTGGACCATCAATTCCAGAACCGCAAATGTGTTGCTGGATATAAAATTAAAGGCTCCCACGGGCACTGACTCCCCCCCCCTCTAAGGAGGAGGCTGGCTTAGCTCTGTGTGATTACTTTCCTGCCAATGAAACTTCACTTGGAAGGGCTGGGTGAACAGTTTAATTCGGTGTCAACTCTTTTTAATATTCCAGTGGTTGCGACCTGCCTTGGGATTTAGGGTGAAGGGCCAGTCATAAAATAAAATGATGATTAATCAATCCCCCTTTTAGTGTGAATTTCTCCTAACGCACACATTTTTGCAGGCGGTTTTGACCAAACTACATGTTTTTGCACGTTTTTGCAAGCGGTTTCATTTCTTGTCATAAAATGCATTTGTGTGTGTTATTGTCACTCAGTTATTCTTTCGGATGCCCTCGTAGCCCTAACGTATGCAATTTTTGTACACGTGGTTCGGTTGGCAAAGTGCACCGCAACATTCAGCTACGTGCAAATTTCGATGGGTGGCTACGTGTCAGGTTCCCGGATGGTTTCGGAAAGCGCTAATTTCATCAGTTTGGCTTGAAAACCATACGGAATTGAATTTCTTCCCCTGCCCTAGTCCAGATGCTCTTGGACACCAATTCCTAACAGCCCTAGCCAAGGATGATGGAGGTTGGAGTCCAAGGACTCCTGGAGACTCAAAGCTTACGAGGACTGGGTGGCGAACCACTTAAAGAGATGTCTGGAGGGCTCCACAAAACCCTGTCCCTTCTGTCTATCTTGGCCCATTTTGGGTGACATTTTGGGGAGCTGGGCTTAGAGGGACTGGTCTCCGTGGACCCCCATCTCTTATAAGCACGAGGGATCTGGCTCATGCTTGTCACAACATGGGGCGGGGAATCTTTTTATCCCCGGTGGGCTAGATCTTTCTGTCCCCACCCCATGGGCCAACTTTGACTCATGGTGATGTCAGGTGGCTGATAGGTGGGCAGTCCCACCCACCTGTCAAAGTTGACCCTCGGGGGGGGGAAGAAGGGGTCTGCTTCGCCAGCGTGTCCCCTGCAGGGAATATACTAGTTAAGCAGCCCCCAGCAGGATTGAACTCTCTGCCCATCAGCTGATGAGCAGAAGGTTCAATCCTGCTCTCTGGAGAAGCAGCACCTGGCAGGATTGAACTCTCTGCCCATCAGCCGATGAGCAGAAGGTTCAATCCTGCGCTGGAGAAGCAGCCCCCAGCAGGATTGAACTCTCTGCCCATCAGCTGATGAGTGGAGGGTTCAGTCTTCCTCTCTGCCACAGGAAACAAGGCAAACTGGCACCCAGAAGGGTTTATCTTCTCCCTGCCCATCAGCTGATGCCACCCAGTAGTTTGGAGGAAATGGCCTCACAGGCCAAATTGGACCTTATGGTGGGCTGGGCATGCCCCCCTCCACCATAACAGATGCTCCCCTTTTGACGTACAGTAGGGCCCCACTCATATGGTGGGTTACGTTCCAGACCCCCGCCTAAAAGTGAAACCCACCTAAAAGCAGAACTCATTCAATAGAATAGCGCCCGACACCTGAAAAATGTCATAAAAGCAGAACAAGTGCCATATGAATGGGGCCTTACTCTAATTGAAAGCCGCTGTATTAGCAGAGCGCTGAAAAGCAGGCCGTTGAAAAGCGGGGCCCTACTGCCTTGTCTTTTGGCAATCACAACTTTGCTGTCCGCTATGCACCTGAGGGCGGATCTCCGCCAGGTTTGTGAGCATCCAGACTGGACTGAGTGATGCCCCTGATCCCAAGATCCTAGAAGTCGTCCCATCACCGCCGGGACCAGAATACAGGAATGCATGACAAATCTTTCATCTCTCCTTTATTTCAGGGATGGAGAATCTGCAGCACTCCAGAAGTTGTTTTTTTAAAAAATAGACTCCAGCTTCCATCATCCCTGGTCATGTGTCCATGCCAGCTGAGGCAGATGGGACCTGAAGTCCAACAGCATCTGGAAGGGTGCCAAATTAGCTGCCTCGACCGGTCGGTCTCTCTGCTGGGTATGCATTTGCTCGTGGCAGAGCAGGGCTAACTGGGGGCCCCTCCAGATGTTGCTCCTCTTGCCCTTGGCTAATTGGCCCGGACGGCTGGGGCCGATGTGTGTCAGAGTCCAGCAACATCTGGAAGGACCCCAGACGTTCCTCATCCTTGCCGTATTTGGTACCTGACTAGGAATCTTTGTGGACCAAAGCAGAAGGTGGAAGACCAGCTTCTTCATCTGGAATCCGTCCCTCTGTAGCGTGGGGGCTTTGTGGATGGGGGTGTGTGTCACAACAGGATTTGGAGCAAGGGGGAGAAAAAGGAGGTGCTGAGCTGCTGCCACCCCATTCCTTCTTCTCCTCCCCCTCCTCTTTTGCCATCATCATCACACGCACCCCCGACGTGACACCCCCCCCTCCCGAGACCTGCCAGCCGGAGGGATTTGAAAACAGATGGTTGAGCTATTTTCTGCCTCTGTGAGGCCCGATTGAGAAGCAATGAGGCAGCTAATACTTAGAAAGATAGAAATTTACTTGCTTTAACTTCATATGGGCACCCTGAAAAGAGTTCATTCAGTCCCAGGCACAACAATCTCAGCCCTGGATGAATAAATCATTTGCAGCATCGATAGCTGAACATCATGCTTTAGTTCATGGACCATTTCCTTCCAATTTTTTCCTGTTCTTGCCCCGATTCTCCCCACCACCACCACCACCATCACCCGGCCTTCTCCCTCCCACCCACCCACCCACCCTCTGTGCCCCCCTTTCCCCATTGCTCCACCATCCCTTTAAAGATGACATTGCAAGACCAGCCTCCTACAGCGTGGGATAAACAGTAGGCATTGATACGCCACAGCGGACCTCTGGGCCGTTTGAACCAGCCTTTTCCCCCCTTTTCCTTTTTTAGGGGAAGAGAAGGAATGGAGGCAGCCGGCGGCCACCAAAATGATGGAATGCAAACCAAATGTTGCATTTGCTGTTGTTTTTTTTTTAAACAGTTTAGTTATATCATGGGGGGCTTGGGCTTTGCTCTCAAACATTTGGTTAAAGAGTTTTAAGTTTTTCTCATTTTCTGTTTGCTTGCTTTTCGTCTTTCCTGTTCCTCTTCTCGACCGTTCTTTCTCCCTGCACACCATCACTCTGCTGTGCACCCCCTCCCCGAGCGCCAAAGTTTTTCATGATCTTAACGCGGGTTGTTCCCTTTGTTTCGAAATAAGTATGATCAAGGCCACCGAAAAGGGCAGCCGATGTACAATTGGAATCCGCCATTCGTGTAATGTGGGCTGCTGCGTTTATGCGCTTTGCGTGCATGTGTGTGTTGTTAAAATAACAGGCCTGTGCATGAAAATGCAGATTTTTAAATAAAAAATATAGTTAGGAAGGAAAAATGAAACGGGGAGGGGGAAGGAATCCAATTTCCCTTGATTTGTCATAGGTCACAACCTTGTTTCATGACGTTTCTGTGTAGATGTGCTTGTACCTATGGGAGAATGTGCTTGTATATCTACATTTCTATACAGTAAGACCCAGCTTTACAGCGCTTCTCAGCAGTCTCAATTAGATGCAATTGGACTAAAGCCCCACTCATATGGCGCTTGTTCCGCTTTTACGGCGGTTTTCGGGCATCACGCGCCATTCCGTTCAATGGGTTCCGCTTTACAGCGGTTTTCGCTTTACAGCGGGGGTCCAGAACGTAACCCGCCGTATGAGTGGGGCCCTACTGTACATGCTTGCTAGGCATGGACCAGGGATCCCTACCGTTTTGGAGCCCTGGAAGGGGGGGAGTCATTTGGAAACCTAAAGGATTGTTATGGGGGCACCACAAAATACCCATTTCACAGGTGATTTTTATGTATTAGGGTATGGATTAGACCAGGTTTGGGGAGCCTCTGGCCCTACAGAGGTTCAGATGTTGCTGAACTGCAACTCCCATCATCCATGGCTGGTGGCTGTGCTTGCTTCAGGGGCTTTTCCAAAATGACATTCTGTGATTACTGCACATGCTCAGAACTCATGGAGCTGATTTTGTTTGTTTGTTTGTTTACTTTGTTTTTGAGGAAGGGGATTGGCCCTATAGTGGTTCTCGAAAGTTTTAAAATGTAGATACACTTTTGTAAGCATCAAGTATGCTGATACCTATTTAGTTCTCAGTAGACGTGTTTTGCTTCTAAATCTGTTGGCACGTAACCCCTGGAGTACGGTATTAGCGTGATGGTGGTGGATAGAGAGAAAGTTTTCTCTTTCTTTAGTAGCACCGAAACGTGTGTGTGTGTGTGTGTGTGTGTGTGTGACCCAATCAACTTAATTCTCAGTAGATTCAGGGCAGAGAAAAGCAAGCAGATCTTCGAATTCTTATTCTTATTAGTTGCTTTTTTCCCCAGGAAAGTGAAACTCAAAGTGACTTACCAAAGCCAGCATGAAAAAACAACATAAAACACACCAATATTAATGTACATAAAAGAGCAGGTTCAACTCAACCCCATTCCACTAAAATATAAGCAGAAAATTAACTGGGAGAACAAGAATGTTTTGGTCATGTGCCTAGAAATGGATGGAGATGGTGTCAAGTGTGCCTCCCTGGAGAGAGCATTCTACAAATGGGGAGCCACCACTGAGAAGGTCTGTCCTTGTGTTGCCACCCTCTGCACCTCCCAATCAGAGTGAAAGGAGGTGAGCCAGCCACTGAGAAGACCCTTTTCAGTAGCTAATACTCTCTTCTTTCATCATTATTGGCTCTGACATCTGTTGTTGTGGGAGGAGGCATTAACAAGGATTTCATTCTCAGCCCAGCAGCAAAACAAGAGGGAGGGGTGTGGCTGTGACTATCATGAAGGGAGCCTGCACTTCTGAATTTGCCACTACGCTACTGCCCCCATGTGCTGGTGGTGTCTCTTGGATGGTACAAATGGTCCAGTTCCATCTCAGCCTTTGTACTAAGTGGGAGCCTTTCCAGTGACTTAAACAAGCTCTGATGGGGGGGTCTTTAGAAGACCACACACACACACACACACACCCTGAATAAAGATGTAGGAAGCTGCATTATCCTGAGTTAGACCCATGGTCCATGTAGCTCAATATTGTCAACTCTGACTGGCAGCAGCTCTACCATTGAGCTTTGGTCTTTCCCAAAGCATCTCCTTTGGAACATAGGAAGCTGCCTTATACAGAGTTAGACCACTGGCCGATTTAGCTCAGTGCTGTCGACACTGACTGGCAGCAGCTATCCAGGGAGGCCCTCCCAGCAGTACCTGGAGATGCCATTGAGGACTGAACCTGGGAACTTCTGCGTGCAAGGCAGACGCTCTACCCACTGAACAACGTCCCTTCCTCAAAAGTTAAGAACTGGGCCGAGAAGCAACCAGTTAACCTTGTGGGCTGGATGTGAAACAGTGTCCTAAATGGCATCTGCCTCTAATTGAACCAAATGTATTTTTAAACCACTTTAAACTTGGCACGGTTCCATGTTTGGGCCTAGAACAGGTGGACGATCTTTGTTTTTTTAAATTTTATTTATTGATTACATTTACAGCAAGGAGCCCAGGGCGGCAATGCCCGTCGGCACGCGCAACGAGGCTTTGCCGGGGAGAGCCGGGGCCTATGGCGCTGCCAAGCCAGCAAGTCGAAGCAGGAATTTATTTCCACTTTCCCGGAGAGGTTCTCTCCTTCCTCACCCCCCCAACTTCTTTTCAAAAAGAAATCCTTGCTTTGGTTCCAACCCCCCCCCCTTACTCCACGCCTGCAAATGTGGAAATTCGTCAGAAGGTCCCGAGGCCTCAACTGACTGTGGGAATGTGACCGTTTTTTCCACCGGCCCGGCTTTTAGAGATAAGATACCCCTGTGCTATAAAATCTGCCGAGGGGGGACAATATACACATAAAGGTTGATGTGTTTTGAAATGGCTTTTTCCTTTGTTCCTCTGGGTGTATTAACCTCGGGGACACCATCAAAATGCACAGTCGTCAAGAGCAACTGCTGAGGTCAGGAGTAGTCATTAGTTTTTCGGTCAGTGCAGAATAAACCCCATTTCTCCTCGTCTCTCTCTCTCTTGCTCGCGGGCTGGAAGTGCACAGGCCCTGCCTCTCTGCTTTTCGCTCTGTGAAAGTCGCACTTTCCCCTGTGTTTTTTTTTTGCCTGACTTATTTTCTCCATAGCTATTCCGTCTCCAGCTGTGGGGGGCGTCAAAGAAAAAAGATGAGATCACATTGAGGGAAACAAAATGGTCTGATTCCCCCCCCCCGGGCCTTTTGTTCCCAGACACCTTCCATGCTCTCCTCTTGCAGAAAAAAAAAGAAACACTTTTCTTGGTGGGTTTTTATGTTACCTTGGCAGTTGTAGGCTTGGAAAGGAGAAGAGTTGTAAAAGTTTGTGACGTGTGTGTGTGAGAGAGGGAGAGAGAGAAAGAGTCTAGGCCTGCATGAGGATCAGTTGGCAAAGGAAAGCAATTAACCACTTCAATGGAGCCTCCCTACACAGAGGCAGTGTACCTCAGAATGCCAGACCGTCATGCTCCGAAGGCTGTTGCCTTTGCATTCGGCTTATGAGATCCGAGAGCTGACTGGTGTTGAAGATGGAACGCTGGTTAGACAAACGTGTGATCCTTTGATCCTTAAAAAGAGGTCTGGTCAGGTGGAATATGCAACCTGCCCAACTTCAGATTGCTTTGGTGTCCATCTTCTCTCTAGCCACTGATGTCGGGGACATCTGAAGAGTCTGCAGGATCAGGCCAGCGGCCCATCTAGACCAGTGTCCTCACAGTGGCCAGCCAGGTGCCCGTTATGAGAAGCCCACAAGCTGGACCTGAGCGCAACAGCACTCTCCCCACTTGGGATTCTCAGTAACTGGTATTATTCAGAAGCATACTTTCTCTGACGGCGGAGAGAGAGCATAACCATTGTGGCTAGTAACCATCGATAGTCTTATCCTCCATGGATCAGTCTAATCCTCTTTTAAAGATGCTCAGGTTGGTGGCCATCAGTTCATCTTGTGGGGGTGTCACAGCATAAGTAGGACCATGCAAGAATATGCAGCACTCTGGGCAGTCAACTGGTTCATCCACCTTGCATTCTCCTACGCAATGGTGGCTGGCTGACCAGGTGGATACAGAGGCCGGACGACAGCCTCATCAACCATGTCTTCTTCATTCCCAGCATCAGGTATGCCAAAGGTGTACGAGATAGGAAACCTGGAAAGAATTCCTTTCCCTATCTATTTAACTCACTGGTGACTGGTGGCTCCATGTCAGTGGGGCAGTGGAATCCATTCCAGGTTTAATCTGAATTTTTAAGGAGCTGTCTGAGGTGCTAAACCATGGGTTTCCTTTTAGTAACCATCATCATGTTCTGAAGGCCTGTCATCGACTGAGCTGTTCTGAGGGTTCTCTCCAAGGTTAGTTCTACTCAGAGTAGACTCACTGAAATTAATGGACATGGCTCACTTAGGTCCATTAATTTCAGTGGGTCTACTCTGAGTAGAATTTAGTTGGCTACAAACCCCCTCTCATTCCTTTCCTCTTGAAAAAAGGGCATTTTGCAGAACAGCCTTTGCAAATATTTGATGTGAACCATCACAATTATTAAAGAAACCCGGTGTTAAAAATGGGGATTGGATTGTGTTGAGGACATCGCAGGCACTAGCCAGTAGATGCCCTGCACAGCCACTTTCCCTCTGGTTTGAACTGATCAGAGCCAGAGTTTTCAGAGCTCATCCTTGGACAAAAGTAAATGTATGCTTGTACTGTGACTATCGAGAAGGTACTTTCAAACTGTCTCCACTATACCCTGGATCCCTGGCTTTAGCTGATTTTCATTCTGGGTGGTAAGCCCTCTTCTTTAACTTTCCTTCAGTCTCTCTCCTTTTCTTACAGAGCCAGGCGCCCCCTGGCCTTTACACAAAGACCAGAGACCCTGCGACAGCCTCAGACACTCCTGACATCTTAGAGATTGAATTCAAGAAAGGTAAGGAAAGTACCCCCTGCAGGACCACGTTGTAGCTGCATTTGGACTAGCATGCCCAGTTCTGTTTGCTAGAGAAAGAAAAAGAGAGTATCGACATGGTGCAGAAAGCGAGCACCCAAATAGTTGGGGGTTTCAAAGCCGCTTCTTATGAGGCAAGACTATGAGTGAAGTTTTCAGTGGTTTTCTGTATTTCTTTATTGATTGCATTTATATCCTACTTTTCCTCCAAGGGGCTCAAGGTGGCATACAAACATGGTTCTCCTCCTCATTTAATCCCCACAACAACCCTGTGAGGCGGGTTAGGCTGAGAGGCAGTGAGTGGCTCAAGGTAACCCTGTCAGCTTCAGAGCTGAGTAGGGATTCAAACCCTGGTTTCCCAAGCCATAGTCCAACACTCTTAACCATTGTGCCATCCTGGCTCTCGGCAGAGTTTGTTGAAATATCCATCTGTGGAGCATGAAGCAGACTAATCAAATGATGGGCAATCAAGATTTAGTCAGATTAATCTACCAATTAAAAACATAAGCAGAGACCTACTGGATCAGGCCAATGAAGCACCTAGTCTAGCATCCTGTCCGCACAGGGGCCAGCCAGATCCCCCAAAGGGAAGCCCGCAAGCAAGACCTGAAGACAACAGCAATTCTCCCCGCTTGTGATTCCCAGCAACTGGTATTTAGAAACATACTGCCTCCGGCAGGGGAGGGAGAGTGCAGCCATCAGGGCTAGAAGGCATTGAAATTCCTTATGCTCCATGAATTTGCCTAATCCTCTTCTAAAGCCAGCCAGGTCAGTGGCCATCAGTACTTTCTTGGGGGAGTGATTTTTTTTTTTAAGGACTGCAACTTTCTTAACTGTCAAACACAAGCCTCAAATGCGCTTGCTGGATCAGAGCAAAAGTCCTTATATAGCTAATTCTGGCATTTGGGGGCCAACACCAGTCAGCAGGTCCCTGCTGGAGAGTACAAAAGCAGGTCATGATGGCAGCCTGCTGTCCCCTGTCCTGAGTATCTGATATTCACAGGTATACTGCTGCTGAGCTTGGAGGCTCCATTTGGCAAGCATGCTAGAGCAAGCCTCCACAAATGTGTCTAGTTCTCTAAGTCACCACAGCCATCATCTCCACGTTTTGTGGCAGGGAACGACAGACATTCCTTTTGTGTCATGTCAATAGGTTCTTTCTGTCGTGATGAATTTCATTAAGTGTCCAGCGAGTTCTAGCGTTAGAAGAATGGGTTGAAATACCCACACTCCTCTCCTGTCCAACATCACACAAAGTTGCCATTTTGTAAAGCTCTATCCTGTCCCCCATCAGTTTCCCTTCCTGCCCCCTAAGCCAACAAGCTCTCCCCACCACAAAAAAGTTAGCCTTTCCTTGTAGGACAGGGGTTCTAGATTAGGGTGGGGAACCTGCAACATTAAAGATGTTGGGCTACAGGTCACATCACGGTCGGGATGGAAAGACCCTCACTTTTGGTTCTCTATGTTCCTCATTTTTATGATCTTAAATTCAGCTCTGCAGCAATTTGCAATTTTTAAAAAAACTCCTCGTGAAAATTCTCCAGCGTGTGTGCTTCTCCTACCAAACACCTTTTCGTAGGCCCTTCTGACCAATGTGCATGTTTTTGCCAGCAATTTCCCCTGACATAATGCATCTGTGTAGGTTGCTTTTGCGAATGTATTCATTTTTATGCATCTTTCCCTCCCAATATATGCATTTTTGTAAACAGGGAGAAAATTCATAGAAGTGCGAATTTTGAAGGATGGCCATGCTTCGGTCCTCATGTTGTTTAGAAAAATAAATTCGGCTTGAAATGTGAACCGAACTGAATTCCTCCCCATTCCCTGCCTGACACTCCCAGCCACCATGGCCAACCACCAGGAATGATGGGAGTTACAGTCCACCATCCTTCCCTAATGTGATAGCCTCCAGAATTGTTGGGTTCCAACTCCCATCAGCCCCTGCCAGCCCTAGGGTTGATGGGAGCTGTAGTCTAGCAACGTCTGGAGGGCCAAAGGTTAGCCGCCGCTGTGATAAGTATCACTGTGGCTCGTTTTTAATTGGAAATGTGTTGATTTTCCATTCATTTTTGTCTACTTTCCCCCCCTCTTTATCAAGTCCAAGGGATCTGTCATCTTTTCTGATTACTTGCGTCCACTGGATGCCTAGAGGTGCACGGATCTTGGCCATGATAAACACCTGTTCTTTCTAATGCAAGGCTGCTTATTTATTTATTAAATAGCCTTTATGTGCTGCTGAATTGTTCCTAAATCTCTAAGTGGTGTACGGTCTGGAGACGAACAAACAGTAGATCATTAAGTCATTAAAACGAAAACACAACCTAAAGCCAGTAACAACAGCAACATAAAAAACAGCCATGCAATCATATGAAAGGGAATAAAGGTGAAATTCAGAACCCACTTTAAAACAGGGGGCCCATCTTATGGGTCAGGGAAAGCGTGACAAAGGCCTTGATCCCAAATTACACTGGACGCAAGGTACAAGCCACCTCTCTCCGCGTCTACGAGTGGTTTGTGTGAAAGGGCGCCCACGTGTTGATTTATACCCTTCAGCAGTCCGTGCACACCGATTGTACTGCCATTGAATTTAATGTACGGACTTAGTGCATAATTTGGTGAAAACCACAGATAAATTAACCGGCTGGGAAACTGAGGCCCCATCAATGGATGGTCCTCTTAACCCCGTCCAACATCTCTATAGGATGACAGAGAGAGAAAGAGAGACCTGATGAGGTTTAATAACTCGTTCTGTGCTTGGAGGCAGAGAAAGGCACACACACACAAAAACACCCCCCCACAGTCTATTCTCCTTCAGCCTGCAAACACATCCTTGTTTTACCCCCGAGTTAATTTATTTGAAGTTCTAATCTAATTATTAACTATTTTAAAAGGGATAAGCAGCTTTCTCGGACAATGCCTGCACTCCGCCAGGCGGCCACATCCGATCGCCGTCCAAATGGCGACAATAGACCGAGGAAAGGTGGAGGGGAAGAGGACGGCGGGGAGGTGCCAACCATGTTGCCAGAAAGAGATTTAGGGTTCATTATTGCGGGAGCTTACATTTAATAGTCATTTACAGCCAAATGGATAAACTGTCAAGTCTCCCAGCCCACTTTCTCCCCCCCCCCCGCAATTTTTTTTTATTGGTAAGGGAAAATAAAATAAAAAAGAAATATATAAAGGCGTTTAGAATGGGGAAGCTGACAGGAGCCCTTCAGGACGCACAGCGGGCCTTTTGTAAGGAGAGACGAGAAAAGGGGCCATTGAGTCCTGATTAGTGACTGATAAAGCTCTATATGGTAATGAGGAAGGCAGATGGGAAAGAGATTAGCCTCCAAACTGGCCCACCGGAGTTTTTTTTCCCAACCCTCCCCCCACATTTTCTTTTGTGGGTCCTCCCCAGCTGCCCCCCATCTACCCTCTGTCTGTTTCCATATACATTTATTGCTCATTTCTCGTTGGGGGGGAGAGAAGAGAACAGTTGCTTTCTGTTTCAGTTGCCACCTCAGGCCTTCCCCCTCAGGGCTCCCAGTCACCCTCTTAAAAAATAAAAATAAGTGTCCAAAGCAATAAGGTGCCAGTATTATTGATAAAAATGCTATGGGTGCCAGCCAAAAATGGCTGCCAAGTGCAGCAAGAAATACGATGGGATGGCACTCCGTACCGGTGAACACTGTGCCCCTCAAAAATGCCCTGGGTGTAATAATTCATTTACGGGGCCACATCCTTTGGCTATGGACAGGCCCCACTGACAGGGTCCCTATTCACTCTTGTCAGGCAGATAACGGGGAACATGTGCGGCGTTTGTCCGCCAGACAGATGTTCTGGGGGCCATGTGTGGCGTTTCGCTTGCGCCTCGGTCTTCCCTCCTCATCCCCTCCCTATTCTTTATTTTATTTTATTTTATTTTTGGCGAATGGGTTTGTCCGCCCAGCCGGGCCTCAGTGGCTGGTGGAACAGAAGGTGCGACGGGCGGAGACAATGTCGAAGCGTGAAATTTAATTAGTCGAGGGCCTTACCCGCAATTTCAAGCTTCAAAAAAAAGAGGGAGAGGGTTGGAGGGGCGGGTGGAAAGGGATAGTTGTATATGGGAGGGAGAAACTTTTATTGCCTTTGGGGGGAAAAGAAGTCTTTTCTCTCAAGGCTTTTTTTCCAGCCTCATATTGTGTGAGAGTTCCCCCTCCCCGCCTTCCAAAAAGGGCCTTCTGAGCGAAGCAGCCATGCCTTTTTAAGAAGTTATTTAGAGTTCATATCTGTCACATCTATTTAATGCGTTTGGGGTGATGTTTTAAAGAGGCGGTGTTGACATTAATAAGGGGATTTCAAAGTCCTGTTCCCTGTCACCTACTCCACTCGTCTGTTTCCTGTGCACCCCCTTTTCTCATCTCGGGGTCCCTTTTCTCATCTCGGGGTCCCTTTTCTCTTGCTTGACAGGTGTCCCCGTCAAAGTGATCAATGTGAAGGAGGGGACAGCTCGCCATTCACCCCTCGAGCTCTTCGTTTACCTGAATGAAATAGCGTAAGTTATCCCATGTGCGTTTGTGTGTGTGTGGGCCCACGTACGTATGAGGGAGACATTCGATTCAGTTTGAACGTCAAGGCGAACCTCCCTAACTTGCGCTTTCCGAAGCTCATCCGCTCTTCCGAATTTGCACTTTTGCGAATTTTGCAATACAGTTTTCCAGCTGGTCATGTTGACAAAAAAGTATACACTAGGGGAAAGGGTGCATAAAAATGTGCATATTAGTGAGAATAACATACCAAAAATGTGTTGTACGAAGGAAAACTGCTTTGCAAAAATGTGTGCAGTTGCATACAAAAATGTGTCTATTAGGAGAAATTTCAGCTGATGAATTTTCGTGAGGACATTGGTGTTTTTTTTTTAAAATCACAACCTGATGTGAAGAGGTGGAATAAAGATTGGAAAAATGAAAAACCAAAACGGACAGATTCACCCATCCCAATGGCAGAGTTCTTGCGAACCTCCTGATCCTTTCGGTAGGGCTTGTGCAGGAGACTTTCCCAACTGGCTATGTCCCATAGCTTGTCTCCATCTGCAACTTTCAGAAAAGTTGTGAAACTCCCTTTTCTGCCTTCTGCCAAGCTAGACCACAGGGACAATCTAGCCCAGTTTTGTCTACACTGGCTGGCAGCAGCTCTCCAGGGTTTGGGGCAGGGGGCGCTCCTGGCCCTACCAGGAGACGCATGCAAAGTGGCTGCTCTGTGACTGAGCTACGGCCCCTTCCCTTAAGACACTGGAAGCTGCCTTGTGTTGAATCAGACCATTGGTCCACCTAGCTCAGTATTGCCTTCACTGACCGGCAGCCACTCTCTAGTGTTTCAGATGGGGAACCTTTCCAGCCCTCTGGAAGTGCCAACGATTGAACCTGGGACTGTCTGCGTGCAAAGCAGACGCTCTGCCATTGCTGGCCGCGATTCACTTAGGTCTGTTAATTTCAATGGGTTTACTCTATGTTGAAAACCCCCCTGAGCTGCAGCCCTTCCTGACTTCTCTGTGACTGAGAGAGGGATGTGGTGGGGTAGACCAGGGCAAAAGCAGCCTATAGCTAGCTAGAAGAGGTCTCCTAGTTGTCGACACCACTGACTAAGCCGGAGCTGGAGGCTTTTGTAAGGGTTAAGGAGTGTCACCTGACCCGCTCTGGCCAATCAAGCACGAGGAAACTTTCCTTGGCCTGCTTTGTATTTCCTTTGTTGCCCCAGAGCTGGCAATGGCGGCACACAGGCAGCATCCCCAAGTGGATAAGTCCCTCCCCCAGAAACCCCTGGTTCAAGGCCCACAGGTGAGTTTGAGACCGGAGAGATAAAAGCCACATTGGCAGCACACGTTTCTTCCACCGTCATTCCACTTTAAACAGTCATGGCTTCCCCCACAAAGAATCCTGGGAACTGTCATTTGTTTCAGGTTCCTGAGGGTTGTTAGGAGGAGACTCCCCCCGCCCCCAATTCCCTGTTCAGAGCTACATTTCCCAGAGTGGTTTAACAGTCCCTCTTTCCCGGGGCACTCTGAGAATTGTCATTCTGTGTGGGGAATAGGGATCCCCTCAGGGCGCTCTGCACCCTTCACAAACGACACTCCCCAGGATTCTTTGGGGGAAGCCATGACAGTTGTCAAGTGGAGTTAAATGTCTGGCGTGAATGTGGTGGAAGTTGTCCGGAGGGAATGTTGGTCTGACTCGGTGTCAGGAGATGTTCTTATGACCGAAAGACAGAGAAACGTTTGCTCTCTCCAGTCTGTGAAGGAAGCCTGGATGCCCTTGTACCCACCTATCCTAAGCCGAGTGAAATGCTCGGGTCAGTCTTTGCTCTTTTCCCCTTTGGTTCCTTTCCTGCAGGTTGAGAAAAACATACCCATGAGCATTGACCCTCTCCTCCTTTCTGTCTGCAGTGGCAAGCATGGCGTGGGGCGCATTGACATTGTGGAGAACCGCTTCATTGGCATGAAGTCTCGAGGTAAGCGAGTGTCTCAGCAGACTTGCTGAGCTGCAGTTCTCCCACCAAACTTGTCCTCCTGCCAAACTTGGCCTGCAAGGTGGGGACAGAAAGATCTGGCCTGTGGGGCCAAAAAAATTGCCCACCCCGCTAGGTCTGATTCTGCCTGTGATCTATAAAACACAAAGCTGTACCTCTGTCTTTCACCCTTTCCTTCTGACGAGGGACCCCCTTCTAGGTCTTGTTTCCTCGAGGGCCCACAAAACCTGCCCATCCTAATAGCAGTGATTCCTTCTAATAGACTGGAAATGGTCCTTTTGGGGAGGGGAAGGTGGGGTAGTAGTGGAGGAGGTATCATCAATGGCAACTGGTGGCCCCTTGTCGGTTGGGCAGTGGAATCTGCTCCGAACTTTCAAGGAGCTGTCCAAGGTTTAAAACCTGGAGCAGATTCTGCTGCCCCACTGACATGGAGCTGCCACTGGGTATCATTGCCGCTATTATTGTTATTCACATCCTTGCTCCCAGAAGGAGTCCAGGGTGGCACACAACAAGCAATAAAACACTAAAGCATATTAAAAACTTTTAAAAAACAGAATATCTTAAAACATTTTAAAAACATCATTTTTTTAAAAAAAACCCAAGACTTTTAAAACATCTTGAAAACAATTCCAATACAGATGCAGACTGGGATCAAGGTCTCTCTCCTTAAAAGGCTCATTGAATGAGGAAGGTCTTCAGTAGGCGCCGAAAAGAGAATAGAGATGGCGCCTGTCTAATATTTAAGGGGAGGGAATTCCAAAGGGCTGGTGCCACCACACTAAAGGTCTGCTTCCTGTGTTGTACGGAACAGACCTCCTGATAAGATGGCATCTGCGGAAGGCCCTCGCCTGCAGAGTGCAGTGATCGACTGGGTATGTAAAGGGTGAGATGATCTTTCAGGAATGTGAATGCTTACCCCACTATTGACACTGGCAATCAGGCTTTGCAGGGCTGGTTTTCGCCACGCTTCTAAAACCTGTTTGATGAGTGATGACAGGAGCAACTCAGAAAGTGTCATTCTCACAGCGCCTTCAGCTCTCTCAGAACCGACTCTCAGTCTCTCTCTAGCCAAACTCTGCTCGGATCTGACTGAACGGCTGCTGAGAACTGCGAGCGGCCCGTCTCTTTTATGAGGGAGCCCCCTAGAGGGGAAGGTTTTTGAAGGAGAATATTTCAGGATAAAAATGACTCCTTTTGGTGATGGGAGTGTGTGCGTGTGTGTGTGTCTTCAGGGGGAAATCCAATTTTCTTTTCTTCGTTAAAAAGGTCATTTTACTACAAACACTACAAACATGCTATTTCAACATTTTTTGTCTCTGCCTTATATACTGTACCCTCCCAAGCAAAATTTAACGATATAAACAATGACTCCACTGGCCCGGAGCCAAGCAGACTGCAGCGAACAGATTAATGGACTAAGGTGCTGGGTGCAGATGTCTGTCAATTTTGGTTCTCAGGTTTTAAGCTTATTTATTTATTTGATTCCTATCCTGCCCTTTCTCCCAGTAGGAGCCCGGATCCTGTCAGTGCAGCTCCTATTTTGGGAGGGCTCTGTAGAGACTTCTCTGCTTGGATGTGGAGCAAGGCCAGGGAGGGGAGGATTGGACCACCTGCCCTCTCCCCCTTTACCCACCAGTAACTCTGCTGCTTTTGTTTACCCTCTAGCTAGGAACTCCAGTGAGCTGTCAGAGGCCTGGCTTGAGCAGCAATTTGGATTTTTTGGTTGAATGGTTAGACCACTGAGTAGACTGATTGCCAGCCCTTGCAGGAGGGATGGGGAACCGTTGGCCCTGCAGATCTTGCTGAACTACAACTCCCATCATCCCCTGCAGCCAGTATGGCCGTTCACAGCCATGGCTCTGGGAGGGGACCACAGCAATTTCTGTGGCCGCTGAAGAGGCTTGCTGCCTCTGACAGTGGAGGAAGAACATAGCCATTGTGGCTACTAGCCATTGATAGCCCAGAGCAACTTACAGTACAAGAGAAATGGATAAGTTAATATGTAAATTCCTGAACATAAAGCTGTTTTTCATACCCCCTCAATAATGCTAATACATTCTAGTAATAAGGATATCGTATCCCAATCTACCATACAATTTTAGAGCAGGATGGGGAACTGTTTTCACTGGAGGGCCACATTTGCTTCTGGGCAACCTTCCGAGGGCCACATGCCATGGAGTTGAAAGTAGTTTAGTTTCTACACACCCTCCATCCAGACAAGGAAGAGGCATGATCAGAGTTCAAGCACACATTCTAGCCAGGCACAAACTCTCTGGCCGTGGGCTGGGGATGGTGCAGAGGGCCAGAGAGAGAGGCCTGGAGGGCCACATGCGCCCACCGGGTTCCTCATCCCTGAGTTAATGGATCACTTGAATCTTGCTGATGAAGCATCCCCTAGATACCCCTTGGACACTTTTTTAAAAATTGGTGCTTTTATTGAAACAAACACAAAGACTAGAGGGCTTCAGGACTTGGACACTTTTCATATATCTTGTGAAACTCCATTTGCCACCAAATATACATTCAGCTGGTGGCCTGCAACTAACGGAAGGCGCGTTTGCAAACATGTATTTGGTCTCATTCACCGTTCACATTTTTAAAGCACGGCAGTTTTCACGTACGCATCTCAAAATGGGACCTCAAGAGTCATGGGACTCTTTCCCGGCGCAGTGATTGGATGTGACCATCTTCTCAATCCCTCTCTGCCTCTTATCGGTTCTGCTGGGACGCCTGACCTCGAGCATCCGTAGGCTGCATCCTGTGGCCTCTCAGGTTTTGGCAAGCCCTGGCAGTTCCCTGTGAAACCATTGGGCACCTCCTTGAAAGTTCAGACTGAAACCTGGACTGGATTCACTGTCCCACTGGCACTGGAGCCACCAGTCTCCCCTGTTGGCCATGGAGGTAGGTTTTGTTTGGGGAGCAAGGCACAGTCTTGCCAGCTCTTGTGCATATAGGGACCCCTGCCACTCTCCACCTCAAACGCGGCCGTGATTGTAACCTGTCCCCAAGGCTCTTTCTGAGGGTGAATGCTCTGAAAACACCACCGAATTTGGATGATCTGTCCAGTAAGAACATAACATCAGAAGAGCCTGGCTGCTGGATCAAGCCAGTGGCTCACCTCGTCCAGCCTCCTATTCTCCTAGTGGCCAACCAGATGCCCATTATGGGAAGCTCCCAAGCAGGACCTGAGCGCCACAGCAACCCTTCCTCCTTGTGTTTCTCTGCAGACTGCCTTTGGGCATGGAGGTTTCATTCTTAGCTCTCGTGGCTAAGAAGAGCCCTGTTGGGTCAGGCCAGTGGCCTATCTAATCCAGCATCATGTTCTCACAGTGGCCAATGAGATGCTCTTTATGGGAAGCCATCAAGCAGGCCTGGAGTGCAGGGAGACTCTCCTCTCTTCAGATTTCCAGTAATCAGAGGTGGACTGTCTCTGACTATGGAGGTTCCATTCTCAGCTATCAACTCTGCCCAAAGAAGGCCCATCTAGCCCAGCGTCCTGTTCTCACAGTGGCCAACTGGATGCCCATTACGGGAAGCCCCAAGCAAGCCCTGGGCACCACAGCACCTCTCCCCGTTTGTGAAAATGTTTATTCTCTGTGGCACAGGGGGGGAAAAAGATATTTCGCCCTCTTGCCGGTCCTAGAGTTAGCAGTGCCACCGCCCAAGTCTCTCTGCAGCCTGCCTGGAGCTGGCAGATTGCCGTCAAGGAAGCTGAAACAGCTTCATTCGAGGTAAACAGACAGCAGAGGTTACAAATGAGACATTTTTAAGTAGCGGCAGCTGTCTGTCCCCCTCGACATCCTAGTCCATTTTGTCCCCCCCTTACCCCTCCTTCTTCAGCAGCAATTACGGCGTGATTCAAACGCCGCGAGGCCGCATCCCTGACACGCCTGTCTTTTCCCTGTAAACATGGAGAGATGAAAATAGACACTTGACGCGGCGGTGACTGTCACTTTGAAGGTGTCTCTTGTCTCCTGCGCCGCCACGCAAAACGAGCGCCTGTCATTTCCCTCTCCCCTCGCGCAGCGGATCGTCCCTTCGACTGTCAAAAAAAAAAAAAAACAGCTTCCAGGCCCGCTGTCTTTGCAGCTCCAGATTCCTGTCACAAATCAAACAAAAATATTAGCGAAAGGGAGAGAGAGAAAATTGGGGAAAGTAGGCAGGCAGACGGAAGAAAATAATCCATTTCCACACTTTTTCTTTCAGAGCAAAGTGCGAGGTGATATGGGGGGGCATTGCAGTGAAAGAAGGAGGAATGAGTGGGTGAAAGCTTGCGCTTGTACACACGCACATGCATGCATGCAAAACCAAGCTTTTTATTATCAGACCAAATTAACTTTAACACCGGAGGAAAGGAGAAGACAAATTAATTAGAGTGGGTTAGGGTTATGGCATGGATTCACCTTTCTTGCTGCAGAGCTGTATTTATTTATTTATTTATTTATTTATTTATTTATTTATTTGATTCAACATTTTTAACCCACCCACCCCGTTGGCAGTCCCCGCCCCTCCCAGGTTCAGATGCATGGCTCGTAATGGCCAGAAGCCGTGTGCGTTGAGTGTAGTGGGCCCAAGCTTGTGGAACTCCCTCCCACTGTAGATTAGACAGGCACCCTCTTTGCTGAACTTCAAGCCCGTGACAAAAGACTTTCTTCTTCCAGCAGGCATTTGAAGGTAGCATGTCTAAGATGGGCTTTTATTGTTTTGTAGCTTTTGCTTTCTGTGTGGTTTATTTTTAGATATGCTGATGATGAAGGGCTATATGGAGTGTCTGAAAAGATCATCTTTACTGCGTTGTGCGCAAGGGATTAAGAAACAAGTGCGCGTGTCTCCCCCTGTGCTTCTCTTCCATCGCATTGTACCAGTGCTACAGGCCTCCTGTGTGGCCCTATGCCTGTCACTTAACTGTGGCATTGGGAGGGTGCCACGAATTTCAAGCACTGAGGGAAGAATTGGAAGTTCCTTTGGCGGGGTTCCCTGCCTGCTTTCCCCCACCCTGGTCGCCATCTTTTGTCCACATGTGCCCCTCTCCAAGGAGCCCTGAGGATTTCCTCACTGTCCCCTCTCCCCTGGAGTTATGTAATCTCGGGGTCCTTGCTAGCAATGATTGGACCAGTAAACAGATCAGCCCCTCCCCATTTTGTAAGGCAGGGGTGCAGAATGTTTTCTAGCCTGAGGGCCACATTCCATTCTGGGCAACATCCTGAGGGCCACATGCTGGCCGTGGATAGGGCAAGAGGCAAAAGGAGGGCAACGAAGATGATCAGGAAGCAAAGCCCTGTGAGGAGGGACTGAAAGAACTGGTCCTGTTCAGCCTTGAGAAGACTGAGGGGAGATATGAGAGCACTCTTTGAGTCCTTGAAAGGTTGTCATGCAGAGGAGGGCCGGGATCTCTTCTCGATTGTCCCAGAGTGCAGGGAACAGAATAATGGGCTCAAGTTGCAGGAAGTCAGATTTCGGCTGAACATCAGGAAAAACTTCTTGTTAGAGCAGTACAACAGTGGAACCAATGACCTCAGGAGGTGGTGGGCTCTCTGACACTGGAGGCCTTCAAGAGGCAGCTGGACAGGTACCTGTCTGGGATGCTTCAAGTTGGATCCGTGCCTTGAGCAGGGGGGTGGACTCAATGGCCTTAGAGGCCCATTTCCAACTCTACTATTCTATGAAACTATGATTCTATGAAAAGTTACCATGCAAAGGAGGGCCAGGATCTCTTCTCGATCATCCCAGAGTGCAGGACACGGAATTATGGGCTCAAGTTGCAGGAAGCCAGATTCCGGCTGAACCTCAGGAAAACCCTCCTAACTGTCAGAGCGGTATGACAATGGAACCAACGACCTTGGGAGGTGGTGGGCTCTGCAACACTGGAGGCCTTCAAGAGGCAGCTGGGTAGCCACCTGTCAGGAATGCTTCAAGTTGGATTTCTCACTGAGCAGGGGGTTGGACTGGATGGCCTTATAGGACCCTTCCAACTCTACTGTCCTATGATTCTATGAAAAGTGGGTGGAGCCACAGATGTAACTTTTAGCTTGCTGCAGCAGGCTAGTTTCTCCACACACACTCGCACACCTCTGTCTGTCCGATCCAGGCAAGCTGGAGGCAATAGTGGACTTCAGGGACAAAAATGTTCCAGGTGCAAAGCACCGCCAGCAAGGGGTTTTGCCTGGGGAGAGGGAAAGGGGGCGTTTGGCTTGGGGACAGTTCTGGGGGCCAGACAGCAACACCTGGAGGCCACATTTAACCCCTGGGCTTGCAGGGAAGGGCGTTAGCTTAGTGACAGACACCAAGTGAAGGCAGAACTCTTATAGAGTTGGAGGTTGCTTTCTGTTTACTCCCTTGCTTTCCGACATTCTCTCTTCTGATACTCCTTTTCCCTCTCTTTCCCTGACACCCCTCCTCCCCTTCCTCCTCACCTGCGGGCTGCCAAGTGAGGCTAGGATCGCTCTGGCCAGAGGGCTTTTGAAATTAGGCCAAGGGGCCCATAAAATTAGGCCAAGGCTGCATGCAGTCCTACAATTGCTCATCTCTGATCTAGCCCAGCTCCCTGCTTCTTGAAGGAAAAACAGAATTATTTATTTATTTATTTAATTTATATTCTGCCTTTCCTCCCAGAAGGAGCCCAGGGTGATCCAACAGATATCTGCCCTCTGGGGGGGGGAGGTTTGGGGAGTCACAGAGGATTTTTAAAAGCAGAACATGACTGTGAATGATTGACTCACTGTTTTACACTGCATGTTTAACACATTTTGTAAGCCACCTTGTGGTTCTACAGATCGCAAGGCAGGATAGGGAACTTTCATTTTTCTTACGCAGATGACAAAATCTAACTGTACAGTTCAGGACTCCAAGCATAGCTGGGAGAGATTCTTCCAAGTAATCTTTCCTCTGCTTAAGCCATAAATCAGCCAATGTCCCCCCACCCCAACCCGAGTGCACTGTTAGCAAAAAGAATTCTGTGTGCTTTTTGTCTAACAGGCACATTTTGATTGCAAACAATTTTCCTTAAGGCATGCGTTTCCATACATTATTTTGCACGCTTTTTGGAAGGAGGGGAGTCAGGGAACCTGTGTTGCAAAATTCGGAGAAGTGTGAATTTCAGTGGGTTCGCTTTGTGCGTTGTTGTTGGCGAGGGCAAACGAGGCCTGCTCGTATTCGTATGGGAACCCCGAGCGGACATTCTTCCCATCTCTAGTCTGAGTTGGGCTTGGCAGCCCCAAATGAAGGCAGGCTAAAACTGCCCCCCAGGTGCCCTCCATTTCTCACAGCGGAGATGAGGGGCTTCGCCCCCCCCATCTTCAGCAGAAGTGTTGGGTTGTGAGGGGGGGAAGAGGGAAGGATTTTTACAGACTCGCATGACTTTGCCCTGCGTGGCTTGTTTAATTACAGGTTTTCAGGCACAGACCGGTAGGCATACATCGGTGGGGGGAATTGCCTCCGAAACCCTGTCATTTAGCCTCGTTGGAGTGCCTCTTCAAAGAAGGGAATCTAGAAATTTTCTCCACAAGGTGCGGAGTGGACTGTCTCGGCCTCAGCAGGACTATAATGACAGATGCATTTTATGGCAAGCTGAGACTGAATGGAGCCAGGACCACGGCTCCTTCTGTCAGCCAAATCATTATTTTTTGTCATTTCCTGACAGTTTGGGTCTCATTCATTCCTCTCTCCCTCCCACTCCTCTCTTCTCCCCCCCCCACTCTTCTTTCCTTCTCCCCCTGCCTGGCGAAATGGCTAGGTATCTACGAGACCCCAGCGGGGACAATCCTCTACCATGCTCATTTAGACATCGAGGCCTTCACGATGGATCGGGAAGTGCGGAAAGTCAAACAAGGACTCACCGTGAAATTTGCCGAACTGGTGTACAACGGTACGTAGCACTGCGAAAACCCTCTCCCTCCCGAGAGCATCTCCCTTTTCCCTTTAAGCTTCGGGACTGAGCCGGAGAAGTCCGCATCTTACATCTGACTACTGCATTGCCGCTCTTTCCACAGATCAGGGATAGCCCAGCTGCCTCAATTAATTTATCCCAGTTCCCCCTCTTCCTCAAGTTATAAGCAACTGTGAGTCCACACTTACATGCTACATCCTTCTTTCTGAATTTTATATGCGATATGGAAATATTAGGCCTCTACTGTTGTTGAGCCCAGAGATTCCCAAACTTTGGCCCGTGAGCTGCATGCAGGTGACTCACAGCATGTTTGCATTAAATATCCATATTGATTCTGAGTTGCATTTTTATTGGCTCTGTTAGTTCTTGTATTGTATTTTGCCATATTGGTATTTAACTTCTATGAAATGCAAATGGTAAGACAATAAAATATAGGAACTAAGAGAAGCGGCAAAATTGCAATTAAAGTATGCACAGCATCTAGCACATCGCGTTGCAATCACTACGACAGCCCCCCACCCCAAAAAGAAAAGAAAAGTGGTCTGCCAAGACCATCAGCAATTTTCAAGTGGTCAAGTGGTTAAGAAAAAGTTTGGGAACTGCTAGTTTAGTCCATTAACTAGTTAGGTTATTAAATGTTTAACACTCATAATTTTAATCTGCCAAGATTAATCAGCCAGCAGACTTTAATTTAAAAAGACTAGTAATAAAAAATATAAGGTCTGTCTGTCTGTCTGCCTCTCTGTCTGTCTGTCTGTCTGTCTATCATACAAGTAATTATACAACCTGCAGATGGCAATCACCACCTTTGTCCTTAGCTGTTTATCCTTTGCTAATCTTTTTTACCCTGACTTTCAGTAACATATTTTCAAGGTGGCTTCTCAAGTGTATAGGAGGAAAACATGGTGTGTGGGGGGGTAGAAAATGAGGGGGGAAATTCTGTTGAGTGTCCTGAATCTTCCAGCATTCAGCTTCGTAAGAAGGCCCCATGTGTAGGTCTCATAACCCCAGAATCTGAGTATAGCAGCTCAGGGAGAATTTGGCTGATCCAAAATAGTATGCCAATTGGTCAGAATCACAAATGTGGAGAGAGCGTTGCTGTTGTGCTCAGGTCCTGCTTGTGGGCTTCCCATTAGGGCATCTGGTTGGCCACTGTGAGAACTGGAGGCTGGACTAGATGGCCCGTTGGCCTGATCCAGAAGGCTCTTCTTACGTTCTCTGTATGCTCATTCTCCTAGAAGACCGGGCCAAGTTCAAGATTCTAGTTTTGGTGTACAAAGCCATATACAGCTTGGGACCAGGATACCTGAAAGACCACCTTACCCCTTATATACCCAGTCAATCACTGCGCTCTTCAGCTGAGGGCCTCCTGCAAATACCATCTTATCAGGAGGTCCGTTCTGCACAACATAGGAAGTAGACCTTTAGTGTGGTGGCACCAGCCCTTTGGGATTCCCTCCCCTTAAATATTAGACAGGCGCCATCTCTGTTCTCTTTTCGGTGCCTACTGAAGACTTTCTTCTTTCAACAAGCTGACCTGGGCTCCTGCTGGGAGGTAAGGCGGGATACAAATCAAATAATAATTAAGTAAAACAAATAAGCCTTTTAAATTGAGACCTTATCCCAGTCTGTATCTGTTTTAGAATTGCTTTTTAATATGCTTTTAAACCTTTTTTTAATATATATATATATATATATTTTTTTTTTAAGGGTTTTTTAAAAAAAATGTTTTTTAAACATGTTTTGTTTTAATGTATTTTAAAGCCTGTTTTATGATGTTTTAAAGTGTTTTTAGTGCTTTTGTTTGCAGCCCTGGGCTCCTGCTGGGAGGAAGGGCGGGACAGAAATCAGACAAACAAATAAACAAACAAACAAACAAACAAATAAATAAAGGCCGAGGGCAGTGAGAGGCTGCTGTGACGGCTCAGCTCCTTGCTGCTCTGGGCAGCTTTGCTTAAGGGGTGAGGCTTCAGAACAGGCATTCCTGGGTCAGCATCTCCCTTTCCTGGGAGCTCTCCAGGGTGCTGAAAAATTTGATTCTCCCCCATCTTGTTGCTTGTGGAACTAGCAGCACCCTGGGACTGGATCCTGTTTGATGCTTCTGATGCTGGACAGCTCCCTGCTGAAGTGCCAGCTCCTCCCTAACTCCCTACAACAGGGATGGAGAATCTGTGGCTCTCCCAATGTTGATCAGACTCCAACTCCTGTGAGCCCCCGCCAGCGGGAACAATGGCGAGGGATGATGGGAGCTGTAGTCCAGCAACACCTGGAGGATCACAGATGCTCCCATCCCTGCCTTACGGGCTCAGAACCAGAGAACATGCTCAGTTTGTTGAAAGTGCCATAGAATTTGGTGCGTGTGGAGCCACTCATTTGGGGGAACCACTCACTGTGTCGCAGATGATCAAGACAGGAATGGAATCATAACCAGAGCTTGGAAAAGTTACTTTTTAAAATTACAACTCCCATCAGCACCAGCCAGCATGGCCACTGGACTGGGCTGATGGGAGTTGTAGTTCAAAAAAGTAACTTTTCCAAGCTCTGATCATAACAATTAAAAAGCAACCTGTATTGCTGGGCGCTCGAACAAAATTTTGTCGGATCTCAGGGGCATGTTAATTTCTCCCTCATCCTGCTATGGGGTGCAGAGTCCACACTGGGGCACTGTGCATCATCCCTCCACACACACACACAACCCAAAATGATTGAGGACCTGCTAGTTTTGCATGAGAAAAATGGCAGGTGAAATTTCTGGTTTGTAAAGGTAGCTGTGAGAAGGCCTCTGTTGGGAGTGGGGGTGGACGGGGGTAGATGAAAGAACAAGGAGGTTGTTACCTCTGACATTTCAATCGGTTGTGTGGTCAGCAGGGCAAGCCATTACTGAATTGCTGCAATTTGGAGGGTGAAAAGGAAAGGAGGGACGGGAAAAGTGACAGTACTGAAGGCCAAAAGCGGTGACATTCAAGGTGGGGGGCTGGCACGGGAAGCGCCCCATTGCGGTAGAGTCTAGGCAGCAGCTCTGTGTTATATGAATCAACTTTAAATGAATTGACTCTCTGTCTGTCTGTCTGTCTGTCTGTCTATCTAAATCATCTGTCTGTCTGTCTGTCTGGGCTACCCACCTTATAAAAGAAGATGCTGGACTATCTAGATCAGGGGTGGCTAGTCTGTGGCCTGTCCAGATGTTGTTGGACTTTAGCTCCCATCAGCACCTGCAGCCAGAATGTCCAATGGTCAGGGGCGGTGAGAATTGTAGCCCAGCAACATTTGGATGTGCCGCACGTTCCCCACACCTGAAGTGAGCCTGATCCATCGCAGTTCGTCTTATTTTTAAAACAAAGCCTCCCCCCAGATGTCCTGTGCTAGATGATTTCTTTAGCATGAAATTCACAGGCAGGAAGATATCAGGGTGGCAAAGGGAAGAGAGACCAAGCGTTACAGTGGGATAGGTTTGACATGGTGTATCCTGAGTAAGGAGAGGGGAGAAATTTGATTCAGTTTGCATTTAAAAGGGAATCTATTAACTGCACGCTTTTGGGAGAACCACTGTGGTGTAGTGGTTAGAGTGTTGGACTAAGACTTGGAAGACCAGGATTCAAATCCCCGTTCGGCCATGAAGCTCACTGAATGACCTTGAGGGCCAGTCCCTGTCTCTGAGCCTAACCTACCTCACAGGGTTGTTGTAAGGATAAAATGGGGAAGGGGAGATGTTTGGATGCCATCTTGGAGAAAAGTTGGGATATAAATGATATAATAAATTAAAATTTAAAAATCTCCCTCATCTGCCATTAAAAACAGTGCTGCATTTTTAATGTATATTTGTCTATACGCAGTGAGATAGCGATGGATTTGGTTCACATTTAAAGGCAAATCTGTCAGCTCCACACTTTCCAAGACAATATGAGAACTGAAACACAGCCATCCTCCCAAATTCACAATTATCTGAACTTGGAGCCTTCCTATAAAGTGCATAAAATATGTGCATGACAATGAATGTATTCATGAAAATAACATGCCAAACTGCATTGTATTAGGAGGAATGGCTTGCAAAAATGTTTATGTCAGACAACCCTGCATACAAAAATGTCTTTATTTGGAGAAATTTGCACTCAAATGCTGAAAGATTTTTTTGAGGATTGAAAAAAAAAATACACAAATTGGGGCAGAAATGTGGAGAACGGAACACAGGACTGGAAAAAGGAGAAATGGAGATAGCCAGAATGGGCAGACTCTTCCACTTCTAATCCTGAGTTGTTTGGGCCTCACTTCGAGCCCTTTAGACGGGGCAGGAACAGAACTCCCAAAGAATGAAAGTTCGGACCCAGCACAGGACATGTCTTCTTTGTAAGTTCATTGCATTTAAACCAAACAAACTTGCATTTAGTGCCCTCTCCGGGCACTTATGATCTGTTTTGCTCCAGGAACAGAAAACGTCTGCAACGTGCTAAACAAACCATCTAGCGTTGGCGGTCTGGGGAGGAGGCTTTTTTTAAAAAAAAGAAATGCAGGCCAAATAACAATATTGCAGATCACAGAGGGTTCCGCTCAGCAGACGCAGCCCACTGGAGGCCAACCCTTTCATGCCCCTCTCTTCCTTAAACACCTAATTATTGTAACTAGTCTCTCTGAATTTAAGGCAATTAGCGGCTGTCATTTGCCTCTTGCCCCCACAAATCCCTCCCCCCGCTCCCCATCGCATGGTGGGAAAGGTGCATTGCAAAATAAGACTTCCCTGGTTTTCTTTGCTCGCCGCCAGGTATAAACCAGGTGTTGGAAATGGCGCGGTCTCCCACGGGCCTCTCTGTTGCAAGGATTAGAAGGGGATTTGCTGTTACAAAGTGGGAAGGCAATTAAAGAGGGGAAAATCACGTTGAGCAGGGAATTCATTGCGAAGCGGGTGGTGGGGGAGAAAAAGCAGACTGAGGAAAAGGACAGTGCTTCAGTCCTAAAGATAAACCAAATCGGTATTTGAAGTTAGTGGTAATGTTAAACCAGGAGTGGCGGGAACCTTTTTTTTCAGCCTGGGGGCCACTTTCCCTTCTAGGCACCGTGCTGGGGGCCACATGCCACTGGTAGGCAGGGGCACTGGCAAACATGGGTGGAGCAATAAGTGGCAATTTTACCTTGGTGTGGGTGGCCAGTTTCTGCAGACATTTGCGCACCCCCTGTTTGTCCTCCATTGAGGCAAGCAAAAGGCACGATCATTGCTCATTGATCAGAGGCACAGTCCAGGGAGGCAAAAATGCTCCTTCGCTCTTTGTGTGGCCATGAACCAGTTGCACTTGCTCAGCCTAGCCTACCTCGCAGGGTCGCTGGGAGGATAAAATGGCATGGGAGAACTCTCCCTGTTGTCTTGAGCTCCTTGGAGGAAAGTTGGGATATAAATGTAATATATAGTGGTAGAGCATTTGCTTTGCGTGCAGGAGGCCCCAGGTTCAGTCTCCAATGAGTCCAGGTAGGGCTGGGAATGTCCCCCATCTGAAATTCTGGAGAGCTGCTGTCAGTCAGTGTCGACACAGAGCACAAGTGTTGCCTTCAGAAGGTCTGAAGTTCAGCCCCTGGTATCCCATGATTAGGGAAGGATGGATCCGTCATTTGTGGTCCTCTGCATGCCTCATTTTCCCAATCTTAAATTCAGTTCTCTACATTTCTCTCTGTACATGTACAGTTCTCTACATTAAAAAAAAAACTCATGAAAATTCATCAGCATTTTAGTGAGGATTTTTCCTAATGAACTTGTATTTTTGTATGTCATTTTGTACAACTTTTGACGCAAACTTTATCCTAATATATGCCTTTTTGTGTGCATGACTTGGCAGGAGAAGGGCAATGCAAAATTTAGAGAAGTGTGAATTGCAAAGGATGGCTGTGTTCTGGTTCGCCTGTTGTTTCGGAAAGCACAGATTTGGTAGGTTTGCCTTTAAAAGCAAACAATCAAATTTCTCCCTCATCTCTACTCATAACTCACTACAAGGCAGCTTCTTATGCGTCTATATCTATATAGATAATAAAATAAGCATGTGTCTGGCTTGTACCACTTCAAGGAACAGGGGTTTGGCTTACATGATGAATGCTCCTCTGCACAAAATATATTTTTTAAAAATCCCTGCACATAGAAAGGGATGGTAGTCTTCCTCCTGGCATATTAGATTTCTATGTGCAAGGATTTTTTAAAAAAAATATATGGTAGAGCATTCCATTATGTAAATCCCTTCTTGCAGACTGCAGTGCTATAATGCAGGCAGAGATTGACCACCTTAATCCACGAGATCTTGGCCAAAAGAATTCATTGATCCCATTTAATCATAAAGCTACCACTCTGTGTGTGTCTGTGTGCATGCTCTAGCGATGGGTGAGAAATTTGATTGTTTGCATTTCAAGCTGAATCTATCAAATGTGCACTTTCTGAAACAATATGAGAACCAAGAAACAGCCGTCCTTCAAAATTTGCATTCATTGGAATTTTCCAATGCAGTTCGCCAACCAATGTTTGCAAAAATGTGTATGTGAGGGGAAAGCATGCATGGCAATGAATATGCGAGTGAAAATAACATACAAAAATGCATCGTATGATGAGAAATTGCTTGCAAAAATGTGCACTTTAGTCAAACCAGCCCACAAAAATGTGTTTATATTAGGAGATATTCGCACGAAAATGCTGGAGGATTTTCATGAGGTTTTTTTTTTTTACAAAATGTGCAAATTGCCGCAGAAATGTGGAGAACTGAATTTAAGATAGGAAAAATGAGAATCCCTAGTCCACACGCATTTTGCTCTCTGTCTGATCGCCTGTATAGCCCAGCTGGGAATGAAAAGCCAAGATCGGGTGGAGGGAAGGGGAAGGAGGGAACCACCTGTGTATGAGCAAAGAGATTAAAGAGATAAAATGTCCAGATCCCCGAAAACTCTTAAATAGGATCCTCCTTTCATCCTCTGTCTGTTCCTACGGCTGCTGAGAGTTTAACGGGCTAATCAGCAACAGAGGGGTGGAGGCAGCTAAGCCAGAGCTGGAGGTGAGGTGGGGGTCTTGGCAGTTCTGCAAGAGTTTTGTCAGAAACAAGAGGTAGAAATCTCGGGGTCCTAGTGGATCGGGCTCCCCTCGGCTCTAGGACACAGTGCCAGGGATTCAGGAGGAGAGCCGGACCAGCTGTTAGGCAGAGTGAGGCAAGTGATCCTGGCTGCTGGGGCGTGGCAGCAGGATATGGGAGGGTGGAGCGATGTGTGTCAGGTGGCCTGCCTTGAGCCCCCGCTAAGCTAGCCTGCGGCCCTCAGGTGTGGGAGAAGATGCTGACCTATCACCAGTGTCGGAGTAAGATTCAACTGTTGGTAGGTATAGATGTTCCTGTTCATTTTGCTTCTCTCCAAAATCTATCCGATCTTAAATGAGGTTCTCCACATCTCCACAGCAACTTCCATTAAAAAAAAAACAGACCCTCTTGAAAATTCGTTTTAGTGCAAATTTCTCCAATTAAAACTGCACACAAATATGGATTTTTTTATTTATAAAAGCACTCTTCCATGCAAGCAATTTCCCTTAATATAATACATTTTTGTGTGCATTTTATACAGACTTTCCCCCCGTAATATACACATTTTGTACACTATTGAATGAGCATTTCTTCCAATTTTTTTGCAGGGAGCTTAGACAATGTTGGCTATTGAATGAGCATTCAGTCTGTTTTGTTTGCAGGGAGATTAAACGAAGTTGACTATTGAGCACTCACCTTGGTTTGTTTGCAGGGAGATTAGACAAAGTTGACCATTTATTGAGCATTCATCCTGATGTATTTGCAGAGAAATACTGGTTATCGAATAAACATTCATTCCAAATGGTTTCATTGGGAGGTGAGACGACGTTGCCTCAAAGCAAGTGTTATCCCACACTCCTCCAGAGCATTCTTCCATCGGTTTGCTCAGTTCACTCTCTGACATCTCTAGGTAGGGCCGGAAAAAGACTCTGTGTCTGAAACCCTGGAGAGCAGCTGCCAGTCAGTGCAGACAATACTAAGCAATACTGGTATAGGCAACGTATGCATTGGTATACCTGTTGCTGGAAACCACAGGAGGAGCAATTGGTCTTGCACTCAGGTCCTGTTTGTGGGCTTCCCATTGAGGCATCTGGTTGGCCACTGTGAGAGCAGGATTCCGGGGGCCCTTTGGTTTGATCCAGCAGACAAGCTCTTCTTATGTCCTTACATTCTCCATTCCGTCCCACTTATTCTGTGTGTGTGTGTGTGAAAGGTGGAACTTCCTCCCAGAGGGCTGGTGACAATGGCAAGGATGTTGCCTTGAGCAGACAGATGCACCCGCAGCCGCGCTCTGCAGGGGAGAGAAAGGAGAGACGGGCCCGCCTGCTCGAGTGACTGCACAAGGTTACTTGAGAAATGAAAGAGGCAGGGAAGGTGAGCCTACCTGGGACATATGGGCCCTGATTCCCTAACCCGATAAGGACCCTGAAGCTCAGAGCCACCCCTTTCTGTAAGCTCCCTTGCTCAGCTGGCCTTTATTCATTTGTTTATTTACTTATTTATAACCTGCACTTTCATAAGAGTATATCAAGGCAGAGTACAACGTATAAAAAATAAAATCAGTAAAGGAAGCAATAAGAAACAACATTACAAAAAAATCAATTTAAAAGAAAATACAGATTGGTTAAAAAGAAAAACAGTTCAAACGACAAAGGCCTGCCTAAACAATATTGTTTCTCCACTGGCAGGGAGTTCCACAGGGCAAGGCTTGCCATGCTAAAGGAGGCCAACTGAACCTTGGGGACGTGGGGAAACCACAAAAGTGCCCCATCAGAAGATCTCAGTGATCGAGAGGGAACATAAGGAGTGAGGCGGTCCTCAAATCACTTTTGGCCGCAGTAGTTTAGGGGTTTGTTTTAGGCCTTAACTCAGCAGAGTCAGTAGCCAGCCCAGTTTGTTTGTTTGCTTGTTAGTTAAAGTATTTATAAGCCACACTCTTCATAGGAGTTCATCAAGGCGGCTCACAACATACAAAGACACTGTAAAATTTAAAAACCGATACAAGCGATAATAAAGCAATAATAAAGGCATCAATAAATACTGCATTGGTTAGAGAGGAATTCATGTGACAAAGGCCTGCCTGAAAAGTTCAGTTTTCAAGAGACACCTGAAAGAAAAGAGGAAGGGTTCCTGCTGAACCTCCATTGGCAGAGAGTTCCAAAGGGCAGGGCCTGCCACACTAAAGGCTCAGTCCCTGGTGGAGGCCAACTGAACCTCAGGGGACATGTGGGGAACCACCTAAAGTGCCCCAACAGGAGATCTCAGTGTTTGAGATGGAACATCTCAGGCGGTCCTCAAGGCACTTTGGCCCAAGTTGTTGAGGGCTTTGTGAATTAACACTGGTAGCACATTCAGCTGAACCTCTGGGAGAGTGGGAACAGGGCAGATTGAAAGGGAGGGAGGGCGAGGACACCATCGAAAGATTCTTTTTTTGAAGGCAACTTCTCGATTGCTGAAGGGACAGCCAACGGGTTGTTAAACATAAGAACATAAGAACATAAGAAGAGCCTGCTGGATCAGGCCAGTGGCCCATCTAGTCCAGCATCCTGTTCTCACAGTGGCCAACCAGGTGCCTGGGGGAAGCCCGCAATAATAAACATTATTAGTTTCCAACTAAGTCCTATTCAGAGCAGACTCATTGACCTCAGTTAGTCATGACCATCATTATCAATGGGTCTGCTCTGAGTAGGACTAGCGTGGGATACAACCCTGTGTCTGCAATAGGGATGGGGGGGATTTCAATTTAGTTTGTATCTAAAGGAGAAACTGCCTAATTCGCACTTTATGGAATTTCTACGGGACCTGAAACACGGCCCTCCTTTGAAATTCGCACTCCTCCGAACGCTGCAGTGTGTCCCTCTACCCAAGAAAGGCCTACCAAACCAAAATGCATATGCTGGAGTAAAACTTGCGATAAAAATGCACGTATGCGTGAAAACAACATACCAAAACTGCATTCTGTTAGGGGAATGTGCATGTGAGGCATTCACAATAAAATGCTGATGAATTTTCACAAGGACTTTGTTGTTGTTGTTGTGTGCCTTCAAGTTGACTACGATTTATGGCGACCCCATGAATCAGCGACCTCCAAGAGCATCTGTCATGAACCACCCTGTTCAGATCTTGTAAGTTCAGGTCTGTGGCTTCCTTGATGGAATCAATCCATCTCTTCTTTGGCCTTCCTCTTTTTCTACTCCCTTCTGATTTTCCCAGCATTATTGTCATTTCTAGTGAACCCTGTCTTCTCATGATGTGTCCAAAGTATGATAACCTCAGTTTCATCATTCTAGGACTTTACAAATAATAAAAATAATGATAATGATTATTTTAATTGCAAACTGATGTGGAAATGTGGGGAACTGAAATGAGGATTAGAAAATGAGAAAGAACGAAATCGTTCCTCCTTCCGAGGTCTTACGTAGTAGGGTTTGGTCTCTCTGTTCCAATTCCTGTCCCTGATCCTTTCCAGCTCTTGCTCAGAATTCAGCCCAAGCTGCTCCCGTTCCTCTCGGGGGACTAAATTTGTCACTGGTGCTCCTGTTCCACCTAGTCATCAGGAAGCCTTAGCAGTGGAGGTGGAGGTCCACCTGAATGCTTGCTGCCATCTGTCCCAGATACCGTGCCTGCCTGGTTTCATGTGATTCCCCCCAGATGGCCTTTCGTAATGTTACATGTATAACAGCCAATTCCCAAGATTCCGGCTCTTTGTCACGTTATCTAACCGTGCCCCGCAAGGGGGACTCTAGTCAGGGGTTGGGAAATGGCAGGAGGGAAGCAAATCTTCATGTTGCCTTCCTAGCTCCTTTTCTTGAATTTAGTTCTTGGCCTGGGAGCAGCTCAGGTGCCCAACTTCAGGAACGGCAGCAGAGCTTTTGGAGGGTGGAAATGGAGGGAAGGAGAGTCGGAAGAGAAAGGAGAGCGGCAGGAATAAAGGGACCCACGGGGGTGTCAGGGGCTGCTGACCACTGCTCCGTGTGGCGAGCTGTGTCACTGCAACGTCTCAGTGAAATGTCAGAAGCTGCTGACTGCTGCCCCGTGTGGCCAGCTGTGTCACTGCAACTTCTGGGTGAAGTGTCAGGGACTGCTGACCACTGCCCCATGTGGCAAGCTGTGTCATTGCAGCTTTTCGGTGAAGTGCCTGGAACGGCTAACCCTTGGTTTAACAACCCATCCCTCTTTCCAGGGAACTCTGGGAATTGTAGTTCTGTGAAGGGAATAGAGGGGGTCTCCTAACAATTCTCTGCGCTCTTAACGAACTACCATTCGCAGGATTCTTGGAGGGGGGGCATCACCATTTAAAGTGGTACAATATGGGGGGGCTGGGATGTAAAGGGCTCTGGCTCCCCAGAGGGGCTGGCAAAGTGGTTCAAGGGCCCTTGCCATTTGGAAGACTTTGACTTCTGTGAGACAGAGATAGTTCAGGGAACTCTGAGTTAAAGGGTGGGTGGGTGCTCTATGTCTTCCCACCAGGAGGTTGCCAGATAAGATACAGATGGTTCTGTCCCCTCAAAACTTGAAAAAGAGGAACCTCATCTCCAGGTTCCTTGGGTCATGAGGACACAAACACAAATGTTGTGATGTTTCTTCCACTCACTCCAGAAGGAGCAGGATTGCCCTACCCCATTTTTGGAGGGTGTGGGAATGCCCCCTGGAAATGGGTAGGGAAGTCCATCCCAGGACTAGGAAAGTGGAGCCAGTCTGCACCTGCACAGTGCTTTGTACTCAATCCAGAAGTTTAAAAATGGAACAACGGAAGGATCTTTCAGGCATCGGTTTCTGTTCCAGGAACAAGATCAGATGGAAGACCGTTTCCTTCTCTCTTGAGTGGTAGGAGCAACAGAGAGGGCCCTCTTGGTGGTTCCACAGCCCTCAGAAGCCCAGGGAGTTGTGGCCTGGGAGAGGGCCTTCTCTGTGCAGCCCCTAAGCTGTGGAACTCCCTCCCCACCGAGGCGCGTCTGGCTTCTTCACTGCACAGCTTTCGTCCTATGCTGAAGATGCACCTCTTCAGCCTGTCATTTGACACTTGAGACAATATATTTTTAGGACCCTAGCTAGCTATGATTTGTTTTAAACTGATTATAATAATGTATTTTATATTGTTGTGACCTGCCCTGGGACCTACCAGTGAAGGGCAGGTAATAAATTTCATCATCATCTCCTCAGCAGCCTGCTGACTGATTCTCCTTCCTCTGTTTGTTCCGTCTGTGCCAGCTTCAAATTGGATTCTGGGCTCGAGTTCAGATTCTCGTTATTAGCTCTGAAACTCTACACAGCTTGACTCTGATGACCTCAATGGAGCATCTTCTGCCAATATGTGTTTTAAGATCAATTTGTGCCTCCTTGCTCCAAGTCTTCTTCTGAGATGAAATTGTGCAGTTTTTGGAGCAGGGCTTTCCCGGGTATGGCACCGCAGTGGTACAAAAGCAAACTTCCCTCACTTGGCCACCACTTTGTCTTCATGCAGATGCAAATTTTGAACACATTTCTGTCTCAGATCAGCTATGTTTCACACAACTGGCAATGTAGGAATCATCTCAGGAAATGGGTGTGTGTGCCTTTTTTCATGGTGACTTGTCCAGTGCACAAATAGTAACAATAATATAATACTAATAATCTTCAGAGGTCGTGGGTAGGGGCCTGAAGAATCCCTGGGGTTCCTTGCAACGCTGTTTGAAAATGACTGGCCTGTACAAACCCTTTGGCTGCTCAATAATGGTGTAGCACTAATGCATGTCCGCCTGTCCATTCTCCTTTCTGATAGGTTTCTGGTACAGCCCTGAGTGTGAATATCTCCGCCATTGCATTGTCCGATCCCAGGACCTTGTGGAGGGGAAGGTCCGTGTCTCTGTCTTGAAGGGCAGCGTCTACATTTTGGGAAGGGAGTCCAGCAAGTCTTTGTACAACAAAGAACTTGTGAGGTAAGCGTCGCTCTTTCGAGCATGTCCGCAGTGCAGACTTGAAGCTGGGCATCACAGGCATCTTTTACATAGCACCAGTGTCATGGGACGAGCCCTGAAGCTGGATCAGGCCAAAAGGCCCATCTAGTCTGGCATCCTGGTCTCACAGTGGCACGGCTGACCCTTGAGCACCAACTGGACCCGGACCCAGACACCCACACGCATGCACGCCCCACCTATCTGCCTTTCCCTTGGTGAATGTTGGTTGCAATGTGGGCGCAAGCCTGCCATCAACTAAGATGGCAGCCGAGGCTTCCCTAAAGGGTTGATGCCTCCGCCACCATCTTGGTTGATGGCATGCATGCATGCTACAATCGTGCATCCCTGCCATCAACCAAGATGGTGGCAGTGGCATCAACCCATTAGGGAAAACTCGGCCGCCATCTTGGCTGATGGCAGGCTTGCACCTGTAGCGCAACCAGCATTTACGTCAAGGGAGAGGTAGGTGAGGCATACAGGTGGGTGTCGCAGGCCTGTGCGGCAGTAGGGGGTGCCTGGGAGCTCCCTCTCGTGATCCGTGGCAGGGTCAGGAGCCTATACTGCCATGGATTGCAGAAGAGAGCGCTACCCACCCATGGCCCCTTGGGACCCGGGGCCCTTGGCCAGGGCCCAACCTGGCTGCCCTCTGGCACCGCCCCTGCACAGTGGCCAACCAAGTGCCCTAAGGGAAGCCTGCAAGCGGGACCTGAGCAGCACCCTTTTGCTGCCATTCCCAGCAACTTGGAATTTAAAGCAGTGATTCCTAAAACTTCCCCCCCCCCGAAAATGGCTGAGGGTTTTGGTGGACCACTTAATTCATTCTCTGCCTTTTGTAGCAACTGCCGCATGCTGTGCCAGCCGAGGCATGGTTCTTAAGCGTATTTCTGCTGCTTCTTTCCTTTCTTATATATTGTATTTGATTGGAAATATAATAAATCGGATGGAATGCAAAACTGTCATTTGACAGAATGCCAATTGCAATGCAATAAAGTACAAATGAAGCAATCAAAGTATACTTAAAACCAATACAAATGTTTAATGTAATCTCTTGCCTTCAACCACAAATCCATGCACGTGCCGTGGACCGTTTGCAGACTGCTATTAGTCTGCAGGCCACAGTTTGGGAACCCCTGATTTGGAGGCCTGTTGCCTCCCATCCTGAGGGCTGCATATGCCCAATTGTTGACTGGTTCAAGGCAAAGCGATCATACAACACCAGGACCCCAATATCATCTGGGATGCCTCTGCCGCTATGAACCTACCTGGACCCTTGGATCTTCTTCCAAGGCCCCTCTCCACCCACCCCCCCGAGGGAGGCTCGGATGGCAGTGACACAGGAGAGGGTCTTTTCAGTTGTGGCTCCCCATCTAGCTCAGCATTGCCAACACTGGCTGGCAGTGGCTCTCCAGGGTTGCAGGGAGAGGACATTTCCAGCCCTACCTGGATATTGAGCCCAGGGACCTTCTGCATGCAAACAGGGCCGGCGCCAGGCGTGACTGGGCCCTTGGGCACCAGCCTGTCCCGGGCCCGCTGTGCCCGCCTGCACACCCCACCTACCTCTCCCATCGCTTCACATGAATGCTGTGCATGCATGAGTGCCCTCAACCAAGATGGTGGTGGAGGCTTCCCTAAGGGGCTGATGCCCCTTCTGCCTTCTTCGTTGATAGCAGGCATGTACGCATGCAGCACAGCGTGCAGGGGTGCCATCAATTAAGATGGTGGCAGGAGCACAGGCCCCTTAAGGAAGCCTCTGCCACCATCTTGGTTGATGGTAGGCATGCACACACAGCGCGCACAGCATTCACAGTAACAGGAGAGGTAGGTGGGGGTGGGGGGGCTTATTGAAGCCTGCGTGGTGTGTATGGGGGTGTGTGTCTGGGAGCTCCCCCTCTGCGATCTGTGGCAGGGTCATGGAATGGGGGCACTACCTTCTCACCCTAAGGAGGGGCCTTTCAGGGGCCCCTCTGGGCCACAGGAGCCCTCAACCAGGGCCCGACCTGGCCTCTCTCTGGCACGGGCCCTGAATGCAAAGCAGGTGCTCTTCCGTTGAGTTGGGGCTCAGCTCTCCAACTCAAGGAATGAATCGCCCTTATAGCCCTCGTGCAAAAACTGTGAGTTTGATCTGGAGGCAGAGAAAGCTTCTCTACAGCCATGCCCCATGATTTAACTTTGAAGCAAGCACTTGGCCTGAGGTGGGTTTAAAAAAAAACAATTAAGCAAGGGTCTTGTTTAAAAGTCAGACCTATTTTTTTCCTATATTAAATTTCTCCCTCTTTTATTATGCTGTCTGCCTCTCTCACTCTCTCTCTCTCTCTCTCTCGCCTCCCCCACCTCCTCTCAGCCCTTTCAATCCTTCCAAATACTTTATAAGCCATAAATATACCCAAATCAGTTTAGATCAGTCAGAGTAAATGTCAAATTATGCTCTCTTTTCCCCCCTCCGCCCATCTCTGTCTCTCCCCTCCTTCCCCCTCAAAATCAACAGCACCTAATAATCCATCCCAACCTTTCATTATCATTTGCATTCTCATGCCGGGAGATTAAATGAATAACGTAAAAAGAAGAGAGAGTTTGGGGGGGGCGCGAGAGATGGAAAAAAAAGGGAGAGAGCGCGGGGGGAACAGGACCACTTATTCCCTGTGTGTCCTCTCAGCCATTTTCTTTTTTTGATTTCTACATCGCTGGTTTGAAAAGCGTTTGAGTGACGGCATCGCGGGAACCCGAGAGAGAGCTGTGAGAGGTGCATCGCGCAAAAAATGCCTCCGCACAGTAGGTAGAAAGTAACGTAATTATAGAGCAGGTCAGAACCACTCGGATGAGCAAAAATAAAAGCGCAGAGGTTTTTTCTGCTGCCCGTCAGGGGAGGTAAAATCATTGTAAACTCTCTCTTTAAAAAAAAAAAAGGATTTTCTGCAGTTTCTAGAAAATGAATAGCTCCCCCCCCAATCTCCTTGGGGAAGAGGGGATGGGAAAAAACTAGCTTGGTTTGGGTCTTGTCTGTGCGGAGTTGCACAAGTGTGTCTCACGGTTTGGAAAGCTGGGAGTGTTTCCTTTTTAACATCATTCTTTCGGCGCCGTCCTGCTAAATCAAGTAGAGTCTATTTTTCAATTTTATATATTTTATTGTTCCATTTCTACCCCACCTTTCCTTCAGGAAGCTCAAGGTGGCAGGCAAACATGGTTCTCCCTCTCCTGATTTCATCCTCACAACAACCCTGTGCGGTAGGTTAGGCCGAGAGAGATTGTGACCGGCCCCCAAGGTCAGCCAGCGAGTTTCGTGGCTGAGTGGGGATTTGAACCCTGGTCTCCCAAGGTCCTAGTCCGACACTCTACCGCTACACCACGCTTGGCTGTCTTACCGCCTTGGCCAACCTCTCCATACTAGGGAGGCACCATGTCCTGTGGGGCATTGGAGCAGGAAGAGGGTCACAGCCAGTATTAAGCTGGAGGGATATGTTGGCAACGTGACCTCCCTCCCGTTCCCCATTTCACAGACACAAGCCAACCAGGTTGGCATTTAAATCTTATTCTAGCCCTGGTGTCCATGCCCCCCATCACATTTGTGGGCGGAGCAGGCTAGCCTTGGGCACAGCTCTTTAGCCTTGGTCCCAGCTTAGTCAAGGGCCAGGGACAATGAGAGTCGTAGCCCACCAACATCTGGGAACCTGAGGTTGCTGGGGGGAGGGAACCTCCAGCAAAACAGCCAGGAGGGTTATCTCTCCTCCCCAGCCTCATGCTCCTCCTGAGGCTGCTACTCACTGTGTCCAACTGGCTTTTTTATTTGTGGAGTTTTCCATTGAAAGGTGAACTTCCTTTTGGAATGGGAACCTCCCCCCCCCACATATCATGTGGTCCTGGTGCTGGCATCACCCATGTGACTCATCCGCTTCTGCCCACCCAAGAGGTGGAGTGGCCGCACATCCCTTGAGTTTCATTTTATTTATTTTATCTATTATTTAATTTATATCCCGCCCTTCCTCCCAGCAGGAGCCCTTTCATGGCTGAGTGACAAATCCAAGCCTAGGGTTCTGCTCCAAGGGATGGCCATAGCGGTGTAAAAGTTATGTCTCAAGTGCGGCAGAGGTCTTCACAGCAAGGGCTGAGGGTCCAGCAAAGCAAAGCACAGTTCAGGCTTCAGCCAGGCAGGACAGGGTCAAACATGGCAAGGCAATGTGAAGCAAACCAGGGCAAGCCAAAGTAAGGCAAGGTTGGTGGCCAGGAATCAGGCAGCACCTTGGACAGCTTGAAGACAGAGCAAAGCTCAAATGTTGTTTCAGCAACAGGCAGCCTCAGCCTGAGCCTTAAACAGAGCAAGGCTGGTGGTTAGAAATCAGGCAGCACCTTGGACAGCTCAAAGACAGAGTAAAGCTCAAATGTTGCTTCAGCAACAGGCAACCTCAGCCTGAGCCTTAAATAGAGCAAGGCTGGTAATTAGGAATCAGGCAACACCTTGGACAGCTCGAAGACAGAGCAAAGCTCAAATGTTGCTTCAGCAACAGGCAGTTCAATCTGGGTAGCTAACCCCACCTCTGGTGAGACGCGTCTCTTCAGTTAAAGGGTACTAGCCTGCTTCAATAGCCAATTGCTCCAATGGTGCAAGGGAGATTGTGGTTCTGCCAGGGCTTCTTTGGTGGAGTGCTTGGAGTCAGGGGAAGACAGCGCAACCTCTTCAGGCCAGAAAGATGCTGTCCAGGGCTGGCTCTGAGGACCGCGCCACCTCCAACTGTGATACCTTCTCTGAATCCATGGCTTCATCCCACAAGAAGCTGTGATGACCACCAGCTTGGATGGCTTCAAAAGAAGATTAGACAAGTTCATGGAGGATAGGGCTATCAAAGGCTGCTAGCCATGGTGGCTGTGCTCTGCCACCATAGTCAGATGCAATGTGCCTCTGGAAACCAGTTGCTAGACACTGCAGGAGAGGAGATTGTTCTTGCACTCAGGTCCTGCTTGCAGGCTTCCCATTGGGGCATTGGGTTGGCCGCTGTGAGGACAGGATGTTGGGCTAGGTGGGCCACTGGTCTGATCCAGCAGGCTTATCTTAGGTTCTTAGGTTCTTGTCCTCTGAAAATGGAGAATTGGGTCCTGGTTCATGATGGCACTCAGATCTTCCCAATCCTGGTTCAACAATTCAGCCCCTCCACCGCATCATCAGGGCCCACAGTAAACTTAGCTCTGTTTAGTTTTGGAGTGTATACTTTTGGGCATATGGTTGTTGCCAACTAAGTTCTACTCACTGTAGACCAACTGAAATGAACAGCCCTAAGTTAGTCACGCCTGCTAATTTCCTTAGGTCCACCTTGAGTAGGACTGAGACTGGATGCAATCCAGAGTTACAGAGTGCACATATTTGGGCATGGCTGAATGTAAAATACCAGGGTTCTCCAATTCCAATCCTGAAGGAGTATGTCTTTCTCCGGGGCCCTGACAGCCAGGGCCGGCCCTACCATTAGGCAAAGTGAGGCAGCTGACCTCTGGCAGCTGATTTTGAGTGTAATGAAAGGACAGCAAATGTTTGGTTAGATAGATAGATAAAGAGATCGATTGATCATTGGACGCCCACGAGTTCTAGTGTTATGAGAGAGAGAGAGAGAAACTTTCCTCTATCCGCTTCCTCCCTGCCGTGAATAATTTTTTACGCTTCTGTCATGTCAACATGGTCAGAGGCTGGCCACAGATTGTGTGTGTGTACGTGCATGCGTGTGCAAAGGCTGAATCGTGTGTCCCAGCCGCCCTCAAATGTGTCCTGAAAATGTGTTGATGCAGGAAAGGCTTGTGGCGGCTGCCGCAAGCGACAGCACATTATGCTTTCCATTAAAATCAAATGCCTCGCTCAGGTGATTGTTTTGTCAAAACGCGATGCCTGGCGGCAGTTCATTTTGTCCTGCCCACTCGGAAATTGAAACCGCTGTGTGGGATAATAAAGAGCTATAATGGCCATTAAGCCCCAAATGCTTGTTTTTCCCCAATTCCATATTTAACAATTAAAATAATTAACAGAATGTGATTAGAGGCTCTTGATTATACTATGGTCGCAATGAGCCCCTTGATGTCCTGCCTCGCTGAGACAATCTGCAGATTATGCAAAATGAGCAGATAAGATCCTCTAAGAAGATTCCCTGCATGTTGTAAAGTAGCATATCAGGCACAGGGGGCAACGGTGATGTTTCATGCTCTGCTACTTTACTAATCACAGGGGTTGTGTTTTCTCTTTTTTAACGTGGGGGAGCATTCAAGATTAATATTATTTAACACTTAGAAAGGGCCCACGATTTCCTAGGTGCTGTACAGAGATTAAAAGGTGAAACAGTCCCTGCTCACAAACTTGTAGTCTAATAGACACAACTGAAAAAAGGGGAAGGGAAAGCAAGCGTGCAGCCACTCCTCTGTCGGAGGCAGTACGCCAGTTCTTGCTGAGCATCCCAAGGGGAAAGAGTGCTGGTGTTATACTCTGGTCCCAATTGCCTATTATGGGAAGCCTGCAAGCAGGACCTGAGTTCAAGAGCACTCTCCCCTCCTGCAGTTTCCAGCAACTGGTATTCAGAAGCAACCTGACTCCGATCGTGGAGGCAGAGCATAGCCGTCATGGCTAGTAGCCACTGATAGCCTTCTCCTCCCATGAATTTGTCTCACCCTCTTTTAAAGCCTGCCAGGTTGGTAGCCATCACTGCCTCCTATGGCAGTGAATTCCATCGTTTAACTCTGCGCTGTATGAAGAAGTCCTTTCTTTTGTCTGTCTTGACTCTTCCAACGTTCACTGGATGGCCACAAGTTCTAGTGTTATGAGAGAGGGAGAAAACCTCTCTGTCCGCTTTCTCTGTGCCATGCATAATTCCATATGCTTTTATCATGTCACCTCTTCCTCGCCTTTTCTCTAAACTAAAGAGTCCCAAATGCTGCAAACGTTCCTCATAGGGGAGTTGCTCTATCTGCTTGATCGTTTGGGTTGCCCTTTTCTGAACCTGAAGGGCATATAATATGAGGAGCAATAAACGGAGAGGTTTGTCTTTCCTAGACAGGAATAAAACTCCTTCAGCATGAATTTTCCTTCCTCCAGCTGTCAAATCTCAACTCTTTTCTGGCCTGACAGCTAACTCCCAACTGACTAGAACGTTCAGCCAATTGGATCAGCCACACCAATAACAGAATTAACCCCTTATGACACACACTGAGTGGTCCCTGCTGTTGTACTGCCAAAAACCCTTACACTTGTAGCCTGCTTGTCTTCCATTATGGAACTGAAGATGGCAGTCTCCCATTCAGGCAGGAACCAGGCGCAGAGCTGCTCAGCTTCTGCAAGGGGGCTTCAGACCATGCCTTGGGATACATGGCCTGAAATGTTGTGGGGGATGCCTCCCCTTCTATCCCTGAATGGCATTTCTGGTTCCCAGAATCATAGAATAGCAGAGTTGGATGGGGCCTAATAATGCCATTGAGTCCAACTCCCTGCTCAGTGCAGGAATCCAACTGAAAGCATACCTGACAGGTGACTGTCTAGCTGCCTCTTGAATGCCTCCAGCGTTGGAGAGCCCACCACCTCCTGAGGTCATTGGTTCCATTGTCGTACCACTCTAACAGTTAGGAAGTTTTTCCTGATGTTCAGCCGAATTCTGGCTTCCTGCAACTTGAGCCCATTATGCCGTGTCCTGCACTCTGGGACGATCGAGAAGAGATCCCGGCCCTCCTCTGAGTGACAACCTTTCAAGTGCTTGGTTCCTCTTTACTGCCCTTATTATAGCCGCTAACTCATTTCTTTCACCTCCCCTTCATGCAGCATGGACGTTCAAGGGGATTATGAGCCTTCTGATGCTACCGGCTTCATCAACATAAACTCCCTCCGGTTTGTATTGATACATTTGCGCCGACAGATTTCATCCTGCTTGCAGAAGCTTGGCAATATTCTAGGAAGCAGTGGACCACAGGAAGCTGATCCTGGTTCCTCTGGCTTAGTACTGTCTACACTGACTGGCAGTGGCTCTCCAGTGTTTCAGGCAGGGGTCCGCCCCAGCCCTACCTGGAGATGCTGTTGGGGATTGAACCTGAGACCTTCTGCGTGCAGAGCTATGGCCCTTCCTTTAAAATAATACAAGTTTCCAGTCCTCATGGTTCAAAATACAGGGATGATTTAAGTAAGAAGTTGTCTTTTACTGTGTCAGACCTATTGGTCCGTGTAGCTCAGTACTATCTGCACTGACTGGCAGCAGCTCTGCAGGGTTTTAGGCAGGGCCCATTCCCAGCCCTACCTGGAGATGCTGGGGACTTTGGAGTGCAGATTGGGAAGGGGGAGGGCTCATCTGCTCCCCAATAATGAAAGATGTTCCTGCATGGAGAAAAACTGATTCCTCAATGCAGAGGGCCACACCAGAACATTTCTCCCTGATTTCCTAGATTTCTACATGCAGGGAATGACCAGCCGCCACACTTCATGGTTGTGAATTCCAAAGAGGAGAGAATCAAATGCCATTAACCATTCAGCGATGGAACTTCCCAGGAATAGAAAATCTGATGTATTCACACAATCCGCAATTGCTCATTTTGTTTTGGGTTTTTATTTATCTGCAACACCTCCCATGCTCCCCCCTCTAAAGACTGGGGTGGTGGTGACAAATTGGCATAATGGCTTCCTCGCCATAGCCTGTTAACTTCTTTGCACTGCACATTAATGTACACTGTTTATTCCCTTCAGATAAATTAATTACACGACGATTAGGGGAGGGTTGAGGAATGTGGGAAACCCACATACCTTGATTCATGTACGTTGCATTTATTTCACCCCCGCTTCTTCCTTGTTTCGCCTAACTTAATTGCGTCAACTTTGCCTGATATTAACGTTAACTCATAATGAATTTCTCTCTTTCTCTCCCTTCCCTGCTCCATTGGTTTGCAGGCTGAAAGAATATCACCGGCTTCAATGCAAGGTCAGCACGGCGGAGAATTAATGCAGTCAGTGGGGCCGTGGGCTGTTCTTCCCCCCTCCTCTCAAGTCCCCACGTGCCACCCGCCGCTAATTGCACGTGGGGTTGCATGGTAGCTTTATTGTGGTCTTTCAATGGCATCCACGAAAATGGGGCCGGGAAAAGGTGGTTGGCGGAGAGGAGGGGGGCCCTGCTCCGTCCATTTGTATCACAAGGATGTTATTAAAATGTCCATGCCTTTATTTCTGGAGTCTAATGGGTGGGATTTATTTATGTGTGTGTGTGTTTGTTTGTCTCGCACTTACGCGGCCAAGCTGTTTTGCCAAGTTTAAGTCTTTGTCCTTTCATAGGAGTTTAAGTGCATCTGAAGGACACACAATTTTTTTTTGTTGGAGTGTAGGAGGAGGCAGCAAAATAAAAGGGAATGCTAGACTCTACCCAAACAATCTCTCTACCTGTGGAACACTAAAGGCAAGAGACAGAGGAGTAAAATATTTTCTTCCATTTTTATAACCACTAAGAGGCACTGCTTTTTGTCTTTGCTTTAATTGCCAAGAGGTCTGTTGTAGTTTCCCCCTTTTTAAAAGTCCCTTTATTAAAAGGAATTTCTCGATTGGTTTTCTTTCTGCCCTCCCCCCCACGGGGATCCTTCAATTTGAAAAAAAAAAATCAAGGTAAAGAGGGTAGAGAAAATGGAGAAGGAAGGTTGCATGGAGTGGAAATACGGAATTTTTACAGATTCCATTTGCAACTGCATCATCTGCAAACTTGAACTGCTTCCAGAAGAGTGAGAAACACAGAAGAAAAAGCTGGTAATTGATAAACGTCACACAAGCACCTAGTGGGGATGGAAGTAAGGTGGGGAGGGAGCCTTTGAAGGGCAAGCTTGAACAAACACTTTGACCTGTGTTTCACCTGCTCTGTACATAAACAAAGCTCTGTGTTCCCCATTCACTATAGCAGGGAATCTAAAAACAGCAATAACTTTTCCCCTTTGGCCAAAGTGGATGAAATTTGCAGGCTCCAGGTTGGAGTAAGTCTGCTAAAGTGCAAACAATTTGGTGTGTGTGTGTGCGCACACGCGCACGGGGGAAAGTAAACAGGATTCAGTTTCCTCCATAATCTGTATTAGGGCCATAACTTTGTTAGGGCAACTAAAACTCCAAAATCGATTAAGTTTCAAAATTTCAAAGGGGAGGGGAGGTTTCTCTCTTGCTTTTTATATTACCGGAAAACAACTAAGAAGTGGCAGAGTGGTGCGTATTCTCACTTGCATATTTTTATCTGATGGGCCTTACAACGCGAGGCTGTCTAGCTGCCTGTGGAGGTCTGAGGAGCTCTGGTTTTGGCTTTTATTTTTAAAACAAAGCGATGTAGGATTTTTTTTAATTAAAAAAACTTATATGAAATGTTTAAACTTTTTTTTTTAAATGCACAGCTGCTGTGCTTTAACAAAACTGAAAATGAAAATCCAGAGCTCTCTAGTGCTCCACCAGTAACATTTTGGACAGCCTCACTTCTTGCAAAGCCCACTTAGAGTTATACAGGCACAGAAGTGTGCCAAATCAAAAGGGCACGTGTACTTTGTGGGTGCCCTGATCTGACTTGGGCATTTATTGACATTATGCTTTGACAAGCACTGATCTCCACCCTTATTTCGGTTTTGTGCTGAGAGGGAATTGTGCAATGATGTGAGAGCAACTTTCAGCTTTCAAGACCCTTTCAGGAGCTGCTGAGTTCCATGCGGCGCTGCCCCCTGTGGTGTGCCACTGAACTGCACACGTGGTAGCCTTGTCAGTGAAAGTACTGCCAGGCCATGGACTGACTCCGCCCACCGAGGCTGGCCAATGGATGCTCCTGGACAGGAAGGAGTATCAGGGAGGGCTTCCTGTTCCAGTGGAGTCTTGAGTTTTTCCTGCACTCTAAAGAGCTGCTGCTGCACCCATAGTTAGTCTTTACACATCATGTGATGGTTTAGTCTTGACTGTGGGAATTATGTACAACTCATCTCACGTTGGACAGCTGGCATTGCAGCAAAGTGCCGAAATAACTGGTCTGTTAAGGTTGGTGGTTGAAAGAATAAAGACCCCTCGCTGGATCGTCACCTTGCAGTGGTGAGTGGGCTAGTGTGTTCCAGTGAACCCTGTGAACAATGCTGTCAGGAGTCATGTACTCCCAGCAGGGTCACCCATGGCAGCAAGGTCAAGGGAGAGGAACCAGACAAAGAACAATCCAAGAATGTCCTCAATGGCAGAACAGGCAGAGGATAAAATGTGTGTGTTACAACGGCTGTGAAGGCAGATGAAGGTTGCAGCAGATAAAAGACTTCCAATCGTTGTGGTATCCATGCCATTGGATCAAAGCCGTTTTCTATCAAGATTGTGTGTTGATCGTTGTGTGCCGATCTCCCCACATAAAACAAATTCACGCACAGGCATAGTCAACCAACCTTGTTTTGGAAGACAATCTTACTCAGTCACGAATGATCGCCAGTATTACTACAAAGAGGTATAAAGTCATACCTGCTGAAGCAGGAATGCAGCTTCCACTCAGGGAGCTATCACTAACTCACTGAGAACAAAGACAGGAAGAAAAGAGAAGGGGAGGAGCAAACCCTGCAATAACAGAAAACACTTTAGAGGACTCAGCAGAGGGGAGAACAGATTGCCTTTCTGTCTATTCTCCCCCCCCCCCGTTTGGGTCACTTGGAACATGTGTTGGTGCTTTCCTCTTAACAGGGGCTCTCCCTAGGCCATACCCCTCACCGGCCCTGCTTTGCACCCTCCTTGAGGATTTTTGCATGGCTGGGATGGGTCCTTGCGCTCTAATAATGCCTCTTGCTTGAACGGATGGAGGACAGAAAGGAGTATACAGCAGACTTCTCCACTACAAGAGATGTTGATGTTTGTTGGAATACTTGGGGCCTCTGTCACAGTGGCTGCCTTTCTGTCTCGATCCACAGCGCTAAATCTGGCGTGAGTATGTGAAAACTGGTTTGACAGTTCCCCAAACTTAAGTGCTCCTGTCAAAGTCTGCAGAAAGTGCCAAATGTGGCATCTTGACCACTCATGGGGGCAGGATATCACCCTCGTGTTAATGCCGCAACTGAAATAATTGCGCTAGCTACCAGTGAGCTCCTGGGTGAAGTGCAAAGTACTGTTTCTGGTATTTAAAACCCTGTCCAACTTGGGACCAGGGTACCTGAAAGATTTTCTCACCCTTTTTATTCCCAATTGATTGCTGCACTTGAAGGCCTCCGTAGATACCATATCATCAGGAAGTTTGCTCTGCACAACATAGGAAGTGGACCTTTAGTATGGGGGCACTGACCCTTTGGAATTCCCTCCCCTTAAGTATTAGACAGACACCGTCTCTGTTATCTTTTCGGCATCTATTGAAGGCCTTCCTCTTCCAAGAAGCCTTTTAAGTAGAGACCTTATCCCAGTCTGTGTCTGTGTTGGAATGGTTTTTTTAGATGTTTTGATAGTTTTATCATGTCTGTTTGCTGCCCTGGGCTCCTTTGGACATAAATCTAATAAATAAAAAAACCCTCTATGCCTCAAATGGGGGGGCAGTGCCCATCCCCTGACCCCCCCCACGGTTCTGCAGTTTCCTAATCTTAGGTGTTGCTATCTGTTCACCTGCCCACTCCAAGGGAGCAAGCAGAGAAAGGGGCACGAGAGAAAAGAAGAAGCCTCCTTAAGAACAGAAGAAGAGTCTTGCTGGATCAGGCCAGTGGCCCATCTAGTCCAGCTTCCTGTTCTCATAGTGGCCAACCAGATTCCTCTGGGAAGTGCACAAGCAGGATCTGTGAGCACAATAGCACACCTGCGGTTTCTAGTAACTGGTGCTCAGAAGCATCCTGCCTCTGACTGCGGAGACAAAACATAGCTTTGCCTTTTCCATCTCTGGCAGGTGCCAGATGGACCCCAAGGGGGGACAGTAAGTGGGCAGCAGAGAGGAGAAGCAGCCCACCCCCAGTGCCCCTCAAAACATGGAACTGGCACTGCTCGGCACCGTTCCCAAACGACAGCCCCCAAGGCAATTTGTATGTGGACACGGGGCCAGAAAACAATGGTTTTCTCACATATGCAGTGTCAATATGGCTTTCTCTTGCTTGCAACTCCCCCCTCTCTCCCTCCAGCCTCCTTCAGTCTTCTTCTGGCCCTCCTCGGCTACACTCCGTTGCAAGCCAAGCCCCACACCCGGAGGCCTTTGGGTCACAGGCAGCTGTCACCTGACCTTCCTGTTAGCTTCTGCCTTGGGCACTGTGCCGCCAGCAGGGCTGATCTGTACGCCTCTCAGGCTGGAAGTGCGGGGGCTTCTCCAGGGTCACTGCCAATCGATATCTCATCTGCAGCCTCTCCTAGCGGAAGTGATAGCATATTGGAAGAAGGTAATGGCTCTGGTCTAGTGGAAAAGGCTAATCTTCCCCAGCTTTGCAGGATCTCGGCAGGTGGCCTCCAGCATCTTCCTCCTGGTGCACCGCTGGGCTCCCTACTCGGAAGAAAAGGGCCTTTTTCTTTAAAGGTGCAGTGGCCCCATTTCATAGCTAGTTCCCTCACCAGCTGCAAGTTGGATAACTAAAGGGACACGCAGGGAGTGGTGTAGGCCTTCACTGAGCAAACAGCAGCCTGTCGCCCGTGGGGCACAGCTAGGGATGGGCAAGAAATGTGATTCAGTTCGCATCTGAAGCTGAATTGATCAAATTTGCCCTTCTGAAAGATGAGAACCAAACCCCAGCCATCCTTCGAAATCTGCACTTCTTCAAATGTTGCAATGAAATTTGCCAGCTCAACAATGTTTCAAAATATTCATTTGTTAGGGGAAAGTGTGCATACAAGTGAATATCTGAGTAAAGCTAACATGCGAAAATGCATTATATGATGAGAAATGGCTTGCAAAAATGTATTTGTTAGTGGAAACTGCCTTAAAATGTGTTTATTAGGAGAAATTCATGCTACAATGCTGGAGAATTTCCAGGAGGGTTTAAAAAATAAATAAATAGCAAATTGCTGCAGAAATGTGGAGAACTGAATTTAAGATTTAAAAAACTGAGAAACTGAGGAAACTGAAATGGGAGGATCGCTCCATCCCTAGTTCCTATGTCACCTTGTCTGCTGGGGTGAGTTGGCCAATGTCAGTGGCACATTGGGAGCGGTGCAGGCCTTTACTGAGCCAACAGCAGCCTGTTGCCCATGGGCTGCAGCCTGCCGGATGTGGTCTAGCCCCCTCTTACATTTTCGGGAGCAGCAAATCCAGGACACTTAGGTGGCATCCCCGCCGTACATTGAAAGCACATGGCTTCTCCCAAAGAATCCTGGTTTGGTTCGGGGATGGGTGGGAATTGTAGCTCTGGGAGGGATAAACTACAGTTTCCAGAATTCTTGGGGGGAGGCGGGGGGAAGCCACGTGCTTTAAGTGTATGGTGTGGATGTGACCTTAGAGAATCCTCGACCACCTGCCATACCTCGGTAGTGACCTGGCTCAATGAGTCGCAGCCTATTCACCTTTTGCAGGTGACAGTCTCCCAATTGTGTGTATGGGAGCGTGAGGCAGGGGGCTTTGTTCTTTTGGCACTGTCTGCATGGCACAGGGAGAGCATTCTATAGCTTGGTAGCAGAGCATCTGCATGCAGAAGGTCCCAGGTTCACTCTCCAGTTGCATCTCCAGGTAGAGCTGGCAAAGAGGGCAGCTGCCAGTCAGTCTAGACCACTGTTCTTGGGTTCTCAGACGTCACTGGACTACAACTCCCATCACCTCCAGACAGCATGGTCCATGGTCAGGGGTGATGGGAGTTGTAGTCAGTAAAGTAGTGGCAAGTTCAGAAGCGCAGAGTCTCTTCAGTTAGCCACCCCCTCCCCATTTTTGCTGCAGAGTTGAGAATAAGACCCTTGTTAATGCCTTCTCCCACAACAACAGACGTTCCTAGGAGCCAATCAGCATGAAGGGAGAGTGTTAGCTACTGAGAATGGTCTTCTCAGTGGCTGACTCACCTCCTTTCACTCTGATTGGCTCCAATCCACAGGAAAGGACAAGGAAGCAATTTAGGAGACTCTTCTCAGTGGCTAAACACCCTCCCCTTTCATGCTGATTGGCTTGCAGGATGCTGGAGACATAGGGACCCCGCTGGGACCCTGCTTCCAAAAAGGTAAGGAGTCTAAGACCCTGGTTGTAGTCCATCAACGTATGGGGACCCAAGGTTGAAGAACACTGGCCTAGACAATATGGACCAAGAGTCTGGCTCGCTATACGACGGTGTTCCTGTGCTCCTCTTGAGATCAGTCCTTTATCCAGAACCATAAGGACTGGAATCTTGCTTTCTTTTTGGAGGAAAGGCTGTCGCTCAGTGACAAAGCAGCTACTTTGCATGCAGAAGGTCCCCGGTTTGATCCCCAACGGCATCTCCAGGTTGAGCTGGGAGAGACTCCTGCCCGAAACCCTGGACAGCTGCTGCCAGTCAGTGCAGACAATACTGAGTAGTTGGACCAGGGGTCTAACTCAGAATAAGGCAGCTTTTTATGTTCATTGAACATAATAGCAGTTGTCGGGCACCGCAAGCGGAGACAGTGCTGCTGTTGCACTCAGATCCCGCTTGAGGGTTTCCCATAATGGGCATCTGGTTGGCCACTGTGAGAACAGGAGGCTGGACTAGGTGGGCCTTTGGTCTGATTCACCAGCCAGGCTCTTCTTAGGTTCTCCTTCTGCTGTTGGAGCCAGTGTGCCTTTGAGTACCAGTTGCTGGGAATCACCCCTGAGGAGAGTGCCACTGTTGCGCTCCAGTCCTGCTTGCGGGCTTCCCATTGGGGCATCTGGTTGGCCACTGGAACAGAAGGCTGGACTAGGTGCGCCCCCTTTGACTTGATCCAGCAGCCAGGTTCCTCTTACGTTCTTATGTACATATTGTCAGAACTCCAGAGATGAAAATATGTATGTCATCTCTAGGGCCGTTTGGGGGCCTGTGTGCACCTCTTGCCTGGACCCTAGCCGGTTTATTAAATACATCCAGCTTGCTTGAAAAGACCAAAGAATTCCCTTGTGCCACAGTGCCGAAATCTTCCCAGGAGGAGATGGGCTCCTTTGTAGACTTCTTAACAAGGTGGCTTTGTCTCAACGTTGAACAAGAATCCGCCTCGCATCCCTCTCCATGAGTTTCCCAAAGCCGTCGCGGAAAGCTGAAAGGGAACTTTTATTCCTCCTTGACGGTCCGTGCCTGCCGTCATGGGAACAACCTGAGGGAGAAGGACAGGCCGGGATCACAAGCCCAGCGAGGGCAGATAGGCACGGCAATTACAAAAGGCTTCCCCGAGGGGACGGCTCTCAAAGCCCCGCCGCCGTAAAAGAAAAGACAAGAGGCTCACACAAGGAAGCTCGGAGAGGAGGAGAGAAGGGGCGATCCCATCTGGTCACTTGATAACGGTGGTCAGTTGACACTTGGTGAGGCTTCCCTTCTGCCTGACCCCTCTGTCCTTCCCCCTCTGTCCCCATCATCCAAATTGAGGACGGGGGCTTAAATGACCAGGAGGCCACCAAATAAGACAGGTATGTTTTGTTGGCCCTTGGTAACTGTAGACATTATTGGGCTTCTCTCTTGACTTCAGCTCTCTGTAGACAAGGGAGGAAGAGGAGGTCACCGGTGTGACCTTTCGGGTTATGTGAGATGCTTGCTTGGAGGCTGACATCATCCGCCCCTCTGCCATCATCGGCCCAAAACAGCCTCTTTGAGTCCAACTGAGACGACCTGCAAAACAGAGAGAGAGAGAGAGAGAGAGAGAGAGAGATGATCGGGGCGGCCACTCCATGTCTTGTTTATTTATTTTATTCATTTATAAATGCTTGTATACTGCTATTTCATTTAAAAAATCAGAGCAGTTTACAAGTGAAAGCAACTACAACCGTACAATAAAAACAATTAAAAGTGCAATAAAAGCAAAAGTCAGCTATTGCAAAAAAGACAGATTCTTAATTGCCTGCATAAGCCCGACGGAACAGAAAGGTTTTCGGCGGGCATTTAAAAGTGAAAATGGAAGGCGCCTGTGGAATCTCTGTTGGCAGAGCATTCCAGAGAACTGGGCCGAAGACACTGAAGGCTCGGTTTTCGTGTCGATGCTAGATGAGTCTTGCCAGCTCGGGGGACAACCAGAGCCGCTCCTGCAGAAGATCTCTGTGATCAAGCTGGGATATAAGGATTCTGGCAGTCCTGAATACATGTCTTCACAGGAACATGAGCAGCAGCCCTATACCAAGTCAGACCATTGGTCCATCTAACCCAGTATGGTCTACACTGACTGGCAGCAGCTCTCCAGGGTTTCAGGCGGGGGACATTCCCAGCCCTACCTGGAGATGCCTTGTGGGATTGAACCTGGGCCTTCTGTAGGCACTCTACCAGTGAGCTACGGCCCTCCCCTGAATTCTTCCCATTACAAATTTTCTAGGTGGCCTCGTGCAAGCCACTCTCCGCCTGAATCTTTCCACCTGCAACATGGGGCCAATTTTTTTTTAAAAAGCTGAATCACTTTACAAGACCAATGTAAGATTTCTGAGCGAATGTGGTATGTTTTGAATGCTCTAAAGTGCTATAAAAGTCGTGCAGTGTTATGTGCAACTGCATTTGCCTTCATCCATCCTTTGTCCCCACTTCTACTTCCGCTAGCATTTCAACTGTAAGGTGATTGGGGGCAAGGTTAGGTTACTTTATAAAATCCATATCCAGATATCGGTCTGTATAAGTAGTATGGTTGGGGGCCTGACTTGATTCACAACTCTGCTATATGCAAAAAGCTATCTCTCCTGGTTTGGGGATGCTCTATGTCAGCTCCTGGAACATGAGTGTATTCCCAGCCCACTGAAGTAGCTGTGCAAGTCATCCTTTCCTTCTATGCCGTATATCCACTCAGAGCAAAAGCAATGTTTCCTGCCCTCATCCTGCATTGCCTGCTTGTCAGATCTGACATGGCATTGTCACAGAGCCAATTCAGAGTGAGGGCAGGAATTGTTGTCCTCCCTCGGAATGGGTGCATGGAAGCATGGGCGCTTCCAGACTAGGGATGGGGTAGGGTGGGGATTCGATTCACATTTAGGCAAGCTTAACTGATTCACAATTTTCAAAATGATATACAAACCAAAACTAGGGATGGGTGAGAATTTTGATTCAGCTTGCATGTCAAGCCGAATCTAAAACATTTGCACTTTCCAAAACAAGATGAGAACCAAGAAACAGCTGTCCTTCAAAATTTGCACTTATTTGAATTTTGCAATGCAGTTTGCCAACCAAACAATATTTACAGAAATGCATATATAAGGGGAAAGTGTGCATAAAAATGAATACATGAGTGAAAATAACAGTCACTTATGTATTATATGATGAGAAATGGCTTGCAAAAATGAGTACATTAGTTGAAACTGCATACAAAAATGTGTTTCTTAGGTGAAACTTGCACTAAAACGTTGGAGAATTTTTATGAGGATTTTTTTTTTGAAAAGTCACAAATAGCTGCAGAAATATGGAGAACTGAATTTAAGATTGGAAAAATGAGCAACAGAGAGAACTGAAATTAACAGATCTTTCCATCCCTAACCAAAACAACCATCCTTTGAAATCCACACTTCTCTGAATTGTGCAACGCAGCTCTCCAGGTGAGTAATGTGTGCAAAAATGCATATGCTAGGGTAAAGTGTGCAAAAAAATACATAATTAGTGAAAGAAACATAAAAAATGCATTATTTTAGGGAAAAGTGCTTTGCAAAAATTATGAACAGATTTTTCTGTCCGTGCTGAAAACAATACTAGATGGACCAGGCTCTCACTTTCAATAGCTTAAGCTTCTTATGTTGTAAAGCAGGAGTGGGGACCCTTTTTCATCCCAAGGGCCACATTCCTTGCTGGGGAACCTTCCAGGGGTCGCATGCCATTGGTGGGTGGTGTGACATCCTTCCCTGGTTCTCCCTGTCAGGTTCCCACCTGCTTGTGGCTACTGCCTTTCACTAGGCACCACCAGGGACACCACCAGTCAGGACCATCCTTTATATGGTTTCTCACTCCGCTCTAGCACAGATCTCACTAGATCCCCCTGCTAGGCAACACCACCAGTCACGTCCTATAACCAATACTCCCAGAGACTTTGCCTGAGTCTCTCTCTAGCTGGTTACTTTTGTGACTGCGTGCTTATGCTGTTCCCAATCCCCTTGTATCTTTATAGATAACGCATACAACTCTGGGTTGCTCTGGATACTTGAATTGTTATTATTCCTCCCTTCACCGCTGCCACCATTAGATACTGTTTCTGTTCAGCCTTGGTAATTACCTTGCCCTCCCTTCTGGTATGTATATCCCCCAGCCAAGGATCAGGCCTTTGGTAAACCAAATAAGTATTTATTAAATATCAGAAATAACAAGATTCGTTTTAGAATGTTTCACAAGCGTATGGTTTCATCTATTCCTGTTTTGTACTTGACTTATTATTAATCAGAACTCCAACTCCCTCTTTCTCCAGACTCCTGACCTCCACCCTCAAACACCTCTTTCTCCACACTCCCAACATCCACCCAGATTCAACTGTCATTCTTCCATTTATACTCCCAGCCATTCAAACGCTCAGCCAATCATCCAGCATTCTACTGCTCATGTACTCCCCCCTCCTCTTTCACTCCACTTACCATATGTCTTCTATATAAACAGCACTTACCATATTTAGCCCACAAGCAAGAACATCACAGGTGGAGCCAGAGGCAAATGTTGGGCGGAGCAATGAATGTAAAATTTACCTTTGTGCGGTAGGCTAGTTTTGCACAGATTCACACACCCCTTTTTACACTCCACCTAAACAAGGAAGAGGCATTATCAGAGTTCAACGACACGTTCCAGCCAGGCAAAGATAATTGCGGTGTGAAACAGGACTAGTGAGGAGTATGGCCTGGGGAGAAAGAGTGCAGTTGAAGAACCAGCTGAAGACAGGCTCGTGGGCCAGATAGGCCTTGAGAGCCATATTTGGTCCTGGGGTTCCCTACCCTGCCCTGTTTCATAGCTCATCTGCCTACTTAAGTGATGGTTCTACAACCCTCCAATGGCAGCCGTCAGTTTGATGACTTCTCTGTGTAAGAACTATTTTCCTTCCTCTCTCTCCCTCTCTTTCAATGGTGCCCTGCAGGAAAGCTACTTGAAACACTTAAAATCCTTTTCTCTCCCCCTCCTTCCAGGCCTTTAAAAAAAAATGCTAGAAAGCAGCCAGCCGACCTAAAAACACCATTCTGCATTTAAGCAGCATGCTCAAGGTCACCAAAGTGACTCAGTAGCGTCGAAATGGAAGGCCTGGCTCCACGAATGTACCACGCAGCCTCCCATGTTGCCAGGAACTGAAAGGAAGGTGGTGATTCTTCCAGGTGCTGAACCCATGCAGAGTCACCGTGATGCTCCGGTTTGGAGCAGAAAGTGCTCAGTTCCACTCCTGGCTGGTTCTGGTCAGGATTAAGCCTCCAAATGCAGAAGACAAGAAAAGGTGGAATTGGGGGGGGGGAATGGTCCCTACAATTAGCCAACAAGTGGCTGTTTTGTGAGGGATTGTTGCAGATGTGTTTTAAGTGGTTTTTAGAGTGGAAAATGTTAGGCACTAGAGAGATTGACAGACAAAGACAGGGAAATGCATTAGTTTTTTTATTGGTCTGTTTTGCACACATTTGACATTACTCTATTAAGCAAGTTCTGCTCTAGCCTTTGAGAGACTATTAAAGGAGAGGATAAAAGAAAAGGGGGTGGGCTGGGCGGGAGGTGGATAAAGCGTGGGGGGGAAATATTATTCAAACAGGCAAGCGGTAACATAATGGCGGGAGAGATTGGAACAAACCGTGCCAGCCAGATGGGACCCAAACGCCAATAACATACGAGGAAATTAGCAAAACCTGGCATTGTTTGGCAGAGAATGCGCACCATTTTCCCTTTAATAGCTCCCTCTATGTGATATAATAATGTCTCATTCAGATGCTGAACCCATCAAGGACAAAAGTCATCAGTAAAGAGCAAAAAGGGAGTTTTGGGGACACAGACACACACACACATCTACAGTTAGTTGCACTTTGCCGTTTGTGGAACTGAAGAGTGGTTAAAAGGAAAAAGAAGAAATGAGCAGAGGCCCCTCCTGACCTGTCGAGAGGGCTGCCACTAACCCTTTTTACATTCCCAGGGGCACGTTCACAAGACACAAGTCTACCCTTGTGACTGAACTACAATGAGCACAGCTCACTTTTTCCCCAGGATGATTTGTGGGCAATTCTGTGTGTGTGGGGAGGGGGGCAAGTCCCAGAGCATGGCTTGAAGATTTCATTAAGGGCTGTTACCTCCCTGCTTCCCAATTCAGACTCTGAGGCTCATCTCTTCCAGAACGGTAAACTCCACAAATTCAGAAAGGATCACCTTGAGTTCCACCTAGAGATGGGTGAATCATTCCATTCCAGTTTCTTTCCGTTTCATTTTCTCAGCCTTTCGTTCAGTTCTTTACATTTTCATGTCCCTTTGTGATTTTTTTAAAAAGTCCTCATGAAAACCCATCAGCATTTTAGTGCTGCCTAAAAACATGTCCTCGTGAAAGTTCAGCATCTGTTTAGTGCAGATTTATCCCTATGCCAAACTTTGCATGCAGTTTTGCCTACAGCTATGTTTTTGGCAAAGCAACTTGCCTTTCTCGAATGCATTTTGTATGCTATTTTCATGGATGGATGCATTTTGTAAACGCGCACTTTGCCCTAGTAGATGCTTGTTTTGTACACGTTGCTCGGGTGGAGAATTGCAAAATTTGGAGAAGTGCGACTTTCAAAGGATGGCTGCGTTCTGGTTCCTGTATTGTTCTGGAAAGTGCAAAATAGGTAGTTTCACCTTTAAATGCAAACTGAACTGATTTCTGCCCTGTTCCTAATTACACCCCAGTGGGGATTGATCTACAGTATCTGAGCCTCCTAGGAAACTGCCTTATACTGAGTCAGATCATTGATCCACCTAGCTCAGTATTGTCTACACTGACTGGCAGCAGCTTTCCAGGATTTCAAACGGGGATCTCTCCCAGCTCTACCTGGAGATGCTGTCCGGGATTGAACCTGGGACCTTCACCATGCAAAGCAGATGCTCTACTGCTGAGCTGCATCCCTTCCCCGCTTCAGGTCTCACTGATCAGATAGACTGCTCCTGCTCAGAAGCTCTAGTCTCCCCCCACCTGCAAACTCAAACCCCTTCATGGGATGCACTGTCCAATCGGCTGCATTTGGAGAAAATCACATGACTTTCTCCAGCTTTGATAGCATCCAGTGGCTGAATATGTGTTTTCTGCATATGGATTGAGAGTTTGGTCCAGAGAATGGTACCGTATGAAGGCTCCGATTGGAATTCGACACAAGCGAGCCCTCCAAGTCTCTCCTCTGAAGAGAAAACGTAAAAGAAACATATTTTAAAGCTAGCCGATAGAAATTCAGTTTGGACTAAGTATCCAAACAACCTGTAGATCAGGTGTAAGGAAACCTTTTCAGCCCAGATGCCACATTTCTTTCTGGGAGACCTTCTGAGGGCCACATGCTGGTGGTGGTTGGGGACAGAGGAGGGTCAAAATCTGCAAAAGGTAAAATAGACTGCTATTTAGTTTGGACTTACAGTATTTCCCTCGTGATTCCTGCTATGCCTTTGGCATTCTCTGCCTCAAAAATTTATTCATGCTTTGAAGAGACCCTCGTCGGATCGGAGAGAGATACCCAGCTGGTGTGGATGACAAAATGGGAAGTGAGGTCATTTCACAATTCCCTGTATCCCTGTTCCATTATCTAGGGAGCGATTGGAGACCGATTCCACTATTCCCCACATATTCTCATTATTTCCCACACACACCACTATACACACACCCCATGTACAGTACATATTCTGCCATATATTATGTCCAATTATGTGCCTTGGGACATTGATTTCCCACTTGGCGATCACTAAAACTGCTCAACCACTTTTGACAAAGGGTACAAAGGCTCCCTCCCTCCCTAGTTAACATCCACGGCAGATAAATTGCTGCTTTTGTTAAACAATGGTTAACACAACCGGGATGTCTCCATCCGCTCTCCTTCTGTCCAGGGATGTAAGTAGGCAGAGATCTCTGTCCTATCCTAGATTCGTCATATGCAGCACCATTTCCATTCTGCTACAGTTCGACTTCCACTGAAAATGGATCTTATTCGTCTAATTCTCCACTATGGCCGAAACATACATAATCAATGACGTAATACATTTCAACGAAAGGGAAATATCAGAAACAATGCATCTTAACTTTAGTATACCAGGTTTTATTTTTTTAAGTTTGTTTTTATATAAGTTTATTTAATTTTACTTGTTTACTTGTTTATATGTAATTCTTTTGCTTTTCTGTGCTTAAATATTTGTACCTGTATCGCTGGTCAACGACCGCAAACAATAAAGATGAAGATGAAACAATGCAGTAAATAGCATAATTATTTACGTAACGTTTGCAGTCAAAAACACCCAGACAACAATAGCGAACACTGCTCGGATTTCCTTGCATGATTTCCATTCCTGGCCTCTGATTACCATGAGACATTGTGGGAATTTCCACTTCCATTTCTGTTTCTGAGGGAAATCTCTGACACCCTTCCTAAGGCATGAAGCGAATGTCAAGATGGCGCCTCTTCCCATTCTGTGTACAGGAGTTGACGGGACTGGCAACAGCGTGAATCGTATTTCAACACTGGCGACAGGAGAGGTGTCCTCTCTCATCCCTGAGGGCTGCTGGCTTGCTAAGAGGGCACAGGGCAGGCCGTGTGGTACACCCAACGCTGTCCTCTGGTGCCTTGCTTTTCGAGGAGGCTGCCTCGCTCTGCCTAATATTGCTATTTGGGCCCCATCTGCCTTATACATTTAAAGCAATGTTAAACCCCTTTAAACAGTCATGGCTTCCCCCAAAGAATTCTGGGAACTGTAGCTTGTTAAGGGTACTGGGAGTTGTTAGGAACCCCCCTCAAAGAGCTACAATTTCTAGAGTGATTTAACAATCATTCCCGCTTCCCAGGGAACTCTGGGAATTGTTGCTCTGTGAGGGGACTAGATGGTCTCCTAACTCTCCGCACCCGTATCAAACTAGACTTCCCAGGATTCTTGGGGGAAGGTCATGACTGTTTGAAGTCATATGATCAACTGTCACAAAATATATCCCCTTCCCCCCCATAGCTACATCTGAAGCTGCCTTATACTGAGCCAAACTGCTGATCCGTCTAGCTTAGTGTTGTCTACTCTGACTGGCAACAGCTCTCCATGATTTCAGATGAGGACTCTCTCCCAGCCTTACCTAGAGATATCTAGCTTTGTGTTGCCCCTTCGCCCTAACGGAGCAGCCTCCACTTCCATGCAACTATGTTGCTCTGACTGCATGTGTTTGTTTATTATTAAATTTATATCCCACCCTTCTTCCCAGAAGGAGCCCAGGGCAGCAAACAAAAACAATAAAAACACTCTAAAACATATTCAAACAAAGCATCTTTAAAAACATATTGAAACAAAATATCTTAAAAAACATCTATCTTTAAAGAAAAAGCTTTAAAAACATCTAAAAATGTTACTCCAGTACAGACGCAGACTTGGATAAGGTCTCTACTTAAAAGGCTTGTTGAAAGAGGAAGGTCTTCAGTAGGAAGGTGGAAGAGGACCGCTCTAATAGGAGGGCCGGCTCTGCTTCTTGCCAAGGGTCGAAGCCTGGAAGCAGAGTTATGGGAGGAGGCCAGTCGCCATTCTATACCCAGGTCCTGTTCATGCTTTCCTCCAGAGAGGGTTGGTCCACCAACCCCAGCAAGCGCCCATCTGGCTCACTGGATCATAGGAAGGTGTCTTCTACTGAGTCAGTCTCTTGGTCCATCCAGGTCAGTATTGTCTGCATTGAGTGGCTGCAGCTCACCAGGATTTCAGGCAGGGAATCTCTCCCAGTCCTACCTGGAGATGCCATCAGGGACTAAACCTGGCCCTTCTGCATGCAAAGCAGATGTTCTATCACTGAGCTATGGTCCTTTCCCAGGACAGATGGGGAGAGGTAATGTCGCCTCAGGTTGGGTTCAGATCCTGTCGGTCTCATTGGCTGGGAGTGGAGGCAGCCAAATCTGGGGCTTGATGGAAAAATGGAAGGTCGATGTTACTCCTTCCTTTCTTTGGAGTGATATGCTGCAGCAAACGTCTTGACAATGGCATCCTGATTATGGAGGGTCTTCCCAGTGAGCATTTTGGCAACGAGGCCTTCTCTTTGCCACCGAGGAAGGTTGTGGGGATCTGGTCTTAGGATCAAGCTAGAAGAGCATTGCCAGGCTTGCTGACCTTTTTCCACCCAAAGGCCTTGCAGCACATCTGCCGTTTGGCCTAGTGCAAAAACCAAAACCCAGAAATGGCGGGTTCCGTTTTTGCAAACAAGCAGAGTGCTGCCTGGGATTTGAGAGAGGTCCTCTGCCAGCCTCATGCATCTTATTTTATAGAAGTATTGATTAAGGTAAACTAGGGAGGCACATCACATCTTTCCTTGAGGGTCAAGGGTTCAACAACCCAGCTGGTTTGGGTTTTTTTAACCCCGCTGGCCATGTTTTGAGAAATGCTCAATGGTTGTCTGTGGTTGGGTTAAGGTTTCCCTCTCTTGCCTCCGTCCCCTCGGAGAACCTCAGGTCAGTGGATGGGAAGTAGGGAAAAGAGACCATGAGACCACTCTGAGGGGCCAAGGACAAAATGCTTTAGCCGAGGGGAAAGAGGAAACACCCAAATCGATGAAGGTCTGCCATGACATGTTGACCCCTCGGCTACACAGCACTAATAACATGGTTTTTAAGGTGTGGCAGTAAATCCTGGGTGGTGAATTGAGCTCTCTGTGGGGGGAGAGAGAAAAGACAGAGAGGGGAAGTTTAAATAACGCAGCAGATGGCCTGGGATAAGGGAATGGAGGCTCCGGACATTAACTTTTACAAAGATGGGTTAGCGGAAATAATGATGGACGTGCCTAGCTGAAGCCCTGAGGCAGAAGTAGCGTGGCAGACAGCGAGGCCTCTCTCTCTGTACTGTCAAAGCAGCAGGTTTTCCCCAGCAGAGGCCTTTGACAGCCTACGCTGGGGGTAGAGACCTATGGGTGCGGTGGCTTGTTCTCCAATGCAACAGGCCCTGCTGGGGAGGGCTCCAAACGAGAGCCATTCACATTTCAGTGATGTGAAGAAGATGCTAGCATGATTTATCAATAGGGGTGGAAGGATCTGGGAATATCACTCTTCTGTTTCTCATTTTTCCAATCTTAAATTCAGGTCTCCACATTTCTGCAGCAATTTGCGATTTTTTTTTAAAAAAAATTATTCTCATGAAAATTCTTTAACATTTCAGTGCAAATTTATCCCAAGAAGCACATTGTTGTATGCCATTGTCTCATGTACACATTTTAGCAGTTTCGGCTAATATAATGTGGTTTTGTATGTTCTTTTCACTTTCTATTCATTTTTATGCATGCTTTCCCCTAATATATGCACTTTTGTAAACATTGGTTGGTTGGGGAACTGCAGAATTTGGATAAGTGCACATTTCGAAGGATGGCTGTTTTGGTTCTCATATTGTTTCAGAAAGTGCAGATGTCATCAATTCAACCTTGAATTTGAACTGAATCAAATGTCTCCCTCATTCCTAGTGCTGTGTAAGGATGGGCGAATCAATGTCAGTTTCTCTCCATGTCTCATTTCCCCGTTCTTAAGTTTGGTTTTCCACATTACTTGCAATCTCATGAAAACTCATCTGCCTTTTAGTGCTGCCAAGCCATTTCCCCAATTATACACGTTTGGAAAGCAATTTCCTATAACGCATTTCTGTATACTATTTTCACTAGTATATGGGCTCCTTCTGGAAGGAAGGGCGGGATATAAATTTAATAAATAAACAAATAATTTAATAATAACTCAATCGTATATGCATCTTCACAGACACTTTATCCCAGAATCTGAATTTTTTTCACACATGGCTTGGCCAGAGAATCACATTGCAAAATCTGGAGAATGTGAATTTCAGAGGATGGACATGTTTCAATTCTCATATTTTTTGGAAAGTGTGAATTAGGTAAATTGACAGATTTGCTCATCCCTACACAGTGCACCAGTTGCTGGGAATCACAAGTGTGAAGAGCATTTCTAAACACACACACACACACACACACATTTCCATCCTCCATCAAAGCAAGCAAGAGGCATTATTAATCAATCAATCAAGACATTTATTTATTTATTTAATATTGCACACTTCCTCCCAAAGGTGGCAAACAGATGATAAAGCACTTGAAACATCTTAAAAACAAAACATCAAAACATCTCTGAAATGGAAATGGACTGCCTTCAAGTCAATCCCGACTTATGGCTACCCTATGAATAGAGAACTACCATATCATAGAATAATAGTGGAGTTGGAAGGGGCCTGTAAGACCATCCAGTCCAACCCCCTGCTCAATGCAGGAATCCAAATCAAAGCATTCCCAACAGATGGCTGTCCAGCTGCCCCTTGAATGCCTCCAGCGCCAGAGAGCCCACCACCTCTCTAGGTAATTGATTCCATTGCCGTATGGCTCTAATAGTTAGGAAGTTTTTCCTGATGTCCAGTCGAAATCTGGCTTCCTGCAACTTGAGCCCATTATTCCGTGTCCTGCACTCTGGGACGATCGAGAAGAGATCCCGGCCCTCCTCTATGTGACAACCTTTCATGTACTTGAAGAGTGCTATCATATCTCCCCTCAGTCTTCTCTTCTCCAGGCTAAACATGCCCAGTTTTTTCAGTCTCTCCTCATAGGGCTTGGTTTCCAGTCCCTTGATCATCCTTGTTGCCCTCCTCTGAAGCTGTTCCAGTTTTTGTCTGCATCCTTCTTGAAGTGCGGAGACCAGAACTGGGTGCAGTATTCAAGATGAGGCCTAACCAGTGCTGAATAGAGGGGAACTAATACTTCACGCAAGGGAATGTGTCTTCTAAATAGAGGCATTCTTTTGTCTCTTGCATGCAATAAGGAATGCTGCTTATTAGATCAAGGACCTGTGCCCTTCCAGATGTTGCTGGATTACAACTCCCATCATCCATGATCATTGCCCATCCTGGCCTGGGTTTATAGGCAACGGGAGTCCCACAACAGCCAGAGGGCCACAGATTCCCCCATTTCTGGTTTAAATTTAAGTTGTCATACTGTTCTCAGGCACCAAGGCACAGGTTATCAGATGCCATGAGCTAACAAACTTAAAAAAACAACAACTAGTCCTATGCCTTTGACAGGAGCATGGCATGCAAGAATGTAGAAGGCTAACTGGCGTTTTGGTTTGCGTTTAAAGGCTTACAAGCTGCCAAACAAGCAGGATTACTCACCAAATGTTACTCATCGAAAGAGGAAAGTCACAAAAGTCCTACCCCAATACCTGTGCAAAGTCATCACGTGGCAGATTTGCTGTGTTCTGAGTAGAAATCGAAGCGTGAGCCTGGCATTTAAGCTGCACCTGAGCTTCCCTGAAGTAGATGCCATGTCAAAGGGGAGAGAGTTAGCCACCCTTCCTCGTATTAGCACGCAGGAAATTTAGGATTCGGGAACGAGTGTTCAGACAGAAAAGATCAGTTGAACAAATTTCCTTTACTTATAAAACCATTTAAACATTCCATAAGAAAGGATAAAAGTTAATCAGCATAGAATCAAAAGAAAAGTAAGTTAAGGCATTACATAGCTTAAAGCAGAACAGATCTAAAATCCTGACATAGAGCATAGATACAACACATTGAAGCAACCTATTTGATGCAGAGCTGAGGTACCTCGCTTAGTTACCTGGATCTTACAAGGCTATCTAGGGATTCAAGCAACAGTGAGCCTCTCGTAGGCTCATTTGATACCAAAATGCAGGAATATTTATACTAAATTTTCCTTTGAAGATCACAGATTTATGAAACATTCCTAGCTTAATTGCTGCTTATCGCAATTGTCAGAGAAATATTATTCTAAAATATAACAAGAGGGTACATTCCTCAGTGTATATCTGAATACATAAAAGAAATGCAATAAATTTCAGCCACAGAATAACATATGCAGTCTCTTAGACATGGGAAGATATCTGGTATGCATCTAAACATACAAAGAAATTATCGCTTCAGGAATGTTTTTCAATGTTTATACAAACAATTGTCTGAGGTAGTGGAACCACTTAACAATTTATGATATAGGTAATAAATGGCCTTGTTATGTCTGATTTAATTGCTCTTAATTGATGGTAGTCACTCTTTTATGTCTTGGAGATAAGCTTGAAGTTTATGGTTTTATGGCTGAAGATATTTTAGTGTGGCACCAAAGGTATTCTGGTTTCTATCAGATGTCATGATGGTGGGCCCATCATGAAGAGACAAAGGGATGATTATTCCCTGTGCATCAGATTTAATTATGCCCTGTTTGGTTGAGGGGAATTATTAATATGAATATTACCTCTGAATCTTCCACCATCTCTGGGTCCAGCTACGTTAGAAGTGGTAATATTTGCCACAATCAAAACATGTAAAATTGGTCTCCTAGGTTCTAAGAGATCAACATTTATTCATATCATTAGTTACCGCTGCCTTATTAAAAATGGTGGCCAAGTGTCAGGATTAGAGAAATGTTAGGCACCTCAAAAATAACATCCAGTAATTAAAAAATGGTCCCATTAAAAGGAAAAGGCCTTAATGGATTCTTTATATCAGATTTAGGGAACCTTTGGCCTTCCAGATTTTGCTGAACTATGACTCTTATCATCCTCCTTGCCCATTGGCCATACTTACTGGGGCTGATGAGACTTGTAGTTCAGTAACATCTGGAGGGCCACAGGTTCCTCACATCTGATTTAAATACATATTACTGGTCCCTCTTGAACCAGGCACTTCCTCTCAGGCTCCATTGTCTTCCTGAAGAGTGGAGAGCCTTAAAGGATAGTCCTCTAGCCTGGATACTAGCACTCTATCACCACCCAGCCAGCCCCGTCCTTCACACTGCCTGTTCTGGGGACAAAATGGGATGTGCATCACATTTGGTTGAATCCTAGATCCGGATCCAAAGCAGGGTTCATAGGAGGGATTTGGGGCTTATCAGAGGTGACGGAGGATCTGTATGAGTTGGCACAAATTGAAGGAAGGCCCCCTGAAGTGCTTCATGGCATCCTGGTGATCCAGACATCAAGAAATCCTGAAGTGTCTGCTAAAAGCAAAAGTAATGTCTTTAAGCTTACCATATAAGGAATAATGCCAGGGTGGGATGATTTGGGAAGGGAGAGCAAACACCAGAGTGGGGAGGGGGTGGAGGAAAAGCTCAGCTGTGCCTAACAAATCAAGCTTGTGACCAGAGGGAATAATTTTACCCAGAAAGTGAATCCCTTTTAGTTCACCCCCTCTCCATAAAATCATCTTTAAAGATGCTTAAGTGAAAAGCCCCTGGGTCTATTTGCTTGTAATTTGGCAAGCTTTATCCACTCTGGAGGGGCTCCTAGGTCTGTAAAATTTCATCTATTTCCGTTAAAGGGGGGGAGAGGTTTCTACAATTTCCCAATAATGAATTAGGGTAAGGAAATGAAGTGGACCCCCAAACTGTAGTGTCTACCCTTGTAGAAAAATACTGCACCTATCCTTCTGAAATTTGTCAAGATTCATGCCCTCAGAAGGTTTGAACTTGCCTTCAAAGTTTATAAATTTCTGCCCCAAAAGAATAAAACAGCTATATAGTCTCTTTTCTGTGGGTGGGAATCATTTGGGGGGGGTCACAAAAATCCCCAAAGCCCCTGGACCTATTTGCCTGAAATTTGGTAGGCATGATCCACTCCTGAGGATCTAATGTGCCTGCAAATTTCATCCACTTTGGTCAAATAGTTATTGCCATTTTTAAAATTGCCAATGGTGAATGGAGAGAAACAAAGCAGGCTCGGAGGGACGCTGAGACATACCAGGCAGCCTGTGCAGCACCTTGGATTGAGGCAGGCTGTTTTCCAAAGCACCAAATCTGGGTCCGGACCAGAACTTGTGACTGGTGTACACAAGTGCCACGGAAACTGGTTCCCCAGGGGAACCTGGCACAGGGGATGCTGATTCAGAGGATCCCAGTTTGGGAGGCTCCTGGCTCCCAGGCTCTTGTTCCGTGCTGGGGCCTGTAGCTTGCACTGCTGTCCTTTCTAATCAAGTCCCCCCCCTCTACATTAGAGTCCTAGCTGCTGCTGAGAGTCAGGACCATGACACCAGTCTAGAATCCCAAAGCTTGTGAGTCATCGTAACAGCTCTGAATCTAGTTTGAATTTGCTGTGTTAACATACTTTTGGACTGTGATCATAGACAAAGCTGTAGTGTCCCCGGCTTAGTCTCTGGCATCTTCAATGGATAAAGATGATCAGGCAACCAGGCTGGTCCTTCTCTGCCCAGGACCCTGCAGAGCTACTGCCAGACAAACAGTACTGATCTAGATGGACCTATAAGAACATAGGAATCTGCCTTCTACCAAGTCAGGGCATTGGTCCACCTAGCTCAGTATGGGCTGGCAGTGGCTCTCCAAGGTTTCAGGCAGCCCTACTTGGAGAAGCCGTCGGGGTTTTGAAACTGGGACCTTTTGCATCCAAAGCAGATGCTCTACCAGACAGCTACATGTTTTGGTTCATGGGTTCGACCACACACACACACATTGGCCTTTTTGTGTTCCTGAAGAAAAGATGGAGAATCGCCTTCTCCATCACCATCGTTCTATCCGTATTCTCTAGAGCGCCTCCTGTTGACAGAAGTTGAGAGAATGGAGCAGATTCGAACATTTCCCCTCATCTCCTCACAAGCCACTTGTCCTTCCTCAAGGAGTATCTATCTATCTATATGGCACAATTCTCTCCAGCGCTCCCTGCTGCGTGCGGAGTGGTCGCTAGGCCGCCTTGGCTCAGCGTTTCGAAAGCTGTTCCCTGCCGAGCCTCGCTCTTTTCCTTCCCCTCCTCCTGCCAGTAATCAAAACAAACACTTCTGAGGATAAAATGAGTTGCAGCGGGCGCTCAAAGTAAATAATTAATTTCTCCCTGCATGATCTCAAGGAGCAGGAGAGGCGTGAATCGCGAGGCCCGGTGTCGGTCCGAGCAGAACCCCCCGGAGCGGTAATTTGAAGGATGACAAACACGAGGCAAAGGAAAATGCCGAAAAATGGCTACTTCCCGCAGCCCTTTGCAAAGGAGCTATTGCAGGGTTTGGAAATAACGAAGTCAACGACACAGGGAGAGGGGATATTTTCTCATTGAGACTGAGCGAAGTGCCAAACAAGCTACTATTACGGCGGCTTTAAGAGGTGTACGAAGGAGGAGAAAATGGAGGCGGGGGTGAGGAGGGGGGAGAGGAGTGAGGTAGCGGCATGAAAAAGAGAGGTGGGGTGACTGTGTAAAAGAGCGAGCGGATTTGAGAGAGGGGACTGGGGAGTAAAGGCATTGTGGAACATTTCCTCAAGAAGAACGTGCCTACATCTTTTATTTCATTTCATTTCCACATCACCTCAGCCCTCACAACTCGCCCAGCAGCCACCCTCTGAATTTTCGTAATTTCCTGAAATTTTAAAAACTAACCTCGATTTTGAGAACACTTTTAGAGCACGCACCCCTCCTCCACGATAACAGAGGTTTGGGGGGGGGGGGAAAGCACTGAAAACGAAAGAGAACGTAAAGAAAACAAAATATCTACCGTTGTCGAGATGAGATTGAGAGAGAGAGAGAGAAAATAAAGGCCAACATCCATAATTTTCTCTGTGGGGCTTTGAGGTAATTGAGCCATTTGGATAAAAATAAGGCAGCAGGGCCCTTAGGTAAAAGGAGCTTTTGCAATCCAAGAAGCCTTGAATTATGCGTCTTGTATCACTTTAAATCCCCCCGTGTTTCCCCTCCACCCCCCAGCGCTATGCCAAGCCACTTTCTTCTTTTCTTGTGTGTATTTTTAAGTACCCTGTCAAATGCCCTCCGATGAGTGCAGAATTTCAGCTGTCACAACTAATTTTGATATCTCCAGAATGCTTGTGTGTGTGTTGAGGAAGGTGTGTGTATGCGCTCGCTCGCTCGCTCTCTTGTGAGGAGAAGCATGTCGTAGAGTTGAGATTTCTTTTCTTGTTGTTTTTAATTTTGGAAGAAAGATTTACATCAAAAATTTGTTTCGGGGAGTGTTTAAGGACTGTAATTTCCTCCTCCTTCAATTGCCACTTCATGCCGTCTGGTTTCCTCAATGTCACACACACAAGCTTCATTTTGCCACCGTTTTTCTTTCTCCGCAAAAACGCCATCAATCTCTCCGTCAGCTTTAAGCTGTCAGCTGCCTGCTTGATCCATTTCAGATGTGCCGCAGGCCCCGGTGTTGCCACGAGTGCCTAACTGCCAGACTGTTTCCCCTATTGATCTTGCCGTATGGCACACCCCGACCTACAAAGGAATTTCTTGGGGATGGCACAGATGAGCTCTGTGTTGGCTCATGCCTCATTTTCTATCTGACTTAACGTTTACCCTGGAACTTGAAATGGCATACCAGTGGTCTCCCATCCAGGCACTGAGGTGGCTCCCCAGTGGTCACCAGAGGTGGTTCTCCCATCCAGGCCACCAGAGGTGATTCTCCTATCTAGGCCACCAGAGGTAGTTCCCCAGTGGTCTCCCATCCAGGCACTGACTAGACCCAGACCTGCTTAGCTTCAGCAATGTGGTGGCCTCATGCGCCTTCAGGCCATACCCTGGGAGACCTTACAGAAGACAGTCCTCTATTTTAAGGTGTCAGGTCCCAGCCAGGGGAGTTTTGATCAGACGAGTCCTCATTGGAAGAAGACTAGCAGGCTCTGTTCTGCTCAGAGGGTGCGGGGCCAAGATCCTACGACGAGGTCCAGGATGCATCATCTGCATCTGGGGCAAGTTTGGCCTCTGACATCAAGGCTGAACAGCCTCCGAGCCCAAGGGAGAATTGTCACCTCTACCACTAGATGAAGACCTGGCCCATCCAGAGGAGTGCCCTACACAGGCTCGGACTCCTCATGAGGAAAGGACTCCTTGAGAGTAAAGGTCTGCTATAGGTGACCAATGGGAGTCAGCTGAGTGTGGCTCAGCATCTCCAGCATAAAAACCCCAGTGTTTAAATATAACCATAAGGTAGAGGTGATCTGGGGCAATGAATTAGTTGCACTTTAGCAATGAGCACCCGGACAGCAGACTGAGCAGGCATGCTGGTCACAAGTCTTCATTACGGGGGATGTATTTCTATTTAAGTTAAAGTAAGTGTGGGGTAGCTGTGGTACATTGCCAGTAGCAGGAAAGTATAACGCAAGCGGCTGAGGAGTGAGTAAAAAATGGTGGGAAAGGCTAACGGGAACATAAGCAGGCACAACCAAAGGGACTTTTAATTAAATGGAGAAAAAACAGAAAATCAATGCCTGAAAATCATTAAATAGGAAAGATGGGCAAATCACACATCAAGGTTGTTAATTGATCAAGGGTGAGAAGGCATAGAGACAGAAGGGTGTACACACACTGAGGTAAATAAGGGACTCTGGGGGGGAAGAAAACATTAAACTCTCTCAGTCTTGCTGTAAGAATTTACCCCCCCCCCCAAAAAAACCCTGACAAAGAACAATACCGCTAGTAATAATGAGTAAAGAGAAAAGGCCAGAATAAAAGCACAAGGCAAATACATGCTTGCTTCAAGTGAGGCAGGAAAATGAACTAACACTGCAGGGAAGGAGTAAAAGAGAGTTTCCTCTGGAGTTTCTTGCCTCAAGCAACAAGAATACAATTCCCACTGGGTGGTATCCTAGTGCCCGCTCAGAAACACCTTTCAGATAAGACCAGCAGTCCCTTCTATTTAAGGTACTGCAGATGTGAGGAGCCTTTGCGCCTCTAGATATTGCTAAACTACAACTCCCATCAGCCCCAGCAAGGATGGCCAGGGACAATGAGTTGTGGTTCAGTAACATCTGGAGGGCCACAGGTTCCCCATACCTGAGTTACAGTATTTGTTCCTAGATCTATACATCTAAATGAGCACATTACATTTTTATGCATATCTTTCTTGGTGAAGCATTTCCTTTTTAGGGGATCAATGCATAAATAGCCACTGTAATTTTGGCCCCTTAAATGGGAACACATTATTTTCATTCAGATGACAGGTGAAGATGCACCCCTTTGCCCAGACTTTTGAGAAAGGATGATGCCCGTGATATTTTCTTTTTGTTTCTACATACTGCTGGAAGCATGATGCCTCTGAATGCCAGTTGCTGAGAATCACAAGTGGGGAGAGCTGCTATTGTGCATAGGTCCTGTTTGTGGGCTTCCCATAAGGGGCATCTGGTTGGCCACTGTGAGAACAGGTGGCTGGACTAGATGGGCCACTGGTCTTGATCAAGGAGCCAGGCTCTTCTTATGTTATGTTTTGTTCGCAATTGTTCTTAGTTGTATGATGCTGATGAAATTTTGTATCTTACATTTCATTTATTGTTGTGATTTTAATGTTATCGTTTGCTGTCCTGGGGCTGTTGAGTGAAGGATTGACTATCCACACACCTCAAAGAAAGAATAAATAAATGTAAATCTAGGGCAGCTAACATGGACCCCTCCAATTGTGACTACATCATATCTGACCATTGGCTATGCTGGCTACTTGGGGTTGGACTCCAATAACAATTGGGGTACACCACGTTGGCTAACCATGGTTTAAGCCAGTGTAGTGTAGCGGTAAAAAGACTAGAAGCTGGGAGACCAGGGCTCAAATTCCCACACAGCTATGAGTGGAGCTCACCCAGTGACCTTGGGCCACTCCCTGTTTCTCTCGGCCTACCCTACCTTGCATGGTTGCTGAGAAAATAAAGTAAAGAGGTAGGGGAGAACCATGTATGCCACTGTGAAGAGGAAAAGTGGGATGTAGATGTAATATAATAAAATAATAAATATTTTATTTACCAGTCCAATGTTGCTTTGGTCAGGAGTCCGAGTACTTTTGCAAGGCACTGTATACACACACACAAACACACATATGTACTTATAAATACACACAGAAACACCTATTGTTGTTATGTGCCTTCAAGTCGATTACAACTTATGGTGATGAACTGGCAACCTCCACACACCTCTACACTCACACAAACATAATACATACACACACATATACATATATATATACACAAACATATATATAATATACACACAAACACTCATATATATATATACACACACACACATATACACACGTACATAAATATATACAAACACACACACAAATATATATACACACACAAACCCTCATATATAGACAGATAGATAGACAGATACACACACATATATACACACATACACAAATATACAGAAAAAAACCCTCGTATATATACACACACATATGCACACATACATATATACACGAACACACACAAAGACATACATACACATATACTTATAAACACACACAAAAACACATACACAAATATCTATCTATTTATTTATTTATTTAATTTATTCGCCGCCCATCTGGCTGGCTGTCCAGCCACTTTGGGCGAGGTACAAAATAAAAACATACAAATACATTAAAACATTAAAAATCTCAACAATAATAATAAAACCCAACCCAACCCAAAAGCCTGCCTGAAGAGCCAGGTCTTCAAATATAATATATGCACGCACACAAATCCCTGCACGCACCTCTCTGCCACTTTGCGAAATCCAAAAGGAGATCCTTCGGCCCCTCCCACTCCTGCTTCTAGGCTCCTCCCACTCGGCCTTCCTGGTGAGCCACGCGGAGCCCCCTGGGCCACGTGACCCTCCCTTTTCCTCCTCCGGAAGCAGTGGCCAGCGCGGTGACGTCACGCCCGAACGCTCTGCATCCTCCCTGCGCAAGCCTTTGCTCTCCTCTTCTCTCTTCCCCCTCCCTCGTTCTACTTCCTCTTTCCGGCGGAAGCTAGGGAGGGATTTCCTTTTCCGGGTACGGGTCCCCAGGCAGAGAGAGGGAGGGAGGGAGGCAGGCAGGCAGGCAGAGAGAGAGGGAGAGAGCGAACAAGCTTGAGCCCCCGGGCGCTGGACGCGGAGGCGGAGTGCCTGGCTGGCTGACGGGCGGTGGGAGGCCGAGGCGGCGGCGGCGCGCGCGTCATGGCGGAGCTGGCTCAGGGGCCGAGCGCGGCACCCGTGGGGGCGGGAAAGAGCGAGGGCTTCGTCGACGCGCTCCACCGCGTCCGCCAGGTGAGAGAGGGGAGGGGAGTGGGGGGCTCCGCCGTGGGGCCTGGCAGGGAGGTGGGGCCGGGGCCTATCCTGCGAGGCCTCGGGAGGAGCAGGAGGAGGAACCGTCGCCCCCACCACCGGGGCCTTCTCGGGCTAGGGAGGCTGCTGGGAGAGGTGGGCGAAGGTGGGGAACGAGGAGGGTAGGGAACGTGACGGGAGGTGATGACTGGAGAGCAAGGCCGAGATGACCGTTTGAACCCCTGGAGGGTTGAGTTGGGGATGGGGTGGGCGTCGTCTTGAGGACTAGGCCTGCAGCCTGTGCCATTCCCCAGACGGCTCTTTGGGAGTCACCCCTCCAACCACCACCCCACACGTCCAAAGCAGCCCTCCTCCTTCTCTGCTTTGGCCTCCCCCCTTCTCCAGCAACGGGTCTCCAGGGCTAAGCTGCCTCAGGGCGCGGAGGCTTAGCCCAGGATCCTGTTTCATACCTAGCTGTCTCTTTGGAGGCTTCTCCCCCAAAACAGAGCATGGAAAACAGTCCTTCTAGTTCTTCTCCGATTTTGTTCGGCGTCCTCCTCCATCTCTAGCAGCTGGTCTCTGGAGATAGACTGCCTTTGCATGTGGAGGCTTAGCCCAGGATCCTGTTTGATCCCAACCTGCCTCCCCTAAATCAGAGCATGGGAAACAGCCCTTCTAGCCCTCCTCTTCTTGTTTGGTCTCCCTCTCCAGCAACTGGTCTCCAAAGATAGAGCACCTCTGGGCGCTGAGGCTTAGCCCAATTTCCACTTTCATCCCCAGCCCTAGCTGCCTCTTTTGGAAGCCCCTCAAAAGCAGCCTCCTCTTCCTCTGTTGTTTGGCCTCCCGTCTATCAACTCATCTGCAAAGGTAGACTGTGTATGCACATATGTTTCTCCCCAGCTCCAGATGCCTCTTTGTAAGCCCCACCAAAGCAGGGAATGGAAAACAGTCCTTTCTGGGGAGGGAGGGAGGCAGGAAAGTGTGTTGGGGGGGTAACGACTATGGGGAAAGACAGGTTGGCAGTTCTTTCCAGGTCAGAATGTAAGAAGTCCTGCTGAGGGTTGCAGGCCTAGCCCAACATCCTGGATATCCAATTGTGTATCAAGCTAAGTTCTGTTCTTTCAAACAGACTGACCTAAGTTAGCTTTGCCTGTTAATTTAGATGGGTCTATTGTCAGTATGGCTAATATTACGTGCAACTGCCTGTTCTCCAGCCCAGATGCCTCTTTGGAAGCCCCCCCACCCCTGCCCAAGCAGCCTTCCCTCTCTCTTGTTTAATCTCTGCTCCTCTCCATCCGAGCGACTGGCCTCCAAAAGTATCCTCCTTCATAGCAAAAAGGAAAACAACTGCTACTCTCAGAGTGGCTTAACAAAGATCCGTAGTAAAATAGTCCCTAGATCCTTAGGCTTGCTGTCTAAAAGGCATGACACACAAGGAGTAAGGGATGGGGAGGGAGGGAGGCTTAGGCATCAGTTTTTACAGCAACAAGGTGGGTTGGAAACAATTCAGGCAGTGGTAGTGGCTAGGTGATAGTTGAGCAAGGACCACAAGCAGCTGCTCTGTGAGCAGAGTCAGTGGAAGTCCTGCTTTGGAGCCAGATGCAAGGGGTTGCAGCTGAGGAAGAGCCAAAGGCAGGTGTTCCCTCTGGAGTTAGAACCAAACACCTATCTGTGTTCTAGCATTCTGTTTCCTCCTTCGCGCTAGCCAGCCAGCCCAATGCTTATAAGCTGGGTGGGAAAATAGCTGCCCTCTCCTGTCATTGCTCCTCCCTGCCAGCTGGTACTATCAGCTGGACTGTCCTTGGACATGAAGGTTCTGCCTCTAAATAAGATGATTTAATAAGAACTGAGCCGCGCAGGATCAGAAGCACGGGCTCCTCCAGCTGAGCATCCTGTTTTACAGTGACCAGCAACATGGGAAGCTGCCATATTCTGAGTCAGACCGTAGGCCTATCTAGCTTAGTAGTGTCTACACTGACTGGCAGCTGTTCTCCATGATTTCAGATGGGGGTTTTCTCCCAGCCCTACCTAGGGATTGAACCTGGGAACTTTTGCATACAAAGCAGATGCTCTGCCACTGAGCTACATAGCCCTTCCTTCAAGGTGTCTTCCAAATATGTCTCTGAGGACCTAAGGAGGACATCAAGACTATGGCGTTCTCATTGATGCTTCCTAGGGGCTAGTATGCAATGCAACTCTATTTATTTATTTATTTTATTATCATTATTTTTACCCCGCCCTTTTTCCACAACTGGAATTCACGGCGGCTTCCAGATAAAAGCACACATATAATTAAAAACATACAAAAGTCTAGATTAAAATCAAATTAAACAATTTACAGTATTAAAACCATTCATACATACAGTTAAAATAATTCAAACTCAGTTTAAAATAATACAATTAGACAATAGCAGTGCAGCACCCTTCAAGTCTTGTCCTTAACAACTTTCAGTTCCAAAGTCTTGTTGAAATAAAAAAGTCTTTGCTTGCCGACGGAAGGACTGCAAGGAGGGGGCCATTCTTGCTTCCCTAGGAAGGGAGTTCCAAAGCCTCGGGGCAGCCACCAAAAAGGTCCTATCTCGCGTCCCCACTAGTCGTGCTTATGAGGACATAGGTATTGACAGAAGGGCCTCTCCTGAGGATCTCAGGGCCCGGGCAGGCTCATATAGGGAGATACGGTCTGACAGATAGCCTGGACCTAAGCCATATAGGACCTGGAGGTCACATACAGCAGAGGTGGCTTAGATGCCATACTCCAGAAGTTGCTGGACTAAAACTCCCATCATCCTTGACTATTGACCGTGCTGATTAGGGCTGACGGGAGTTGGAGTCCAACGGTGTCTGGAGGGCCACCCCTGGCATACAGCCATCATGGCTAGTAGCTATTGCTAGGCCTCACCTCCTCTATGAATTGTTCTATGAATGTGTGTCATATCCCTTTAAAGCAGTCTAAGCTAAGAACATAAAAGCCCTGCTGCATCATGCTAGTAAAGGCTCATCAAGTCCAACATCTTGTTCTCTCAGGGGCCGGTTAGGTACCTGTGGGATGCTCATAAGCAGGCCATGAGCACAGCCGCTGTCTCCCTGCTTGTGTTTCCCAGCAGCTGATATTCAGAGAGGCATGCTGTCTCTGACAGTGAAGGCAAAACATAAGGAGTGTTCTGGTGGATCAGGCCCAAGGCCCATCTGGGCCAGCATCCACTTCTCACAGTGGTTGACCCTGTGCCTCTGGGAAGTCCAAAAGCTAGTGGCAGTCGTGACACCATATTTGGCAGTCAGTTGCATAATGTAATAATGTGCTGTGCGAAGAAAATACTTACAGTAGGGCCCCGCTTTACAGCGCTTCGCTAATACAACGGTCTCAGTTAAACGCAATTAGACTAAAGCCCCACTCATATGGCACTTGTTCCGCTTTTACGGCGGTTTTCGGGCATTGTGCACCATTCTATTCTATGGGTTCCGCTTTACAGCAGTTTTCGCTTTATAGCAGGGGTCCAGAACGTAACCCGCCACATGAGTGGGGCCCTACTGTACTTCTGACTCCTGAATCGACATCACTGAATGTTACAAGCGAAGGAGAAAAACTTGATACACATCTCATTCATCTCTCTCCCACCCCCGGCCCCTCTTTGCATTACTCACCTATTTTTCTAAACTAAAAAAATCTCAAGCATTGTAGCCTTCCGTCACAGAGGAATTGCTCCAACCTGCCGCTAGGTTTGGTTGCCCACTTCTGCCCCACCACCTGTACAGTATCCTTTTTAAGACACGTCAACCACAGACCTGTACACAGTATTCCTAATGGTGGCCTTGTCACCAGTCTGCATGACAGAACAATCATACTGGCAGATTTAGCCTCTTGTTTGCCGTTTGCATTTTGTTTTAGCCTTTTGGGAGGATGACTCTTTTGGGGGGGGGTGCATGCGGATGAAGGGCCGTAGCTCAGTGGTAGAGCATCTGCTTTGTGTGCAGAAGATCCCAAGTTCAATTCCTGGTAGGACTAGAAGAGATTCTCTAGATGAACCAATAGGCAGCTTCTGATGTGTGTCTGACATCTTCCAGGGTTTTATTTATTTATTTATTGTCTCCTGGCGAGGAAGATTAAGGAGGCAAATGCAGAAAGTTAGGGGAAGAACTAGGAAAAAGTTAGGGTGATACTTTGGACAAAGTCTCTTCTAGTTTAATAGTTTTTTATCTCCTTTTCTGGTTCTGCCATCTGTCTGTTGCAGCCGAACCAGCCAAGAGTCCTTTGGCACCTTGAAAACTTAACCGTTTTGTTATGATGTGAGCTTCTGCGGGCTGGAGTTGTCTTTAATCACGGGTAACACTTCATGCACTGAGGAAATAGACTACAGTCAAGGGATGGGGAGGCTGTGGCCCTCCAGATGCTGCCACACTCCCAACTTCTATCAGCCCCAGCCAGCATGACCAGTAGAGATGGATGATGGGAGCTGTAGTCCAGTTGCATCTGAAGGGCCACAGGTTCCCCACCTGTGCTCCAGTCCTTGAAAGGCTATGCCACCATAAACCCGTCAGGTGCTCCAAAAACCGTTTTGGCTGTCTTTGGTTTCATATTCTTAATTGCTTGTAGGGAGTGCGAAGCAGCAGATCTTTCTCAAGAGATTTCTCTTTTTCGCCTCTTGAAAAGGAAAACGAAAGAGGGGAAGTGGAAGTAAATGGAGCTCAGCAAGGATTATAGTTCTGGTAAAGTGTCCCTGGCCCTTTCTTTGAACTCTTGGTGTTTTAATAGTTTTTATCCTCTGCGGGCTATTTGGACACTCCCTGAGATCTTCATGGTCTTCTGGAAAGTAGTGGGGTTGGGGAAATATGTGGGTTTGGGTGTGTTCACTGTCCACAGTGCCTGTTGTTCAGTGGTGATAAATGCTGGAGCTTTAGCTGCACCCCCAAAATGCACCTCCAAAACGTTTTGTAGTATTGTAACGCAGAATAAACCTGAACGTTTCCTTCCCCCCCTTTTTTTTCCTATTTATTGCACATCTTGGGGTACCTCTGTTACTATTTAACATCTATCTGACATCCCACAGTGTGTGCCAAAAGCCCTTCTGGCTAAAATAATCTTTGTGGGCTCTAGAGCTTTGGTCTTCACCTGGTGGGTCAGGACCGGCTATGGGGTCTTGGCCTGTTCTAAGGTGGATTGCAACAGCAGTACTGCCACTGTATTTTCCTTTATTTAAGAAAATTTATATCCCACTTGACTGTAGAAAAACTCTAAGTGGTTTACAAAAGCGTTTTTGTATTTATAAATGTATAGAGTAGTGGTTAGAGGGTCAGACTAGGACCTGCGAGACCAAGGTTCAAATCCCTAAGCCATAAAGCTCACTGGATGATGTTGGGCCACTCACAGTCCCACAGCCTTACCTACCTCACAGGGTGGTCGTTGGGGTTAAATGAGGAGGAGGAGAACCATGTACATCAATCACCTTGAGCTCCTTTGAGGAAAGGTGGGATATAAATGCAATAGTAATATCCCACCCTTCCTCCCAAAGGGAGTTCAAATATATGGTTTTTAAAAAGTACTGAAATTGTATGTTTGGGTTGAAAGTGGATCCCAGGTCTGTAAAATTTTAATGCTACTGCTGTAGAGAGTGTGTGAAACTACACATGGAGCTGCCTTGGGCTTTGGCCCACATACCTCTGTACTTGCTACTCTGACAGCAGGTCTCTAGCAAGACCCTTTAACTAGAGAAGCCAGAGATTTGAACTGAGGCCTTGTGCATGTGAGCATGCATTCTACCAATGCCCTATTGTGGAGGCCACAAGATTGTATATGCGTGGGCTTGAGAAAACTGGGGTTTGAACTCCTTCCGTCTTAGCTGTGGGTAAACCACTGTTTCTCAGTCTGCAGTCTCCCATTTGGGGCGAAGTGGTGGCTGTATTGTGGGGTTGAGTCCCTTGTTGCCACAGGTGGGCATTGCATTCTATCAACCTATGTTCCCGGTACACATAATAGTGATAACAGTGACCTTGTGAGAGTAGCCAAGATAAGTGAAAGGACATCAGGTGCTGTTAAACCCTATGGAAAGTAGGCCTCCCATGCCTCTGTGGCCAGCACAGAACCAGAGCGAGTGTTTGTTTTTTATTTATAAGGTTACTTAGCTGTCTTTCACCATAAAGTCCCAGGGTAGGTTGCAACAATGGTAAAAGCCAGATACCATGATGGCTATGTTCTCCTTCCGCAGTCAGAGGTGGTATGTTTCTGCAGGAAACTACAGGAGGGGGAGAGTTGCTGTCATACTTGGGCCCTGCTTGTGGGCTTCCCCATTGGGGCATCTGGCTGGCTCCTGACAGAACAGCATGCTGGACCAGGTTGGCTTGAGGCTCTTCTCAATGTTCTTAAATAAAATGATTGGATCTAGGCCACTATAAGTTGCCGAAGGTCACGGTAAAGAGGTGTGGCTTCAGCACATGATGGAGACTACACAATGAAGATGCCAGGCGCCAGGGCTGTGGAGTCGGAGTCGGAAGCAATTTTGGGTGGAGTCGGAGTTGGTAGAAATGTACCGACTTCGACTCCAAAATAAATTTTGATTGACAAATTTTTTAAAATATAAATTCAAACTGTCAAAGAAGCTTCCCGTGAAGTCAGCTGTAGTTGAGCATTTCACCATAACTGAAGATGGAAAACATTTTGTGTGTCAGTGTATGACACAAGACCCAGATGAAGACAAATGCTGTGATGCCAAGATCAGCGCATATTCAGGCAGCGATAAAAATGCTCCTAGGAGAGCTTCCAATTTAAAAAGACATTTACAGCCCTTTCTAGGGCTCTGGAGTTGGAAGCAATTTTGGGTGGAGTCGGAGAGTAGAAAAATAGAGGAGTCGGAGTCAAAGGTTTGGCGTACCGACTCCACAGCCCTGCCAGGCACACCTCTATGGAGAGGGAATTCCACAATTTAGGGGCTACCACAGAGAAAGCCCTTTCCCCCCAGGCAGCCATTCCCTGCAAGAGAGCCCCCCCCCCGTCGACCTTAAGATCCGAGATAGTCAGTAGGGATGGAGGCAGTCATTCGGATATTTGGGGCCTAAATTTTTTAGGGCTTTAAGTGCTAATGTAAGCATCTGGAATTGTGGACGGAAACTGGTGGCCTGTTTTTGTTTGGTTAAACATTTTAGCCATCCCCTCTCCCAAAGGGAAGGTGCACCCCAACTCCTTACCTGAACCTTTTCCCGCTTTCCAGTTGCCTTTTGTGAGATGGGGTAGCCACCAGCTGCATCACAGCTTTCTCTACAGGCACTGTGGAACAGGGAATCTGGCTGTTTCAGTCCCTTTACTAATCATCCCTGGTGTGGAATTTGCCTTTTCACTTTGCTGTTTTTCTTGGGCTGCCTTGTATTTCTTCTTGAAATGAGAGGGGGTATATAAATTCTTTGTAATAATAATAACAGCAATAGTATTTACCATAACCCCAGGTTATTTTTCCCTGGTCAGTCATTGCCAATTTAGACCACGTCTGGGGATATGTGAAGTTGTTGTTGTTGTTGATAGTAATAATTAATAATAATAAATAATGGGCTCAGTATGCATTACTTTATACTGACTTATATCTGTTATTTGGTGCCTGCAGCTAGTTCAAAGAGGACCCTTCAGTCTGGTAGGGTTTTCACCATCTTTCATAAAAATGTTAATTAAAAAATCTTCCAAAAACGATCTCACTTGGTCATCCTTGGCTTCAGATCATTTTTATTTTGAATTAAGTTTAAAGGCAATGGTCCTAGAAGAGATCCCTGGGAGACCCCATGACGGCTTCTCTTGTGACAGTTCCATTGTGACATTGTCCCCTATTGTGACAACTGCCCCTTATCCTATCCTTGTGCATTGTGAGACTCAGATAAGTGGGTTTGCTGACATACTGGTTGTGCTCCTAAATCTGCGCGATGCTGCTGCTGCTGATTTCGAATGTAGGTTGGCCGTTTGTTTGAACGCTTGTGGGCCTATTGGGGTTCCTCCTCTGAGGAATACGCTTCAGCCTAGACTGTTGGGGAAGGGTCTTGCCTTCATCTCTGCGCACACTCTGTCTTCTCTGCGCACACTCTGTCTTCTCTGCACTCAGCAACGCTTCGGACTCTGTTGCCCTCTCCTCTTGTTTCCTTCTCCTGCTGCAAGGGCATTGTATTACATAAGCTTGGATTTGAAGTGTTCTGCTGGACAGCTGGTGGATGGAAAGGGGAAGGGCCGGAGGTCTGCGTGGAGCCAAGTCTCCACAAACCCAAACACTTTGGATTGTATCCAGTGCTGTTCCTACTCGGAGTAGACACACTGAAATTAGTGAACATGATTAACTTAGGTCCATTCATTTCAATAGGTCTACTCTGAGTAAAGCTTAGTTGCATAAAAACCTTTCTTTTTCATTACTTTTAAAAAGCAAATTTTACAAAGGAGGAGCGTACTTCATATAAACACCAACTTTGTCTGGATACATATTTGGACATTTGGATGACATGCATCGATCCATATATGTAAATTAAAATGGATGTATAGATGTTTAAATGTTTTGTTAATATGAGCTGATGGTTTTTTTTCTTGCTTCCTTTTTTCTTTTTTGTTTATTTTCTGGTTCATAATGAAATTGCAAAAGTAATTAAAATAGTAATAAAAAGAGAAAAAGGAAAGGCATCCTCCCCCCCAATCCATCGGCACACATTAAAAAGATGGGAGCGAAGGCAATGGAAAACCGCCTCTGAATACCTCTTACCGTGAAAACCCTATGAATATATCCAAAAAGATTCATAGGGTCGCCCTAAGTCGTAATCGACTTGAAGGCATATAAGGACAATCACTATATCTGTCTTAGGTTAAACATATAATTTTATTGTTATTAAAGCGATATGTGCTGTCCAAATAGGTATCCACTCAAACTTGATGTTTATAAGGAATGCATTCAGTATATTTGCACTGATTGTGACTGGGACTTGCCTTCAAATTGATCCTGACTTATGGCAACCCTATGAGTCGTGTGTTCATGGTAAGCAGTATTCAGAGGGGGTTTACCATTCCCTCCCTTGGGCTAGTCCTCCCCAGCTGGCTAGGGCCTGCTCAGCTTGCCACAGCTGCACAAGTCAGCCCCTTCCTTGTCCGCAACTGCCAGCTGGGGGGCAAGTGGGCTCCTTGGGACTCTGCAGCTTGCCCACGGCTACACAGGTGGCAGCACGCGTAACCCGTGAGCCACTCCCTGTGGGGGAGATCTTTAGCTGGCCCTTGATGCCCAGGAGACACAAGCGGGTTTTTGAACTCACAGACTCTGGACTCCCAGCCAGGCTTCCCTCCCCACTGCTATATCGGCTGTATAGCAAAGGCAATAAAGTCTTCAGACTGTTGTGTAATAGATGGTGAGAGTTTATCATTCCAGGGTCAAAATAAAAGTCTCTGGGGAATTGTAAGTGTAGCCAAGATGATGCTCTCCAGATGCTGTTGAACTCTCAACTCGTATCAGTCCCAGCAAGCATGGCCAACGGTCATGGATGATGGAAGTTGTAGTCTGGCAATATCTGGAGGGCACCATCTTGGCTGCCTCCTGACCTGCATAGTGTTAGAGATGTGACCTGTTGAAGCGACTTAAGCCAAGTGTGGGAAACCTGTGGCCCTCCAGATGTTGCTGAACTGCAACTCCCATCATCCCAGCCATTGGCCATGCTTGCTGCAGGGGCTGATGGGAGTCATGGCTCACCAACATCTGGACAGCCAAAGGTTCCCCAAACCTGACTTGAGCACACCCCATATTGGCAGCAGAGGTGGGCCTTAGGCATGGTCTGTACATAAAGGTGGCAAAGCCCTAGAGTGGCAAGAATGAACTCTTATCACTGAAACAGGTTACATTTATTTAATGCTACACTGCAGAAAAATAATGATAAAAGTACTCCCTCAAAAAAACCTGACTCAGTATAAGGCAGCTTCCTAGTCCCTATGATTTTGAGATTTCCATATGAGCGAAGGTAATCCTCTTTTACTACAGGAATGGGCCCGCTGGGGCCCTTTGAACTCCCATCATCCGTGAACTCTGGCCACATTGGCTGAGGCCCTGGCGGCAGTCTGGAGCACCCCACAGGGTTTGCCTCTCTACTGTACTACACTTTTTAAAGATATTGACAAGTTGAATTTGGGGGAAAAGAGAGGGAGTGATGCAGCAGCAGGAGCAGATGTACAGTTTTCAGGGCCATTAGTCTGATAAGGCTGCTTGCTTTTTATCTCCCTGCAGGCTTTGTAGTCATAAGCAAGTCTCTTCTTTCTTGAAGCCCCACCCCAGTAAATCTTGCATGTTAATGCTGCACTGGTAAAAACATTGTGTTTGGCTTTGTTACTCTTTGGAGGGGGGGAACAGTTCTTAGGTTCCCCCCCCTGCATCTTTTGGTATTAGCAAATGGTCAGAGTTTGACAGCTGTTGGCCTGACCTTTACATGAAGGGGCTGCATGAAGTATTGTGGCTGTTCTGTGGGGCCGAGAGCAGCATGGAAGGCTTCAGAGATTTGTGTGTGGGGCAGGCATGGATTTTACTATTCCTAAAGCCACTGTGGTGGTGGTGTGTGGTTCCCTACAGGGACAAATAGCTAGGATAGATATATTAAATAGAAAAAGAATGTACCCATGGAAGATGGGGAAAAAATCCCAGCAGTTTAGCCACCCCGGGACCTAACAACACAGTAGTAATACTTGGCATTTTGTCTAACGCGTTTGGAATTTGGAGAGTGGTGTGGGCGCCAGTCACAAAATGGCTGCCTTTGGGGCGTGGCATAGTGGCTTCGACATTTGAAAGGCTGAGCTAGTGCCAACAGGAACGGAGCAGGAAGAGCAAACGGTCTCTCCCATGCATTGTGGATTTTTGAGGGAATATTGACCTAGACCTTTTGCGGGACACCATCGGAGGTAGTGGTGGGTGCACTGGTGCCCACAGAGGCCACATTGGCAACCCCTGGTTGGGGAGTCTCTGGCTGAGATAGAATCGAGCCCAGAGGCCAGCACGTCTCATTAGACTGCCTCATTGTTTCCCAACATCCTCTTCAGCCCATGGCAGCATTCCAATGCCTTGGGCAACCAAAATGACATTGGTCCTTTGCACTTTTGGCCCTTCAAACCAGTACTAAAACTGTGTGCACATGAGCTGCCACGGTTGCTGTAACAGTGGTGGGCCGCTTACCCTTCCAGAGCCAAGCCTGATAGCAGTGGAGGCTGATCCATTCAGGCGAACAGGGTGTTGCCCCGCCAACCCATTAGCCAGTCCCTGTCCGCCTGTCATCTTAACTTGCATCCAGTGCAGGGGATGACCCTGCCTGTTGCAGTTTCCTTCTCTGTAGTCTCCATGCTGTCCTTGTAGAACTAAGACGGGGGGAGGATGGGGACCAATCCAAAATGAGCCGGCTCTGCCTGTCATTGGCTCTGGCTCGTCCCACTGGTGGGGCTCCCTGTCCTTCGCCCTCCCAGTCCCAATGGGCATCAGCCACCACCGCTTGATTAAAATGTACCTGATGGGACTCAGGGTCATCCTCCTCCTGTGGTCCCTCCCGTCAACCTTTCCTGCTGTGTTGGATCCTCTGGGTGGAACTCTGCAAATCCCACAGCTCCTGTGGCTCATCCCCAGGTGGAGGAGGCCTTCAGTTGACCACGGCTCAGCTGTGAGCCAAACATCCCGGCGCAATGCTCAACTGTTAACGGGTGTGAGCAGTGGGAGGGTGTGTGTGTCTTGCAAAAACCCTGCAAGGGTCCAACCTCTTGCGATGTCCTTGTCAGGCAGAGCTAGGCTGCCCACTTCCAGGCATTTTTCCTCATAGGGATGAGTGACAACTGGGTCATTATATGGGAGAAAGCAAGCCAGATGAGATGGGTGCTAAATAAGTATTGTGCCCTAGCAGTCCCAGCGTTAAGAGATCGACTCTTCCTGTCTGCATAGCCCCGCCTCCTTCGTCTGCATAGCTCCGCCTCCTGGATTCCATCTCTTAGCCGTGCCGCGTGGTGTCTCTTGGTCACGCTATAGCGTGAAGAGACGTTGAGAACTTTAAAAAATCAGGTTGTGGCTGGGAGAAGCTATCCATTCACATGAGCCATAGTAGCTGTGCTAACGCTGTTCCAAAATTATTTATTTTTTTTCTACAGCAAATGGCTGCTAAAATTGGAGAGATTCCTCACTTGAATAATTCCACACCACTTGTGGACCCCTCAGTGTACGGTTACGGAGTAAAACGGCCCCTGGATGACGGAAGTAAGTTCCATGTATTTTGTGGTTTTTAAAAATTATTTTTCTTTTACTGCTTATTACTTTTTTGGGGGGGGGTGGCATGGGGCTTGCAGCCTCCCAGAGTGCGGGCTGTGAAGGGGTAGAATAGAACTGGAAGGTCAAAAAGTGGTGAGGAGACCAGCTTCTTCTACAGCAGCGGTGCTTGGGCATCCCTCTTCTTTCGTCTTTCCCTAGATCAAACAAAACTGTGGTTGCTGAACGGCACTGATAAAAAAACAGAGTGCTGGCCAAACAAGACATAGGTTTTGGCCACGCTGATAAAACTGGATTAATGATCCCTTGGTAGCCGACAGTGAGGTTCAATTGAAGCTGACCTGGATCTGGGGAAGGAGGGGGGTCATGCCAGCCGGCCTGGCCAAACCTCATGGCTGCAGTTCTGTGCAGAGTGGTGATGTATGCCCTAATGACCTGTTGGCTTCCGTGGACTTAGGTGCCCCTACCCTGGCCTGACTATATGTGCAGGGCCATAGATGAGCTGACTGATTAGCTCCGGTATGCTCATTGCTGGGAGCCAGCCAGGCTTGTCATCCTGGGTGGTGGCATTTTCCTTGCCGGCTCACGTTAAATCGAGGAGACTGAAGAGCATCTTTTTACAAACCTGGTTTTTTTTTAACCTGTGATTTCAAGATTGTCTTCAATTTAACACCCCTTATTATGCAAGCAGAGTGTCCCATTGGCTGGGGTGCAAAGAGCCATGTAGAGACCTTTCAACCGCCCCCCTTGGGGCATTCGTCAGTTCCCCAAAAGCCCCTCTTGGTGGGGGTGATGGTTAAGGAGACTGCCTGGAGTGACCTCCAGCGCAGCCATGTGAGGGGTTGCAACAGGAGGCAAGTTGGCAAAGCCCCTGTATGTGGTCAGAAGACGTTTTCTTTTTATAAGGACACCTGATGCTCTTTAGACTCCCTAACAAATGGGTGCTCCCCCTGAGGCCCAATATGGAAGGATTGGAGAGTTTGGGAGAAACTGGAGCGGGGGAGACATTGCTTTCAGAACAATAAAAGTGAAAGATCTCGCTGCTGCGGCCTTGTTGGTTTTCAACATGCTTGTTAGTTATTAGGTCAGTATTAATGTTGTTCGTGTAAAGCATGAATTGGGGGAACTCCCAGCCACCATCAGCCCCTGCAGCCAGGATGGCCAGCAATCATGGGAGTTGTAGTTCGGCAACTTCTAGAGGGCCAAAGGTTCCCCACCCTTGGTGTAAACGTATCCCTGGGAACCCAGACCAGGAGCAAGGCTTCTGCTTGCTAGGAGAAGCAGCAGGGGACTGGGGAGGCTGGTACAGAGATGTGAAAGGCTGGTTTCACATTTAGGGCAGGGATGGGAAACACCCATGGCCCTCCAGATGTGGTTGGACTCCAGCCCACATCATCCCCTGCAGCCAGCATGGCTGACGGTCGGGATGAATTTTGTTTTTATTTCTGTAGCATAACTTTGTTGTTGTTGTTACCACCATGTGTTTTCAATTTCCTGCTTGCTAGCTGGCGAAAAGACATTTTAAGTGTTTTAGCGGGCAGCAGCTCCGTATCAGGGTATCATTATTTTTGAAATGAAAACTCCATAAATATATCAGACAGGCAGCACTGCTTATGTGCTGACTAAATTATAATACATTTCAGCGCCCATCAGTTGTATGTACTTATTACTACTTAACGTTAGTTGTTACATGTAACAACTGGTGGGTCTGGATTTATTAATTTGTGACAGGGAGATACGTCAGTCTTTTTGGGTCCTGCGGGCACATTTGCATACCAGAGAAACTGTTGTGGGCACCACCCCCACACACGAGTGCATACTGAGTGCTGAGCACAGCCCAGGATGCTGTCATAGGCTGTTATGAAGCCACAGGACCCTTTCTGCCACCTGGAGCTGATGGGGCCATGGTCTTAACTCCAGCACAAACCATAGCAAAGGTTCTGGGGTTGCATGCGGCCCATGAAGACTCTCTGTCTGGCCCCTGGGTCTCTTTCCGAGTTCGGAGGCTAAACACAACCCTCCAAGGTGCCGCCTAGCTCTGGAGACTCTCTCCATGTGCCGACCATCACCGGCTCCACTTTGCACCCTCCTTGTATGTATGTTTGCCTGGCTGGGACGTGTCCTCGCACTCTGGCAATGCCTGTTGCTCACCTGCAGGGAGGATAGAGAGAGAGAGTGTGTGAGCGTGAGTGGGAACTAGCCTACTGTACAAAGGCTGAATTTTGCATTTGTTGCTCCGCCCCATTTTGCCTCTGGCCCCGCCCACCACTGGCATGTGGCCCCCAGAAGGGGATGTGGACCTTGGGCTGAGAAGAGTCCCCCCCAATCCTTGGCAAAGGGCTCCTTGAAGCCCCTCTCTTCTGGTAGGTAGAGCCGCGAGTGCTGAGGCAGAGGGAGACGAGGTGCGTGCTCCCATTGGGTTTGCCTCAGCTTGCGTGTGTGTGTGTGATCAGCTGAGGCACGTAAAAGGGAGAGCTCTCTCAGAGGCCTCTCTTGCGGCCCATTGTACAAGAGGGTAAGGAGCCCTTTTGCCTGCAGCTGTGCTTACGCTGTGCAACAGCGATTGTGAGTGTGGAGTCATAGGGGACAGACAGAAAGAGCTCCGTGATGTGCGTTTTCCGGGAAAACGTTGAATTGGGGGGATTTTCTGGGGAGTCTGCCTATGCAAGACTCTAGGACACTCTTTCATGCCCTTAGATTGTTCTGTCGTAGAGGCTTCCGTCTGCCAGCTTCTCCTTTTATGCTATTTTCAGCAAAGCTGGTATGCAGAGACGCAAGCCGCTCCTTGCTGCTGCCCTGCGATAGTGAGGTCGTCCAAACACGGTGATGATATCTGCAGACCAATCCACTGGTCTCGGCCAACCAGTGAACTTAAGTCCACCGGACCCCTGATTTGTTAGTTCACAGGATTTCAATGGTGTGTCCTGTGACTACGATGCTATGTAGATCTTAAGCAACACCTTCAGCCATCTTTTGAGTAATATCTTGTTTCACTTCCTCACGGGCTAGGGTCTTTAGGGCGACCCCTTCGCACTCACATCTGTGTTCCCCATTGAATGTCATACATTGCTGAGTTGCGTATATTTGTCAGATGTTCATCTCTGTGCAAGTCCAGTTAACAAAGGTTGTTTTGTTTGGAAAGAGGATTTGCTACACAGTCCACCCCTTTCAACCAGACCCGCATCTTCCGTGAAGGCTGTTGCTGATTTATAACGGCTGTAAGGAAGACTCCGCAACTGCCCCAGTGCAGACAGAGAGTAGAAATGGACATGCTCCTTGCTGTTTGATAATAAAGCAGTGATGTGGGTTTTTTTCTGTTTTGGAAAAACGTCCATTTCATAAGTTCATTAAGTAACAATGAACGGATGCCAATTACAAACACAGTATTGGGCAAATGTGTACCAGAGCTCCAGTGTTTTTAGCTTTATTTACTAAATAACAGTAAGGTAAACAAGTAAGATAGGTTGTTTTATTTGAAAGATGTTTTGATCATAAGATTTTTTTGAAAGGTGTTTTTAAGTGTTTTTATCATTTATTTGCAGCCTTGTGATCCCTTTGGGAGGAAGAGCAGGATCTAAACATAACAATAGTAAAAAAAAAAAAAAAAAACTAAATGAGATCACTTTCTAAATTTTGTGATGCAAATTAACCAGGAAACTTTGCATCTAGAATTTCTTTTTGGAAACTTTGAATTGGAATTTCCCAATTCAATTTCCCCCCCAGAGAACCTACATCGCTGTAATCGAGATTTGATTGGTGAAAGTTGGTAGGTGAGAAAGGAGACCTTTGCCTTGTTCACATTCTAAAGCTCTTACCATTTCTTTCCTCGCCTCTATTACTCGTGCATATTCTAACTCCTACTTTCTAACAGCCGGGAGCAGCAATGAGCTTCAGTTTTGGAGATGACTTTTAACGCCATACCTATCCATTTCTTTAAATAGACAGCTGATTGATAGAGGATTATGGATCTGAGGCGCTAGTGGCTGATTGTAACAAGTTCTCAGAGCTTTCCTAAACGAGGTGTTTTTGTGGGACCGGGGGGGGGGGGAACAGATTTCTCTTTTTGTCATATTGAAGAAGCTGTCGAACACCCACCTAATTCCCTTAAAGTAGCCTGAATCTATGCCTTGCAGCATCTGGAATTGGCTGAACTGACCTGGGCAATGGGCATGAAATGGAGCTTGAAATGCAGAACTGATTCTCTTTCTCTCCTCTTCCCCTGCCCCCTTTTCAATTATTTTGTGCAAAACGTGCCTGCCTTCCTTGAAACAAGCAGAAGCTAAGAATCTGCCGAGCTACCTCTGAGAAATGCCCATCAAGAACTGTTACTCTTAATTTTTACCCTTCAATTTTTATATTTTGCAAGAAAGTTGAGAAAAAACCTCAAGTCTTCCTCTTCTTTCTTCTTACCCCCTCTCTCACCCCTTTTAAAAAACAAACTAGCCTGTCTGCCCATACATTGCTAGCTGCTCTGGAGGCTGTTTTAGAGTTGAAAGAACAGTCTTTGAAATGTTTGTATAAAATCAGATACCTATTTTAACAAATGATGCACATCAGGAAGAAAACTACCAGCTGCTGTGTAATGCATCTGTGCCTAGTTATCTGTGAGTAATTTATACTTTCTATAGGCTACAGGCTCCAAAACTGTGGTCCCGGAGCTTCATTCAGGTTGTCTGCAGCATGTCCACGTTAAATATTCATAATTGATTTTTTAATTGTATTTCTACTGCTTCTCTTAGTTCTTATGGTTGTGTTTGAATTCTGATGGTCCTCCTATATCATGAAAGTGTAAGTGTCACACTGCAGCCTGCTTGGGACAGACAGGTGGGCTGCAAAGTACAGTGTGATGACTGGCAACATTCAGTGGTGACGGCCAGGCGTGGCGGGTGAGCGAGGTGTGTGGATGACAGCTGTGTGAGCGAGTGCCCCATCATCAGGCGGGATAGTCGATGGTAGTCATTGCATACCTGGAAGCACTGGGAGATTTGGCTAAGGGGGTGGGGTGCCTGGGGTTAGGTTGGTGGGTTTGAGGTGCAAAGCATGCAGGGATGGAAGCCCTAATAATAGAAAAAAATGCAGTATTAGAAATAAATGAGCAATGAGTAAGATGTCCTACCATACTTGAAGTGCAGTCAAGGTGAGCCTGGGCTTGGGACTTTGAACCCGGGATGTGCCGGCCTGAGGCTGCAACCTGCTGTCGCATCATAGCAAAGAGCTACGAATCTGGGAAGTCATTGGTTTGAATCTTGCTGCTGGACATGAATTCACTAAGTGGTCTTACACAAGTCACTCTCTCGCAGTTGCTGCCTCCCACCTCCCTGGGCACCTGCAGCATGAGAGATAATTATGCTATCTTCACTTTACAGGGTTGTTGTTAGATCACAGATGGAAAATGTATGCAAAACACTTTTTGAACACTTGAAATCTCCATACAGACGTCAAGTAGCAGGAACTGCTACCTGGACTATGTCCCCAGGGATTTGGACATACTTTCAGGGATGGAAGAGAATGTGAACGTTGTGCAGCGTCTGTGGTGTCTGTGGAAGTGTTCTTCATGAAGTGGATGTTATGTTAATTTTACGTGCTGTGTAAGAATCTGAAAAGTTGTCTCCGGTTGCCCAAAACTGTTGATGTAATTATGTCAGCTGTGCACAGAAATACATTCCCAGGGGTAGCCACCTGAAAAATAAAAGTTAATTAAAAATGTTGATTTTTAGATTTGAGTAATGTGCCCATTCTAGATGCCCAGTTTGATTTGTGTTACTAATTACTTTGATGAAATGATGCATTTCTAAAAGTGGAGATTTTTTTTCCTGCTGAAGAATATAATAGTGATTTCCCCCCCCCCCTGCAGGGAACAAATTTCCACCTCGCATCACTGACCAAAAAGCAAGGTCAGGTGGTGGCACAATTAATTCGGGAGTTCTGAACCCACCCTGTTAAAATATAGGGGTGTGTGCAGCATAAATCCGGTGAAACATCTGCCTTTTTCTTTTTTTGTATGTCTCTTTCTCCAGGGTACATCTCGGCTAAGGATAAATCCAACAGCGGGATGGGAGAGCGATTTTGAATGGCAAGGGCCGTTAAACGGGAAATGGGGCTGATTTTATGCAGCGTTTTCCCTTATTTTGCAGTAAAATGACTGCCGTTAAACTTAAATTGTGCTCGATAGATGTAAAAAGGGGGGAGAGAGTGCATGCGTGATGATGGCCCTTTGAGTTCAGCCGACCCTCCTTCCCTATTTCAGAGGCTGATGGGAAGTTTTCTGCCTGGACGGTAAACGGTAGTCTGCATTCTTTTGCCCTCCCCTTCCCCACAAAAGCCCAAAGATTTCCCTCTCCATTAGCCAGTTCTCTTTCCCAGAGCAAAATGGGCTTGTTTGACAGCAAATAGAGCTTTAGATTGTATGCATCAGCCTTGGGCTCTGTTGTGCTTTTTAATTTATTTCCCTGTAAGGTCTGCTGGGCAGGATAGCTGCCTTCTGTACTTAGGACTTGCATTTGTGTGCGCTGTGGGGTTTGGGTTTGCTGGAGAGGAAAGGGGTGATCTTTTGAACATGTTCTGCTTAAGGCTGCCCACTGAATCCCACTTTACACGAGGATGAGGTGGTGCAAGAGTCTTAACACTGAGAGCTTGTACCACTTTATGTTGCAGCGGGGGGGGGCGACACATGACATCTTGTTTTAATGTCTCCTGTCCTCCCAGGTTCAAAAACAAGAGCAAGAAATGGGCACATGCAAGGAGGAAACTGTTGCCTGGTTCGGACTGAGCCTGCTCCTCCTTGATGCACTAATTTTCTACTTGCAGGGATATTTTTAATTTTAAAAAACCACGTATGAGCATACAAAAAATTGACCTCATTTGCACGTGAAGTAGTGCAGTCTATTTTAATCCCACCTTTTCCACTAATGTATTTTTTGCTTGCAGTTCCTTTACTTTCAGGTATGTTCTGGAGAGCTGCAGTCTCAGGATTATTATTATTACTACTACTATTAATTACCTACCCTTCACCCCAAGATCCCAAGGCAGGCCCCAACAATTTAAAATGCAACATTAAAAGCAGTTTAAAACTGATTCCCGAACCTTTTCCCCTACAGATCACTTGAAAATTGCAGAGAGTTTGCAGAAAATTGCAGAGGCCAAATTCAAATTGTAATTCAGTAAAATGCAATATAAGAAATAAAAGAAGCAATAAAAAATCAAGGTGCATATTTAATGCAGTGGATGTGCCGTCTCCCATCTTCAGCCACAAATCCACGCATGTGCACCGCAGACCACTTGAAAGAAGCTCGCAGACCACCGCTTGGGAACCCCTGGTCTGAAACAAATCAGTGTCACGCAAGTAGGATGGGTCCTAAAAATATACATCTCATTACATCCAACGCTAGTTGTATTCAAAGTAGGCCCATTGAAATTAATGGATGTGGCTTGCGTAGGTCCAGTGATAAGACTTGGTTGGCCACAGTGCCCCCCCCCCCGCAGCTCTCTCTCCACTGTTCCTAAGAGGTTAGGCACCCTGCTTGAAAAAAAATCCTGAACTCGCATGCTAGAATCAGTGTGGGATGTGTGTGTGTTCTGTTGACTTGGTAAATCTGCTTTTTGGCTGCCTATGGAAGATTGCGTCCTAATGCAAGGTCTCAGTACTAATGTTTAAGTCCCTATAGAGCTCAGGACCAGGTTACCTGAGAGACCACTTTATTTCTCTCATCCCCAGCAGGCCACTGCAGTCTGCAGGAAGCTTCTCCTTTAAGCTCCAAAGATATCAGAAGCCCGCTCCACAATAACTCAGAGCAGGGCCTTCAGTGTGGCTGACCCCTGTTCTGTGGAAGAGCATCCCTGTCAAGATGTGGCAGGCGCTTGCTGTCTGCACTTCCTGGAATCAGTGCAAGGCATTTTTGTTCCGAAAAGGTTTCCCTGGTGGATGAATGGGTGTCTGGCATGGATGTCCATTTTGTTTTTTTAAAAAACCCTGTTTTTAACTGTTTTATTGCAGGAGTGGGGAACCTTTGGCCCTCCAGATGTTGCTGAACTACAACTCCCATCAGTCCTAGTAAGCATAGCCAATGATCAGGAATGATGAGAGTTGTAGTTCAGCAACATCTGGAGGACCAAAGGTTCCCCCACCTGTTATGCGTGGCTAAGAACTGGGCATGTTTAGCCTTGAAAAGAAAAACTGAGGGGAGATATGGTAGCACTCTTCAAGTACTTGAAAGGTTGCCACCCAGAGGAGGGCTGGGATCTCTTCTCAATCGTCCCAGAGTTGAGGGCACGGAATAATGGGCTCAAGTTGCAGGAAGCCAGATTTTGGCTGAACATCAGGAAAAATGTCCTAACTGTTAGAGCAGTATGACAACGGAACCAACGACCTAGGGAGGCAGTGGGCTCTGCAACCCTGGAGGCCTTCAGGAGGCAGCTGGACAGCCACCTGTCAGGAATGCTTTCGGTTGGGTTCCTGCATTGAGCAGGGGGTTGGACTGGATGGCCTCAGAGACCCATTTCCAACTCTACTATTCTATGATTCTATGAAGAGTTGCCACACAGAGGAGGGCAGGATCTCTTCTCGATCATCCCAAAGTGCAGGACATGGAATAATGGGCTCAAGTTGCAGGAAGCGAGATTTCGACTGAACATCAGGAAAAACGTCCTAACTGTTAGAGCCATACGACAATGGAACCAATGACCTAGGGAGGTAGTGGGCTCTCCGACACTGGAGGCATTCAAGAGGCAGCTGGACAGCCACCCGTCAGGGATGCTTTAAGCTGGATTCCTGCATTGAGCAGGGGGTTGGACTAGATGGCCTTATAGGCCCCTTCCAACTCTACGGTTCTTAGGATTCTATATTATATTTTGCACATCGCCTTTATATATATATACATGGCAAATAAATCATCATCCCTGGATTCCTCTGCTGTCCTTGGTAAAGAGATGTCGAGGATTTGGTTGACAGCTAGCAAGTTTCCTTTTGTGTTGTGTCCCGCCATCCTCATTCCCCCGCAAATTGAGTGTGCCTATATTAAGTTTACTTTCTTCTTAGTTCGCTGCTTTGGGAACTGACTTTCCCTAGACTGATCAGCAGCCAATAAGAACTCCTTCGGCTCCCAGTTGGGAACGTTCGAAAGGCCTATCGGGGCATCAATAACACCGCAGCAGGTCCCCCGTTCGTGAGGCGGAGAGCAATAAATAGAGCCATTTGGTCGATAACGTTGGGGCCCATATCGTTAGGAAGCTATCGATATAGAATGGAGATGGATTGGCCCTCTTTTGTCTGTGTTTATTTGTCCACGGTGTGTATTTAATCAAAGACCCTTACCCGGTCCCCCACCCACCCCCTTTGCTCTGCTGTATTGTCCTGATTTTGTTGTCGTTTCCTCTCCCATCCCAACTTTGACTTCTAGGGTGGCTGCATCATTTTGGGTGTTTGGGGGGATGCGTCCCGTTGCAGGTGGGTCGGTTTCCTTGGTGCTCCCCATCGCTGCTCCTTGGCAATGCCATGCCGTTGAAATGGGCTTCGGCCGGTTGTTAGGCCTCAGTGGCTCATTTCTGTGTGCAATCGTCAGCTACAGCTGCACTTGCACAAGCCAAATAGCTGTGTAAGGTGCTCTTTAGAGAGGGCGGTGCCACTCTTCCTCCCCCACTCCTCCCCAAGTGCCTTCCGCCCGGTTCACAAAGCCTGGAAGAAATCTTCCTCGTTGGGCAAACTGTCCTGGGAAGCTGCCTTATTCTGAGTTAGTCCCACTGGTCCATGACTGGTAGCGTTTCTCTGCGGTTTCAGATAGGGGGTGGTCCCAGCCATACCTGGAGGAGCCATTGGGACCTTCTGTGTGCAAAGCAGGTGCTCTTCCACTGAGCTGCAGCCTTGCACCTAAAAATGAACTAATACAGGAATAGCCTGCTGTACGGACCTTCACTTTACGGACACTTATGAGTATGGACATATTTACAGTAACACCATTCCCCTGTTTACGTACGCTCGCTTCGCAAGGACGGACACTTAACGGCATGACGCCACTGCCCGATCAGTTTCCAGCTACAAACTTGGAAGGCCTACTGTGTTTATTTTAGTTATAAATGCGTTATTTACATCAGTTATGCCCGTATATGACGATTGCAGTGCAGTACATGCATCGATAAGTGAAAAAGGTAGTGCTTCACTTTAAGTACATTTTCGGTTTACGTACTCGCTCTGGACCCATTGCGTACGTTAATGCGGGGTATTCCTGTACTCCATTCCTCAAGGTTCTGAATGAAAGGCTGGCTTCAATAGGGACATATTATGCAAGTCAGATTATTAGTCTGTCTAGCTCAGTATTGTGTACCCTGACTGGCAGCAGCTGTCTGGGATTTCAGACGAGGGGTGTCTCCCAGCCGTACCTAGAGATGCCGGGAATTGAACCAAGGACCAGGTGCATGCAAAGTAGGTGCCCTATCACCAAGCTATGGCCCTTCACTATTTCATTGAACACTGTGTGTGTGTGTGTGTGTGTGTAAATACCTTTTCTAAGTGGCAGTTCGTCCTTTGGAGTTAAGATTCATATGCCACACCAGGGGGGACGACGACACCACCCACCCACCCTCAGATTGCAGATCTTTAGCGGTCTTTGCATGTGAAAGCTGTAGGATGATTTCCCATTCACCCCCAACCGGCTATTGGATCTTTTTAAGTCAATGGATATTAAAGTTTTGTACACAGCATACATTTAAAGCATATGACTTCCCCCAAGGAATTCTGGGAATTGTAGTTAAGGGTTCTGGGTATTGTAGCTCTGAGTGGCAAACTGCAGTTCACAGGATTCTTTGGGGGTTGAATTGTGCATGTCAACCTCTTACCCAGGCCTGATGCTTACACGGATTGTGAAGCTCCACCCTCACAGCCAATAGATTTAGGCAGGGGCCCTTCCGAGCTGCAAGGGCCTGTGCCTGATCTGGCCACCCACTGGTGCCGGGCCTGCCTGGCAGGGGAGCCATGATTATTTAAGGTAGTATAAGAGTGCTTCAAATGTATGGTGTGCGATAGTATATCCCCTTGGTTGGTTGCAACGCAATGTGTCTGTGTACGTCTGTGAGAAGCCCCCCCCCGACAACCTTGCATAGCTCAACTCTATTGAGTAGAACTGTGATAACGCAAAACAACGTGGTGATGCAAGGTTCTTTAACAGCCCTATTCCTTTAACAGGTCTTCGTGTAAGTTGGCTCCATGGAGCACAGATAAGAGAGACTCAGAGAAGTATGTTGCAAGCTCCCCTCCCTCTCTCTCCTCTCTCTCTCTCTCTCAGTGCTTTTGATTAGACTAAATCTCCCCCAAATCTCTTGTGTATTTTGGCTTCTTCCCTCCCCCCCCCTTATACCAGTCAGCGTATACCAATCCTCTTGATCTCTCTCTCTTTTTTTAAAAAAAAATCGGGTTTAATTCAGGGAGACTGCTGGTGGGGCAGGTGATACTTTTCTAGGGATTTGGGGGCTGAGGCAGTATTCCCCCCCCCAATGCTTCTCACAGCACGGGGGTGAGGTGGATCAATTTCCTATCCTGCGTTCAGCTGGACACTTTGCTTCGAGGCTGTTGTTGATCAAGAAATCCCCTCCTGTTTTTATCCCACGTATCGCATTCATTTCAGCCGCTGAACCCAAATTGCTGGGGGATTTTTTTTTTTTTGGTGCTCCGCTTCTGTCTCTCTTTTTTTCCTCTCTCTTCCCCCTTGATGAAAATGGTAAGACCTCTTTTTTTTTCCTTACAGAGATGAAGTTAGTTTATCCGTGCTAATGCTTTGATTTCTTTTCTTTTCTCTCTCTTCTCTGCCACAGTAGGTAACCAGTTAGGGGCCCTGGTACATCAAAGGTAAGCAGTGGGTTATGTTTTATTATTTATCGATCACTTCTAATTGTTTATTGATCTGCCATCTGTACTGGAGTGTTAGGAAGTCAGAGGTTGAGAACGTGGCAAAGCTGTGTCGGCTCAATTTCCTTCTCGCCTTTTGCCACGGCGCCCCCAGCCCCTCCCAGGATGATGTTCCTTGCTCGCGGTTCTAGATGGTGCATGCATTTCTTGGGGAAGAGGCGAGGCATACGTGTAGTGTCGGTAACGCATCAAGGAAGGCCTCTGTTGAATTAAACGTGTGTTTTGGGCCAGGATCCCCAAATGTTTTCAGTGGCCAAGTGGGATTTAATAAAAATAAATAAATAGGGGAAACCTTGGGAACAGTAGATTCTTGTGCTGGAACATGAATTACTTTTGAAAGTCTCATGGGAAGATGCTAGGAAGTCGCCTTGTACAAAGTCAGACTGTTGGTCTATTTAGCTCAGTGTCATCTACACTGACTGGCCGCAGGCTTCCAAGGTTGCAGGCAGGGGGGGTCTTTCCCAGCCGTACCCGGAGATGCCCTTGGGGATCGGCCCTGGCATCTTGTGCATGCAAAGGAGATGCTCTACCCATTGAACTACGGCCCTTCGAATAGGAACCTAGGTAGCTACATTATACACAGTCAGACCATTCGTCTGTCGAGCTCCGTATGGTCTACTCTGATTGGCAGGGTTGAGGTGGGGGGACATTCCCAGGGCTTCTTGGAGATGCTGCTTAGGTTTTGAACCTGAGACATCCTGCGTGCAAAGCAAATGCTCTCCCACCGAGCTACAGCCCGTCCCAGTTCAAAAGCGGGTTGCCATGTAGCATACTGCAAGTAATGCGTGTGCTGCTGGCATTCAAGAATTGCAAGCCGAAAAACCCTTGAGGTGCATGCGCAGTGCCCTCTTGCCTTTTTTGGATCCCAGGCGGGGTTTTCCCATTGGGACATGATCTTGTGCGACTGCTCATCTAGAGAACGTGGAAGCGGAAAGGTTTCCGAGGGGTTAGGTGTAGGATGGGCCTCTTGGAGGCTCTGCAGTACGTTTAGCGCAATCCGTTTAGTCCACTCTGTGATCGTGGGAAGATCTGCGAGGCTTAAGCATTCATTTATTATTATTATTATTGGGTTGCATCCGATGTTAGTCCTGCTCAGAGCAGACCCATTGAAATTAATGGACTTGACTAATGCAGGTCCATCATTTTCAGTAGGTCTACTGTTGAGTAGAAGTTGGATACAACCCATCATCAGATTTATATCCCACCAAAAGGAGCCCAGAATGGCAAAGTGATAAAACTATAACATTTTTTTTAAAAAACATTTAAATTAACTAACTAATATGCTGCTTAACTGCTAAGTTGGCTTCTATGTGGTTTACAAGTATAAAACCAATTAAAGAACATATGCATAATTAAAACACAATAAAGCAATTTAAAATAAATATCCTTAATTAAAATTTACAATGAAACAATCCCAGTCAAACAGCAGTTAAAATATTTAAAAAAGGAGGCTCAAGTCAGGTGATGAGGAGAATAGTTTCCTAAGCAGTGTGTTTTCTAGAGTCGGCGGAATGCCTATACTGATGGGGCTCTTGCATTTTTGCTGGGAGTGCATTCCACAGCACTGGTACCTCCAGTGAAAAAGCCTCCCCCTGTGTTACCATAAGACGATTAAAAAGTAATATCCTGTTTCCATAGGTACTAGACAAGATACTTTGTCCTAATTGCTAAATAGGGCATAAGTGAAATACAAGGCAATGAGTAATGGGGCCCACGGGGCGCTGGTTGACTTCCGCCAGGATAGCTTGAGTTGGAGCTTGAGTTGGAACTTGAGCCTTGTTGGATCAAACCAACATCCATCTAGATCAGATCCTGTTTCTGAATGCGGCCTGTGCATCTGATAAGCCCACGAGCACAGTGTAGAAGTAGCGATAACCTTTCTTCTGTTGCTTGTAGACTGCCTTTTGCCATGGAGGCTCCATTTTGCTGGCCTGGATTGACAATTGGGAGCTCTAACAAAATGTTGGCATTGTATCCTCACCTCTTAGCAGGAGTGCTCTTGTTCTGGGTGTTTGTTTATGTATTTTATTTGTTCCCAGTGCTCCCTGGAAAGGGGGATTGATTGTTAAACCACTCTGGGAATTGTAGCTGTGTGAGAGGAGCAGGGGGTCTCCTAACAACCCTCAGCACCCTTTGCAAACTCCAGTTCCCAGAATTCTTTGGGGGAGAAGCCGTGACCGTTTAAAGTGGTATCGTGGTGCTTTAAACGTACGGGGCAGATGTGTCCCTGCAGTAGGGCCTTCTCTGCTGATCTGAAAGCGTTGGCTGGCTGATTCAGGGGTACACCTTCAGGTACCCTATTGGGAAGATGATGGCGGTGGCTTTCTTCGGTGTACAGCCCACCCGCAGCTGTTTTCCAGAATGTTGAACTAGTTCCTACCTCACTTTCTAGAAACGAATGCTTAAATGTCCAAAATGTCATTATTCCGTGACTGTTGAGGTTATTGGAAAGGCAAGGATTTTATAGTCATCGTAATGAGCCTCCCTTTTCTGTTCTCTTCAGGGCAGTAATAACCGAAGAATTCAAAGTGCCTGACAAAATGGTTGGATTCAGTAAGTATTCCGGTTGAGGGTATATTTCTCTCTTTGCTGCATGCGGGGCCCTCTATCAAGGCCCCTTCCATTGAAGACTAATTTGTATTATGATAGGTAGCTCTTGCCGCAGCTGTGCAGGTCCTGTTAATGTTGCTGAGAGCATGGCAATTTCAGGAAAAACACTTTTCCTGTGAACTTTAAAATCAATTGGAGGATAATTTAGTTACTTCCTGACAGCTACAGCGACCTGCCGTTAGAGATCTTGATGGCAAAGTTTGCCGATAATGTGCTTGGGGAATGGGCCCAGGAGAAATTATAGGGGAGCATGTGGGTGAAAGAGGATATACTGTGGAATCAGAACGTAAGAGGAGTTTGGCTGCTGGATCAGGCCAAAGGCTCGGTCTAATCCAGCATCCTGCTTTCTCAGTGGCTAACCAGATGCCCCTTCTGGGAAGCCCGCAAGCCAGATGTGAGTGCAACAGCACTCTCCCTGCTTGGGATTCCCAGCGACTGGTACTTGGAGTCATACTGCCTCCGACAGTGGAGGTAGCTTATAGCCATACTGGCTCGTAGCCGTCGATAGCCTTATTCTCTATCAGTTTATCTGATTTTATAAAGCTATCTGAGTTGGTGTCCATTGCTACCTCTCAGGGCCGGCCCCAGACATGCTGGGGCCCTTGGGCACAAGCCTGCCCCGGTGCTCTCCTTCCGCGATTCCGGCTGCCGCGGATCGCATGGTGAGAGCTTGGGAGCCCCTACTCCAAAGGTTTCCCTAAGGGGCTGAAGCCTCTGCCGCCATCTTGGCTCATGGCAGGGATGTGCTCCCGTAGCACGCGTGTGTGCCATCAGCCAAGATGGTGGCAGAGGCTTCAGCCCCTTATGGAAACTCAGCCGCCGTCTTGGCTAAGGGCAGCGCTGCACGCGCAACCACACAACAGCCGAGAAAGGTAGGTTGAAGCAAGGGAATGGCGTGGACGCCGGAGCTCTCACTGTGTGATCCGCAGCAGCGATCCTGCCACAAATTGCAGAAGGGGTGCGCAGGGACCCTTGGCCAGGGCCCCACCTGGCCGCCCTTTGGAGCCGGTCCTGCTACCTCTTTTGGGAGCCAAATCCATCGTTTTAAACTATGTGCTGTGTGGGAAAAGGACCATCTCCTGTCTGTTTTGGATCTTCCGTCATTCAGCTTCATTGAATGGCCTTGGTAGGTTCTGCCGTTACGAGAGAGGGAGTGAGAAACCTCCCCCAGCACCTTCCAGTTAAGAAGACTGAGGTGGCAGGGGGGGAGTGTCTTCTGCCTGACCTGAAAGAGGAAGCCTGCTTGGGTCAGACCGAAAGGCCGTCTGCTCCAGCAAAGGAGGGGACCTTGTGGCCCTTCGGATGATGTTAACGACATAAACTCCCGTCATCCCTGACCACTGGGCATGCTGGCTGGGGCTCACTGGTCTGTTATCCTCAGTGCTTCCAGAGTCACAATCCTAGGACAGCAGTGATGCCAGAGAGAGACAGAGAGAGAACCAGTCGCATCCTCTCTGTCCTTGTAGTGTCCATGCCAGCAGAATGTGAGACTCGGCTAGTGGTTTAGCAGGACCCAAGCGCAGCAGGAGCGCTCCCTGCTTGCGTGTACAGAGACAGCAGAGGTAGACCAGGACAGCGGCCCACCTAGTCCAGCCTCCTCTCACAGCGGCCAAACCAGATGCCCCAATGGGAAGCCCACAGGCAGGACACAGTGGCAGAATTAGAGGCTCTGGTTTCAGTTTAGCGGGGTTGGATGCAGGGCTGTGGAGTCGTGGAGTCGGAAGCAATTTTGGGTGAAGTCAGACAGTAGAAAAATAGAGGAGTCAGAGTTGAAGCCGTGGTTGGATGGGGCTAGCATCTCCACCTCCTATTCTTCTGGAGGCGGGTTGGTTGAAGTTACAACTCCTCCCTGTGCAGACCCATGCAAAACTTCAATCATGTAGCCATTTGGAGCTTGCTCTTTTCTGAAAACCACAAAAACATTCTAGCCTGTCAGCAGCAGTTAAATCCTGATCCATTCTGAATTTTGTTTCAGTTATCGGCAGGGGCGGTGAGCAGATTTCTCGGATTCAGGCAGAGTCGGGCTGCAAAATTCAGATTGCGCCAGGTAAGGCTGTCCCCCACCCCACCCCGCAAATTTACGGAAGAGCAGGGCAGCCCTGGAGCAGAACACATCTGCTGGTCTTTTACATGGGTATATTTAATGTAAAACTGTCTGACCAACTGAAACGCTGGAGAAATGGAGGGAAATGTCTTGTACAGCATCCTGTTGGGGTCCCAAAGTGCTTGTCCACAAGGCCTCTCCTGTACATCTCTCACCTTGCCCAATCTGCAGACCCTTCTCCCCCTCCTTTCAGAAGAGGGATCAGTCCATACCAACGTATCCCACCTCCCAGCCCCCAAAATAGCAGGCCTCATTCCACGCATGAAGGGGACAACCCAGGGTCCAATTTCAAGCGCTTGTGTTGGCGTATAAAGCCCTGAACAACTGGGACTGAAGGGTTGTGTCCCGTGTTCCTCCCACTCAGAGTAGACCCATAGAAATTAATGAACATGATTACTGTAGGTCCATTAATTTCAGTGGGTCTGCTCTGAGTAGGGCTGTTGGATTGGATACAACCCCTTGGAATGCAGCCAGGTTGTTTGGGGCTGGGCGAGATTTTGGGTTGCTGGCAAGAGTAGCTTCCATGCCCTGTGTGGCTCCATTCTGCAGGAGTAAGCAAAAGCAAGGCTAAGACATGCACGCTGAAGAGAACACGTGCCGGGTGGCTCGCTCGGGATACCTTACGTAGGGTTCAGAGCTCAGAGTCTGCCTCAAAAAGCCAAGTGCTGCAAACCAAAGGTCGCCAATGAAAGAAAGGTTTCTATCTGTGTGTTAGAACGCTTTCAACTGCAAATCTCTTTCAAAATGTTTTTCATTGTGATTGGGTCTCAGGATGTTTTTAACTGTTTCTAGAACGCTTTTCTCTTTCTTGTTAAGTTCTTTTGTTTATGTTTGTCGCCCTGGCTTCCTTCAGGAGGAAGGGCGGGATATAAATTCAGTGAATAATAATTTGCAAACAGCCTTGGCTCCAGGGGCAGGCGGGGGGTGTGTGTGGTTTTTTAAAACAGCCAACCAGGTGGAAGCTGAGAGTCTGCCGAGATTTGTGGGATGCCCAGTACCTGTTGGTCTTTTCTGCTTTTGTCTTTGCAGACAGCGGTGGGATGGCGGAGAGACCTTGCGTGCTTACCGGAGTGCCAGAGAGCATTGAGTGAGTTTTTTTTCAACACACATTAACACATGCTTCCACACTCTTTCCTCTCCTCTTTTTCCTTTCACTGTTTCTTCTCTCACCTTGTTTCACAGTGGCCACAAACACTCAGAGGGCCTTGCCCAGTTGTACACGTACCGTGCTGCAACACCTTCCCCCGGCCGTCTCTCTTTGTTAATCGGCTCTTGTTTCATTTTTATGCCCCCAGCTCCCCTTCCCCAAGGTAGGCAATCTTCAGAGTCCTCCACAAAAAAAAACCCTTACGTTGAGTTTGCTTGAATGGGGACGCTTTTTTAAGGGGTTGAAAATTTCCCCCCAATCTTGCAGGTTAAAAATCCCACAAAAGCGTTGTAACTGGCCTTCTGACATGCAGTTGTTGTCATTCATGGGGGGTGCGGTGAGGTGTGGGTGGGAAGAACCTGACAAGTTTGTGCATATCTATCCAGTTCGGTTACTTGCAGGGGGGCTTTGCATATAGGTGCTTGGCTTTTTTGGGGGGGTGGGAGAACCTCTGCTCTTATTTTTGTTTGCCACCAAACCCCTCCCTTCCCCCCAACGTTCTCTTTCATTTGTGCTGGGGTATTGGGTAGGTAAATTGGGGGAGGGGCAGTGTCTTTGCTCACTTGTGCGGCAGCTTCATGAAAAGAACAAATGGCTCCAGAAGACTCTGCTGTTTCTTGCCATCTTCAAACTGCGCCGTCGATGAGCAAAGCCCCCCCCCCTTGATCTCTCTCATTCGCTCGCTCGCTTGCCCGATGAGCACAGAGGATCTGTCTCCCCTTGGTGCCAGTAAGGGCAACCAGTTGAGAACAGGCAGGGGCAGAGGCATCAGAAAAACAGCAGAAGCAAGAGGGTGGGGTGAGGTATGTCCTGCCGCAGACAGAGCGGCCATCGTGGTGCCCTCCGGTTATTGCTGGACTCCAACTCCCAGCATTCCTGGCAGCCAGTGTGGCCAGTGCTGAGGGATGGTGGGAGTTAGAGGAGGTCCCAGCAGACACCTAAAACACCACATTGGCTGCCCCTGTGCTGCAGAGGATGAGGAACACTTCTCCCCAGTGAATGGGTTTCTTTCACCCCTCTTCCCCAGGCCTGAAGGCCATTTTCATTGGCTGTTGCCGGCCAAACGGGTGCCTCTCGGTTCACCCACGAGGGCTGGGATTCTCAGGCCATCTCCTGGCGGCCTTTTCAGTTTAAAAGTGGATGGATGGGGGGAAAGCAAGCCAGAGGAGTTTACCCTGCACACCTGAATCAGCTTGGCATCCCAAGCTTCAGACCAAACCATCTGCCCATGCTAGTCCTGTTCAGGAGGAGACGCATGAAAAAGCATTTAGAGGTGTATATTTTGGTGGACTTAACTCTTGAGTGAAACTTGGCTGGATACAACCCAGTGTGCTTGGACCATGCATGACAGCAACCCCACCGTCACCTCTGGGCCACTTGGCGTTCGATGTAATGTTGGCTATTCTACCTCCCTTCCTCCAAAAACCCTTGCAAGAGCGTACCACCTGTCAGCCCAGGGGGAGGGGGGATTCTGCTTCTCTCTCTCTCTTGCCCTATAGAAACTTTAGGGACAGTCTCTCCCCCTTCCCAGGAGCTGAGTTTGCCTCTCCCAAGCCATTTTGAGGACCACCTTCCCGCTGGGACTTGGAGCCACGAGCCTCAGGCTTACGGGAACCCACTTAACAATATGGAGCTGCTCTTTCTCTCCCCCGCAGCCTTTGGGTAGGTGGGTTCTTTTCAGATCCATCTGTGGGAATCATTTTTTCTCTCTCTCTTCCTTTTATAGAGTGCATTCGGATGATTGAAAACATTGAAGGAAAAACCATTGACGGTTTTCAGACCTAGACATTGTAGGTTATATCCAGCGTTACTCAAGAGTAGGCCCATTAAAATTAAAGGTCATGACTAATTTAGATCCATTAATTTCAGTGGGTCTACTCGGAGAGGAATTTACTTGGATCCAACCTTGTGCTTTTGCAAAACGTAATGTCTGTTTTGTTTATATATTTGGAGTCCCCCCCCCCCGAGGACTGTTAGGTTGCAAGCCTTGAGGCAGAATAAACATGATTGACAGGTGCATGTTAGAGGGCAAGCAATCTGGCTGGATTTTTGCTTTATTTGTGTATTTATTTTGCTCATACCGAGGTGGGATCTGTCCCCTGACCTCCTCTCCAGTAAATGAATGTTTTGGAGCTAAAGGAAAGCTATAAAGCCAAAAAAACAAACACTGTGAGATCTGAATAATTGTGTGTGTGTGTCTGTCTACCACGGAGTTCCTGGGCAGAGGCTTGTGGCTTTCTGCCTAAAGGTCTGTTTCTTTTGAGCAAAGTGAGAACCCGATGCTTGCAAAGAGAGAGTTTTGCTTTTACTGCTGCTATGCGAGGTCAAGGTGACTTTTTCGTTCTTCACTTGTCCGACACCTGCATGAAGGCAAAGGTGGAAGGATGGTTCTTCCTGCTGCTTTTGTTAGAGGTGCTGCATGTGCAGCTGTTTCAGCTCTGCTTCAGTTTGCAAGTGGCTAACCTGTGCCATGGGGCCCACAAGTAGCATAAGCTGCAAAGGACGGTGGCAAGGAATTGGTGTCGCGTTTCTGGTCTGCCTCGCTCACACTGGCCACATCACATACGTTTAAAGTAATATTCCAGTTTAAACTGTCCTGGCTGCTTCTTCTCTCCCCCCCCCCTTGAATCCTGGAAACTGTAGCTTGCAAAAGGTGCTGAGAGTTGTTAGGAGATCTCCCCCCCCCCATTCCCTTCACAGAGCTACAATTCCCAGAATGGTTTTAACAGTCAATCCCTCTGCCCAGGGGACTTTGGGTGCCCCAGTGAGAGCAAGTGTTTTGAGATGCAGGTTATACTTTGAGACCCCTCCCTAGGTCAAAATGGGATGTATCTGAGGGTGGAGTCTGATCCTAAACACAGTTGCTTTAGCGGCTGCTGGTTATTTTCTCACTTCTGTTTCCTCTCCTTTTTCTGTCTCTCTCTGTCTCTCTCTCTCTGTCACACCCTCTGCCTCAAAAAATTTCCTGCATTCCAGTGACGTTTCCCTCCCTAGACCCAACCAGATGGGAGTGTGTGTGCGATAATAGCTGTTTTCCTTGAGGTTATTTTCCCCTTCTCTCTCTCTCTCTTTTCCTCCCCTTTCCCCAAAGACAAGCAAAGCGGCTACTGGGGCAGATCGTGGACCGCTGTCGGAACGGGCCTGGCTTCCACAACGACGTGGATGGCAACAGCACGATCCAAGAGATCCTCATCCCGGCATCCAAAGTGGGCCTGGTCATAGGCAAAGGCGGAGAGACCATCAAACAGCTGCAGGTGGGCAGGATACAGTTTCAGACAGATTCCACAGAGGATAAGGCTGTCTTCTGCCTCCAAGGTCGCTGGCTCTGTGGCCTCTGAATCTCAGTTGCTGGCAGTCGCAAGTGGGGAGTGTTGCTGTTGCGCTGCGGCCCTGCTTGCGGGCTCCCCATTGAGGCGCCTGGCCAGATGCTGTGAGAAACAGGAGGCTGGACAACAGTTTCTACTGTTTGCAAACGGTGTTGGTGACTTTCTGGGTCAAAGCAAATGCCATATTGGTCATCATGTAGGCTGCACTTTCCCCACCAAGTCTGTCTTGTTTAAAATGTGAGTGTGGCCTATAATTGCACTCCTTATAGGTAGAGAAGCTGTTGATTTATGAGATCTTGGGGGGTGGGGGGCTGCTTATATATGGACCAGTACAATATGTCAAGTGCACCACAACCACATGTTTAATGCAAAGCGAAACTGTCTGTGTGTGTGTTGGAGAGGCGCATGGATTCCTTGCTAGCTTCCCCCCCCTTTGATGTTACGATCACTTGCCTGCCTTCACAAAGCTATCAGGAAAAGCTACCCAGACTGAGCCACTTAAAAATATATGAGCGAGCAAAGCTGCGGGAGGGACTCTTATTCCTTCTCTCTCTGCGCCCCCCTCCCCAAATTTCCTATTTTCATAGCTTTCTGCCTGTTTTGGCATTCCATTTATCTTTCGTGGTGTTTCCCCCCCCTCCTGCCCTTGTCTGCATGGTGCATGTGCAGGAACGAACAGGCGTGAAGATGATTATGATCCAAGATGGCCCTTTACCGACTGGAGCGGATAAACCTCTTCGGATTACCGGAGATGCTTTTAAAGTACAGGTGTGTATCAAAGAGGATTTGCAGTCGTGCTGATAGAATGTTAGAAGGATTTGGCATAATGGCACAGTTGGCAGTATTTTTGTGAGCTGTAGTCGTGTGTGTGTGTGTGTGTGTGTAAGGGGGGGCACCTCAAGCCTATTGGCTAAGCAGCCCTCCCCCTGCGCGCTTTTACATTAGTGACCCATCCAAATAGAGTTTGGCCAAGTAAAGGAAGCCAGAAGAGCATGCAAATCCTCGCACTGCGGAAAAATTGGAAGCTGAAATTACAATACAGTCGAAAGAGACCCCCCTGTGGTGTGGTGGATAAGACAATCAGGCTAAGAGAGGGGAGCCCCTGGTTCAAATTCCCTCCCCCACACCGGCCATGAAGCTCACTGGATGGCCTTGAGTCAACCTCTCTAAAGTTGTTTTGAGACTAATAAAAATTGGGGAACCCAAGTTGTGCTGCCTTGACATCCTAGGGAGATCAGCAGGATACATTTATGTATTTATTTATCTATTGTATTTGTATACCGCCCCATAGCCGAAGCTCTCTGGGCGGTTTACAGTAACTAAAAACATTAAAAACAAATATACAAGTTTAAAACACATCTTTTAAAAACAATTTAAAACATACTTTAAAAAATTTAAAACAATTTTAAAAAGCACATGCTAAAATGCCTGGGAGAAGAGGAAAGTCTTGACCTGGCGCCTAAAGGATAACAGTGATGGCGCCAGGTGCACCTCGTCAAGCAGATCTTTCTATAAATTGGGGGCCACCACTGAGAAGGCCCTCTCCCTTGTTGCCACCCTCCGAGCTTCCCTCGGAGTAGGCACCCGAAGGAGGGCCTTAGATGTTGAGCGTAGTGTACAGGTGGGTTTGTATCTGGAGAGGCGTTCCATCAGGTATTGTGGTCCCAAGCTGTGTAAGGATTTGTAGGTTAAAACCAGCACCTTGAATTGAGCTCGGAAACATACAGGCAGCCAATGCAAGCGGGCCAGAATCGGTTTTATATGTTCAGACCGTCTGGTCCCTGTTACCAATCTGGCCGCTGCATTTTGCACAAGCTGCAGATAGAAGGATAGATAGAAACAGTCCCCTTTCTAGGGCCCCTCTTTGGAGGAGGCACATGGCCCTGCGGACAGACTTGGCTTGAGTGCCAGAATTTGCTGGGTGCATTTGTGCTGTTGCTGGCGTGGAGCGTCCCGGAGTTCTTCCAGCAACTCTTTTGATTCCACTGCCAAGTAATATTTTCAGCAATGAGGGGGAAGTTCCTGTTGCAAACTTGGGGACAGAGGGGTTGCGTCCTGTGTTACTCCTGCTTAAAGTACACCCACTATGATTGATGGCTTATGGATTTCAATAGATATACTCTGAGTGGAACTTAGGGGAGCCCTGGTTTGTAGCCAACTTTCTTAGGAACATAGGACTGCTGCTTTCTACTGAGTCAGACCAATGGTCCATCCAGCTCAGTAACGTCTGCTCTGACTGGCAGTGGCTCTCCCGGGTTTCAGGCAGGGGACTCTCCCAGCCTCACCTGGAGATGCCGTTGGGGACTGAGCCTGGCTTTCTGTGTGCTCTGTCACTGAGCTGTGGCCCATCTTACTTGCTGTGTTTGCCTGGTCAGCTGGTTAGAGGAGGGGGGGCGGAGGTGGCAAGGAAGAAAGAGATGTTTTTAAGTTCTGCGCCTGCCCAGGGATAGGAGTGTCATTCCCTTGTACACACATGCCTGTGTGTAGGTTCTGGAGTGTGCCTCTCTGGCCATCTTAACACTTCAGCTGATCCAAAATGCAGCGGCCAGATTACTGGCTGGGGTTGCCTTTAGAACTCACTCAGCCCCTGTTCTAGAACAGCTGTGTCGGTGGCCAGTTTGTTTCCGGGCCCAGTTGAAGGTGCTCACGTTTTAGTTTTAAACACTAACAACTTAGCCCCCAAACATCTGAGAGACTGCCCCCTTCCCTGCAGACCCTCTCAGTCACTCTACCGCCCGCAGAAGTTCCGAGGGGGGGGGCGGGAGAGGGCCTTCCCTGTGGAGGCCCCGAAGTTGTGGAATTCCATCCCCCCCGAGGTGCGTCTGGCAACTTGACTGTACAGTTTTCAGGGAATGATTAAGATGCACCTCTTTCCTCCGGCCTTCAACACGTTAGGTGTGTGTTTTCAGGACGCACTCTTATTCCTGAGACTATAATTTGTTTTAACGCTGAATTTCAAATCGTTGCAACTGGTGAAGTACAGGTATTATTATTATTATTATTATTATTATTAATTAAAAATCGTAACCAATGCATTCTCTGTCTGAGCTGACCTTCCTTCAGGTGCTAGACAGATAACCCTTAGTGTTGGTGACATCATTTCCTGCTCCTCCCCTTTTCTTCGTTGTCCTATCTTGGGGGGAGCACACCTTCCCTCTGCCCACACTCTCCCTTGCAGAGATGAAAGAGCAAGCGTGGCTCTTTGCATCTCCAGCTTTAGCTAGCTAGAGCTAGCATCTTTCCTATCAAAAAGACATATTTCCCTTAGATAAATGCCCGTTTATTGTTTCCCTAACGCCAGAGTCTCGGTGCAATGGTATCCAGGGTGAAGTGCACTCCTTCAACCGGGATCCTGTTGCAGTTCAGCTTCTGCCAGCGTTCAACTCCTAATGCTAACGTTTTCATCCTCCTTGATTTGTACAGCAAGCAAGAGAGATGGTCCTGGAAATCATCCGAGAGAAAGACCAGGCAGACTTTCGGGGCATACGCAATGACTTCACTTCCAGAATGGGAGGAGGCAGCATAGAGGTGTGGACTTGCCTTACAAACTTGCAAAAACAGGAGGGGGAGGATTACTATTTTTTCTTCTCGTTTTTCCTGCACTTGTACGTGAGTGAGCGGATTCTTTTAGCTATGATGCTTCTCCTTTTGGGGAGGAAAAATTAAGCCAATGCCAAACATGAAGCTGCTGAGTCGGCTCCTTGACTGATCCATTTTGTCCAGGATTGCATACTGAAGCCTTACCCAGCCTGGTATGGGCTGGGGGCTGATGGGAATTGTAGACCAAAACATCTGGCGGGCACCAGATTGGCAAAGGATGGTCTCCTTTGTGGTTCTCCAGAGTCTTGGGCTGAGGGCCTTTTTTTTTTTTGCAGCTCTGCTACCCGAGATCCTTGAAACCAGAGATGCCAGGGACTTGAACTTTCTAAATGAAAGCATAAAATCATAGAATTGGAGGGCACCTCAGAGGTCATCTAGCCCAACCCCTTGCCATTGCACACAAACCATTGCTGCAGCATCCAGTAGGTGGCCATTCAGCCTTGACTTTAAAACCTCCCACAAAGGGAAGTATCATTTTCCAAGACTTGTCTATTCCACTGCTGTGAACAGCTTGCACCATCAGGAAGTCATTGCTAATGTTTCCCCCTGTTTGGTTCGGAGCTCCCCCCCATAGCAACAGTAAAACAGATGTAGTCCAGCATCTGTGTGACAACCCTTCAGACATTTTGAACTCGAACTCGAACTCTGGCCTCTGTCCCATTGAGGTGGTTATAAGTCTCCTTTCTTGAGGTTTTGAAGATGGGCACTCCCTTCTCAGTTTAAATTGCTGCTTTGTAAAAAGAGGGTGTCCTGCAGTGCAGGGGCTGGATTCTGATGTGTGCAGGCTACGGACCATTTATGTGTCTATATTTCCGGCGGCGGTGGAGGAGGAATCCACTCCTTAAAAAAGGTTTCTTCAAGGTTCACAGCACACAAATTTAAAACAGTAAAGTGGCAACAGTTTTACTGAGCTCCTTCTGGGAGGAAGGGTGAGATATACATTTCATAAATAAATAACTGGTCAGTAAAACTGCAACAAAAAAGCATCATAAAACTAATTTAATAAAGAACTTGTTGAAAGGTGCAGGAAAGGAAAAGCTCAGGCAGCAGAAAGTTTTTGTTGCTGCAGTTGTTCGTATTTCTTACATTTACCTCCAAGGAGCTCAAGGAGGTGTACATGATCTCCCCTTTCATATTTTTATCCTCACAACAACAATCCTATGAGGTAGGCTAGGCTGAGAGACAACAATTGGCCCACGGTAACCCAGCGAGCTTTGTGACTTGAGCGGAGATGGAGACCCTGGTCTCCCAGGTCGCAGTCCGACACTTTAATCACTATGCCACGCTTATTTTATTTCTTAGATATCTGGCCCTTCCTCTCATGAGAGCCCAGAACAATTTAACACCTGAGGCCCAAGGATAGCTTATTCCAGGGTGGGAAGGCTGGTGCCCCTCTAGATGATGTTGAGGCTCCGAATTGCCCCCGTCCCTGGCCATTAGCTGTGCTGGCTAAGACTTGTGTGCGTGTGGGTACAGGTCCCTTGCCCTTGGAGTGTCCCATAGCATGGACACGCACCACTGAGGGAGCCGCCTTCTCGTTGCCACCCACGTCATTTTAAATGGGGGGGGCAGCCAGGCTAGAGTCTGCAGAGGAAGATCTTAACATGTGAGCAGGGTGGTGGGAGTTTTTTGTCCTGATCCACTTCTGTGTTTGAGCTACTGTGTCTTTTTTGAAATGTCACCCTTGTTTTGAATGACAAGGGTTGTGTACACACGGGAAGCGGCCTTAAACCGACCCAGGACGTTGGTCCATCTAGCTCAGTGCTGTCTACACTGACTGGCAGCAGCTCTCCAGACTTTTCACACTGGGGAAGGCAGGGTGGCGTCTGTCCCAGTCCTACCTGGAGATGCAGTTTCAGGGCTGGCTTTGCACAGGATGATTTGCGACACTTCTTAAGCCTGTGAACTCACTGCTCGGCTTTGCGGTAAAGCCACCAGGGGTGCTTATCCTGTGTGTGTGTGTTTCCCTGTGCTGCCTTTTCCAGGTCTGACCATTCTCCCCTTTTTCCCCTTCTCCGGCAGGTCTCTGTGCCCAGATTTGCTGTGGGGATCGTAATAGGAAGGAACGGAGAGATGATCAAGAAGATCCAGAACGACGCCGGTGTTAGGATTCAATTCAAGCCAGGTTTGTAGGCCGTTATTCAAGGCAGCACTCTGCTGTGCAGTCAGCAACTGGCTACTACGTCCTCATGAGGACGGAGAGTTGTCAGCCCTACTCAGAGTAGACCCATTGAAAGGAATGGATATGATTAAGTTAGGCCCACTCCTTTCGGTTGGTTTACTTGGAGCTGAATGCAGCCCATGGGAAGTTGCCTTGTGCCAAGTCAGACCTTTGGTCTGCGTCGCGCACTACTGCCTACCCTGCCAGCAGCTCTATAGGGTTTGAGGCAAGGAGTCTTCTCCCAGCCCTACCTGGAGGTGCCCTTGGGGGATTGAACCTGGGGCCTTCTGAATGCAAAGCAAGCACTCTGCCCCCCCCATCTCATTTCAATGCAAAGCCGTAGCCGGGAGCTTTGGGGTGGGGGCACCCTGAATCAGTACAAAACAGCAGGACACATGGATGTGCGTGTGTGTTAAGAGCATGAAATAACAGTACAGTAAAAATGTTAATACAATTACAGAATAAGTGGCTAGAGCCTTTGCACTCGCTGTCAGGGTGCTGCTGGATGAGGACAGGGCTTTCTACTCGCTGGACAATGGGGTGGGTAAGATACTGCCTGCCTGATTTTCCTGAAATCTCCGTAACAAAAAGGAAATGACAGCTTGGAATATGCCTGGGGTGACGGCGGCGGCAGAGGTCTGTTTCAAGACGCTTTATTTTTGTTTTCCCCTCTGCAGTGTCCGCTTGTGCAGCAGGTGTTGAGGAACCCTTCGGGGCCCCAGATGCTGCTGAACTACAACTCCCATAATCCCTGGCCACTGGCCGTGTTTTCTCAGGCTGGTGAGAGCTGTAGTTCAGCAACATCCGGAGGGACAAGGGTTCCCCACTCCTCTGTTCTCTATAGGCTTGAATTCCTCCCGTGGCTGTCCAGAAATTGGGAGGCTTTGGGCTGTATCCATTGGTAGTCTTACTCAGAGTAGACCGGCTGAGATTGTTGGGCCTAAGTCAGTCGCATCCATTCATTTCAGTGGGCCTGCTCTTGAGTAGCTACGGCCATACGGCCCTGACACACGCGATCTCGTCTCATCTCAGAAGCTAAGCAGAGTCAGGCCTGCTTAGTACTTAGATGGGAGACTGCTTGGGGATACCGGGTGCTGTAGGCTTAGAGCAGTGGTTCTCAAACTTTTTTGGTTCGCGGCGCACTGTAAAACATGTAAAAAGTTTCTGGCGCACTTCGTGTACAAAATTAAAAATACATTAATATATTTTAAACTATGAATAAAAATAACTTAAATACAAATGGGTTTCTTCTCATTTTTAAAATATACTTTCATAATATTCGCGGCACACCTAGTGCCCTCTTGCGGCACGCCAGTGTGCCGCGGTGCACCGTTTGAGAACCACTGGCTTAGAGGACGACAATGGTAAACCACCTCTGAATACCTCTTACTGTGAAAACCCCATTAATATATCCAGAAAAGATTCATAGGGTCGCCATAAGTCGTAATCGACTTGAAGGCATGTAACAACAAAGCTTTTTATTAACAATTGAAACGGGTCCAAATATTCATACATACGTCAAAGAAAGGTAAGAGAATAACAATCTAAAACAATCCACCTCCCAGTGAGGGATGGCCCCTTCCAAACAGATGCATTCTTCCATCTCTTGCGTGCGGGAGACCCACCGTTTCCTCATCCCTCCCTTGCAGGCAACCTCACATAGGACGCTGCCTTATACTGAGTCAGACCCATTGGGTGGCTCTCCAGGCTTTCGGACAGGGCATCTCTCCCAGCTGTACCTGGAGATGCCAGAGCTTGAACTTGGGTCCTTCTGCATGCAAAGCAGCCTACCATCATACTACCCTGAACACGGCCGAACTTGTCTGATCTCAGAAGCTAAGCAGGGTCAGGCCTGGTTAGCACTTGGATGGGAGACCGCCTGGGAATACCGGGTGCCGTAGGCTTGGAGGAAGGCAGTGGCAAACCACCTCTGAATACCTCTTACCGTGAAAACCCTATGAATATATCCCCCAAAAGATTCATAGGGTCGCCATAAGTCGTAATCAACTGGAAGGCATATGACAACAACTCTTGAGTCGGACTAGCATCGGACACAACCCTTTACCCCTAAGAGTTTATTGTGAGGCTGTCGCCGCCGTGAAGATGTTGCTGCCTTCTCTGTAGTGCTGGAGGCATGGGGGGGGGTCCCTCGCGTGGGAGGCTGCTGCCTTTTCCCTCTGTCTGTATTTAATTTCGGCTCTTTCTCCGCAGATGATGGGATTAGTCCGGAAAGAGTTGCCCAGGTCATGGGTCTCCCCGATCGGTGCCAGCATGCAGCTCACATCATCAACGAGCTGATTCTCACCGCGCAGGTGGGTGGGGGTGACTTCCATGCAGACGTTATAGAAACTTGGGAAGCTGCCCTATATTGAGTCACACCATTGGTCCATCCAGCCCAATACTGTCTGCGCTGACTGGCAGCAGCTCTGCAAGGTTTCAGACAGTCCTACCTGGAAGATGATGGGGATTGAAGCTAGGGCCTTCTGCGTGCAAGGCAGATGCTCAACCACTGAGCTACGGCCCTTTCCCGATAGCAGCCGGTGACTTTGGTAGTAACGCTTTTCGGTAGTATTTTTTTTAAGAGAAAAATTCCCACTTGCCGAATGGGTTCTCAGGCCGGCTGATTCCACCTTTAATTCATCCACGTATATTACAGCTGAGAAATACAGATTCTCTTCATCTGTTGCTCATACTATCCCACTGAAAAGCAGTTTACTTTTAGATCAACAGTTTATCTATAAAAGTATTTATATACCACCCTCTCACAAAACATCAGAGTGGTGTAAAGCGACGCAGTTGATTTGTATTGCTTTTAAATGTTCTTATGTTGCTGTACATGAACATAAAAACATTTAAAAGCAATGCAAAGCAGTCGTCCAAATGGTTGGCTACTCAGGAGACATTTTAAACAGCCGCGTAGGCCTGTTGGCATAAGAAGGTCTTCAAGAGATGCCTGAACATCAAAAGTGAGGCTGCCTGCCAAATCTCTGCTGGAACACTGGTCCACAGCATGGGGCCAGCGACACCAAATTGGCTGTTAAGTTGCCTCTTGATCCTACCCTAAAGTGGTGAAGTAAATATAGTGTGAAAATCTGTTGGGGAAAATACAGATCAAAACCTGAAACCACCAGACACTGCTTTCACATTCCCAAACCTATTTCCCGTGAGGACTAGAAACGTGAAAGGAAAATGAACACGCATTCTATAGGAAGCCAGGCGTTGAGAGAACAACTGGTCCACTACATTATCAGAAGGCCAACAACCTTGTTATCCGTTGTAGACGAGGTGGGTGGGTGGAAACGGAGTTTATGGCTGGCTGTGGAATACTTGAGGTCTAACTGAGTCTTGATTAAGCAAGGGTGCTGGCTGGAGCTGATGGGAGTTGCAGTCCTAAACATCTGGAGAGCGTCGGGTTGGCAGAGGCTGACTTTAAAGTGGCTCCACTGATCCACTGGGTTAACATACTTGTGTCCGAGTGAGAGCCAGTGGTAATGTAGGTCAGAGTGTTGGACTGAGGCCTGGGAAACCAGGGTTCAAATCACTGCTCGGCCGTGAAGCTCACTAGGGTGACCTTGGGGGCCAGTCACTGTCTCTCAGCTTAACCTTCCTCACAGGGTTGTTGTGAGGACAAAATCTCAGGGGGGAGGGGGAGGAATCCTGTCGTACACCAATTTGAGCTCCTTGGAGAAAAGGCAGGATATGAATGTAATAATAATTAAAATATGGCAGCACAGCCAACGGCAAGTCCCAGGAGGCCGTAAAGTTGTTGATGGTTCCATCTTCTTCCCTTTCAAGGAGCGTGACGGTTTTGGAAGCCTTGCCATAACCCGGGGAAGAGGCCGCGGCCGTGGAGACTGGAGCGTGTGTGCTCCCGGGGGCGTGCAGGAAATCACCTACACGGTGCCGGCTGATAAATGTGGCTTGGTCATAGGCAAAGGTGAGCAGTGGGGGGGATTTTTTCAAAAAGCTCTTCCCTCTGAGCTTGTGAAGGAAGCTGGGTGAGCTCTCAATACTTTAACTGGTGGAGGGTCTTCTGCCATAACCTGCTCTTATTTATGTTTGTTTATTTTATTTGTTAGTACCTCCATATCATAAAATATCAAGGGTATCTTGGGAGTTTGTTTATTTAAGGCATTTATGAACTGCTTTTCAGGTGGACCTCATGAAGCGGTTTACATTACAATGCATATATAAACACAGAATAAAACTATATAAACACCAGAAATCAGTTAACTAATTATTGCAGAAAGGTATCTTCTCAATTGCCTGCATAAGCCTGGTGACTCAGAGAAGTTTACGGCAGGCTTTTAAAAATCAAAACGGAACGTGCCTGCCGAATCTCTAGTGGCAGAGTATTCCACAGGACTGGGCCAATGGCACTAAAGACTCTAGTTGTTATTTTTGTCAAATGAGCCTTGCCGAATGATCTGTGATGTTCCAGCAAATGATCTCAGCTATTGAGCTGGGATATAAGAGTTCAGGTGGTCCCCAAACTACCCTGAGCCTGTTGCTCAGGGCTTTGTAAATTAATACAAGGACCCCGAACCTGATTTGGTAATGGATGGGTAGCCAGCACAGATGTTTTAACGATGGTGTCATCATGTTATTGGCCATGTGCCCCCATCAGCAGTCTGGCTGTCGCATTCTGCACTAGCTGGAACCTCTGAGCCAGGCCCAAGGGTGGCTCCGCATAGAGCGCATTGCAGTAATCCAACCTCGAGAGCTGGTGCTCTTCCACTGAGCTGTGGCCTGCTCCTTCCTTCCGTGGGGTTAAGGCTCTGCTACTTGTAAGGTGGTGTTTGGGCACAGTATTTGTTTTATTACATATTTCTCCCGCTCCAAAGGAGCTTCGGGCATGGTGAATGGTCCCCATCTCCTTTTAGTCTCACAACAGCCCTGCGAGGCAAGAGAGGCTGCGACAGGCCGAGAGCCACAAAGTGAGCTTCGTGGCTGACAGGAGATTTAAACCAGGGCCTACCTGCTCTGAAGGCCAACGCGGGAACATCAGAAAGCTGGCTTATATAGAGGCAAACCTTTGGTCCATGTAGCTCAGTATTGTCTACAGAGACTGGCAGCAGCTCTCCAGGGTTCCAGGCAGGGAGTCTCTCCCAGTGCTACCTGGAGATGCTGCCGGGGTTTGAACCCAGGACTTCCTGCTTGCAGAGTAGGTGCTCTACCCCCCTGAGCTGGGGCCCTTCCCTTGTGACCACACCACTGCGCGGCACAGTTAGCAAGCAGTTTGTTCTCTCTCGCACACACGCCTGGTTTGGGTGGACTTCTTTCCCTGCTGTTCTTACGATGCAGCTGTCTTGTTTTTCATTGGGCAAAGCTGCCTTGTGCAGCCTAACAGGCTACATACAAAGCTGTTGCGATGCACATTTTAGATAAACAACAAGTATGTCCCCTTCGGTGGCGAGGGTTGATCTACGGGCTGTTTTCTAGAGAGCCTCTTGGTGATCCTCTGTGGCTTGGAGAGCTCCTTGATGCTTGGGACGCAGCGATGCACTGCCTTGCACGTTTGCCACCCTGTGATGCCCCTTAGGTGCCCTGGGCCCAAATGTTCAAAGTGAACGGCAACAGGGGGCTTTCATTGGCTGGATAGGATGTGCAGCCCACCCCTGCAATTCCAAGAGCAACAGCTTGTCCCACTTACTGCACTCAACCAGACTTCGCCTCTCCTTAAGCTGGGCCGCCAAATGCCAGTCTGAATATTAACATGGGCCTTGTCGCTACCCGTGACACCTAGACTTGGGGATGTTGAGTTTCCAAGGGAAGGGAGTCACAGTCTATGGGACAGGCGCCACACATGCTGCCTCCTGCATATAAACCCTTTAGGATTGGGCCACAGAGGCAGTGAGCGTAACAAGACTGTGTCGGTTGCTTTCCACCGTGACAGTCATGTTCAGTGTAAGGGTGGACAAAATGCTTCAAGCTCAGTTTCTTGTGTTTCTGACCTACAGTTCATGACATTTCAGCATTGGTTTGAAAGTGGTTTTTTTCCCCTTTAAAGTCCTCACTAAAATTCTTACTCTGAGGGTCGGGTGGTGTGTAAAAGATAACAGAGCGTGAGGTTTGGGGGCCAGCCGCCGACAATGGCCAAGTCCTCCCTCCTGCGCGCCAGGGCTTGGAGACAGACAGCAGCCGCCTCTCCAGTCCCCTAGCTGGATTTCCATGATAAACGCCGCGATCTTGACAGATAGCGCGGCCAGGCCTTCTCTTGTCAACGCTGCCTTTTTGCCCCATTTGATTAATTGCTTTACAATTTTGCATCCAGCTGTGGGGGGGCCTCCCACTCCAGCATGGCTCTTCCCCTCCCCCTCCCGGTCAGGTGGAAGAATGGAAGGCTCCTGTTGAATGCCCCTCTGTGGACAGGCACCATGTGCTGAACAGATGACCTCGCTCGCAAACGGAGGCGAAACTCTCCTGCCTCCGAGCAGTGACAACATGTAGGCCACTTCATATTTGCGTTGTCCCAGAGTCTGAACTACGAGGGCCTTTCCTGCGTGGCTGGGCATTGCTCTGGGTGACGGTGGTAGAGAAAGGATGGTGGACTTTCCCACAGAGTTGAAGTCAACATGATACATCATTGGCTGTGGTGTGTGTTAATGTTTGTGCTCCCCCTTCCTGAAAAACAACCCACGCTGTGTCAACGATGACTACGACTATTACTATTTATTACCCGCCGTTCACCCAGAGATCTCAGGGCAGGTTACAACCATTTGAAAACACATAATTAAAACAATTAAAAATAACCTAAACATCACCACAAAAAATAGGGTTGGTCCTAAAATTATACTTATCAGGCATCGAAGGATTTGCTGGAGGTTGTACAATGAAGTTGCCAGGCGCACCTCGGCGGGGGGGGGAGTTCCACAACGTAGGGGCTGCCACAGAGAAGGCCCTGTCCCGGGCCACCACCCCCTGGAACCTCAGAGGGTGGTGGAAATACCAAAAGCCCCCCCCCCCCCCCCGCTGATCTCAACACCGGAGAGGACTGAGGCGGTCCCTCAGACATTTGGGGCCTAAGTCGTTTAGGGCTTTAAACACTAACACGAGCACCTTGAACTGGTCTCTGTTCAGTGTTTGTGGTGCTTTAAAAAAAAAAAAGCAAAACTTTGTTTTGACCGGGGAGGATGGTCAGATAAAAGAAATGAGTCCGTGCACAGCAGGAAGCTGCTGCCTCCGTTGTACTTCTTTTTGAAAGAACCGTAGCCTGTCTCTGGCCAGATTTGCGAATTTGCTCAGTCTCATCCAGAGTAAGAATTCAATTATTTCAGGGATTGCAGGGTGGAGAGAGAGTCACGCATTCCTTTTCTGAAGGAGCCTCGTGTTCAATTTTACACGATGCAAAGAGCGCATAAGCAGGGAGTTATTGGGTGACTAGGTAATTACACATCCCCTGCTTCTCCCTCATTGAAGGAAGTGATTTGGTGAGCGGGATTCTCGGAGAGCAAAGGGTCCTGCCGTCAAGGCTTGGATGGCTATTTAGAGGGCCAGAGAGGGGAAAGGTGACCCACACTTACACATTTCGCTTCCATACAAGAAGCTTAAGAGGATAATGGTGCATTTAAGTTTAGTGCTGTCTGAGTTTAGCTTCTCAACATACTTGAAATAACACGCTCCAAATCATGGCTCGTTGGGGGCATTTGCTATGAGCCATCCTTAACAGACGGGCTGCTTTTGAGTGATGCAATAGCTCAGTCATTCCAGCTACAAAACAGTATTTAACTCCTTTTTAAGCACTGGTTCCTTTCTACTATATTGCTACCAAAAGAATTGTGTTGGTAGCAACAAGCCGAATATCGGCCCAGAACTCAGTGAGGAGGTGGACTCACGGAGGGTTTCTTGGCCAAGGGCCCCTACCGAATCTGAAGCCGACATTGGCTGTCAGTCACTAATTTGAGTGTGTGCGTGCGGGGGATGTTAGATGGCAATCCTTTTTTTAAAAAAAGTACACAAAAATGTATGTCCATGAAAAGGCGACTGTTAGAACTTTACTCCCTGATACACCAGGGTGTGTGGGTGTGGGTGTAATAGGTATCAATGAAAGCGTGTAGTCTTAACGTCCCACTGCAAGCCTTCAGTGGTACAGGTCAGCAAAGTCTTTGCCATTTGCTTGGTTGTATTTCAGGCAGATCCGGTTGTTTTCTCAAAAGACCAGAGCAGGTTTTGTCCCAAAACTAGGCAGAATTGTGTGTTGCAGGGATATCAGCCCTCTGTGTGTATGTGTGTGTATCCAGTTATTTGCAAGCGTGGGATTTGCCGGGGGAAGGGGGAGAGAAGAGTGTCTCGAATTTCTTGCGGGGCATTCAGCCTTCAGAAAGGGGTGGTCCGAGTTGAGCAAGTGGCTTGCAGATGCTCAGCTAATTGGTTTTGTCTGCTCAATCGCCAGCGGGTTTTGGCTGGTGGCCCTATGCAGGACCACAAGGGGTCAAGCGTATTGCAACTCCCCACCCCCTTTGTCTCTCTTCCAGTGGAGGCTAACCTCCCGCTCTTGTGTGAAATTCCAGCAGAAGAATCGGGCCATTGTAGTGGCTGGTGCAAGCCTTTTGTTCAGCAAATTTCATTAAGAGACCTGGGACCCTCCCCAGTAGATGTGTGTCTTTCCTCTTCGCCTCCGAGTCAAACCAAACTTTCATTAGTCTTGCCCCACCCTAGTACAAGCTCGTGGCTGTTTCGTTCTCCCTCTTTTTTACCGGAGATAGCATCGCTCAGGTTCCTTGTGCATTGGCGAACGCCGCACTAGTTCTCTCTCATAACGGAAGGCCTCTTTGGGGAATTAACCAGAACAAACTGTGCATTGGGGTGCACCACAACAGAGGAACTAAGGGCCATGATACCCGTTCACCCAGTTACGTACCTACAGATGAGGCTGCTGTTCCCTTTCTGGCCTTTCTTCCTCTTGATACGCATTTGTTACCAATTTGCTACCACTGGGCAAGGTCCAAGGTTCTTGTGTTAATTCAGAAATCCCTAAACCATGGGTTCCCAAACAGTGGTCCACAGACCACCGCTTCATTCAGATGCCCCATGGCATGTCTGTGGATTTGTGGTCAAAGATGGGAGATGGCATGACCATTGCACTGAATATTTATTATGGGTTGCATTCGATTCCTGATCAGAGGAGACCTATTGTAATTAATGAACCTAATTTAGGCTGCAGTCCAAAATACACTTACCTGGGAGTAAGTCCCATTGAACCCAATAGAGCTTACTCTGCGGAGACATGTATCGGATTGCAGCCTTAGTCACGTTAGATATCGATGCAGGTTAATCTTTTCAATTGCTTTAAAAATGGCTTTTGTAAACCGCTTAGAGGTTTTTACAATCGAGCAGTATATCTAAATATATGAATAAAATAAAAATGCCCATTAGCTTTAGTGAGTCTACTCTGAGTAGGACGAGCATTGAATAACCACCCGTTGCTTTTTTAAAAACTATATTTTTATTGCTTCTTATTTTTAATTGTATTGCAATTTTAATTTTGCGGAATTCAAATAAGGATATGGTATGTAAGAAATAAAAGCAATAATGAAAGTAAGTTTACAATCATACTGAACGAGCACCACACATTGCAATCGCTGCAACAGGGAGCCAAATCATTAAATAGTCTACCAAGACCACTGCCCTAGACAGCTAGCGATTATTATTATTATTATTATTATAACCCCTAAAAACTGTTAAAAGCATTCCAAAATACAATTGCGATCAAAAACGTTCTAAAACAGTTTAAAATGTGCTCTTTTTTTGTTCCTCCTGCTCCACCTCAGTCACTGAGATCTCCTGATGGGGCATTTCCGGTGGTTCCAGGTGCTCCTGAGGTTCAGGTGGCCCTTACCAGAGAGCGAGCCTTTAGTGTGGAGACCCTGCCCTGTGGAACTCCTTGCCAGCAGAGGTGCAGCAGGGGTCCTCCCTGCTCGCTTTCAGCCATCTTGTGAAAGCCAATTATTATTCATACAGGCCTTTCGACCCCAAGACCCTTTGCCTGCCAGCTTCCACTGATGTGTTTTGACATTCCTAAGCACCTTGTGATATTTGAAAAACACTTAAACAAAAGGTTGTAGCCAACTTAGTTCTCCTCAGAGAAGGCCCACAAGGTAGTCTTATCCATTGTTTCAATGGGTCTGTTCTTGAGTAGGGGTAGCAATTGGTGCAACCCAACTAAAATAATTGCCATCCGTGGAAAACAAAGCTGGTGGCTAAAGGTTAAGTCTGGCTTGGGGAGGGGAATCCCATAGCCAGGGCCCTGCTCCAGATGCGTCTTTCTTTCCATCTCCCCCCACCCAACATGCTTAAATCAGGGGCATGTTTGTCTCTCGAGGAGCAGCCAGTTCTTTTATTACAATCCCCGTTCTGTTGTCTGGAATAACTGTCAGGGCTTTTACTTATTATGAAGAGAGGGATTTTGGGGGGGGGGCGGGGCAATGGTTTTGGGATGGATTGCCTGTTTCTGCCTAGACCTTGGGCCCTTCTCACATCTGCCTGGAGGACATAAAAGAGGGAGAGTCCTCGTATATGGGTCTCATCCAGCTTCCACCAATCTGGTGCCCTCCAGAGATTGTGGACCACAACTCGCATCAGCCCCAGCCAACACACCTGTGTGGTTGGATCTTCCTCCTTGCCCACCCCACCTTCCACGATTAACTCTGCTGAATATAAACGCTGAGACAGTTGCGTCTTCTTTTTGTTCCCCGCCTCTCGCTTATTTGCAGGTGGCGAGAACATCAAGAGCATAAACCAACAATCTGGGGCCCATGTGGAGCTTCAGAGAAATCCGCCTCCCAACACGGACCCCAACGTACGGATATTCACCATTCGGGGCGTCGCCCAGCAGATTGAGCTTGCGAGACATCTCATAGACGAGAAAGTTGGCGTGAGTTCCTGCCCTCTCTCTTTCCTCCCTTCTGTTCCTGACTCTGCCATGGTCAGAGGGTTTGCGAGCCTTGAAGTGCCCATTTGGCAAAACCAGACAGGTCAAAACATCCATCGTGGTCACCTGCCTTCGGCTGCCATCCATTGTGGTCATCTGCCTTGAAGACCTTTTGTGGTGCTTTTAAAAAAAAATTTTTTTTTTTGCAAGAAGATATGGGCAATGATGCAGAGTCCCATTACGTGACATAGGAAAACTGTTTTGAGATAAAGGGCTGCCCGATGCCGGAGGTGGTGGAAACCCAAAATCCAGCTCAACGTTCCCTGTGTACCTTGCGTAGGTACTCTGGAATCAGTTATGCAGCTGAAACTATTCAGGCGCCTAACATCATGATGTTAGGCGCCTGTTGAAGACATTTTTATTTGCAAAGGCTTTCCCTGAGGAGTGACACCATCGCTTAGGGAATAGTAATTGCGTTTTTGCAGATGCCGGGTTGTATTCAATGTAGTGGGAAGAAAATTGGTCCCTCAGCGCAAGCGTTTCTGCTTGCCTGACAGAACAGTCTCCCCTCTCCTCTGCCCCCATTCCCAGTGCATTTTTCTGGGGGTTCTCCTGCCCTCTGAATTTTTTGGGGGAGAGTCCCATTACCACTAGCGGGAATCCTTGCGTTGATTTCCACTAATGCAGTGAATTAGTCAAAGACTGCTCACAGGGTTGAATCCCATGGTAGTCCTACTCAAAGTAGGCCCATTGAAATTAATGGCCATGACTAACTTAGGCCCATTCATTTCATTTGGTCTACTCTGAGCATTGGATACAACCCGTAGTTTTATTGTTTTCAATATTCAATATATGGCTTTGTTTTTAGAGTTTTGTAGAAAGGCTTTTATTTTTATTATTTATTTATTTGCTAAATTTACATCCCACTTTTCCACCAAGGACCTCAAGGTGGCATACAGACATGGTTCCGCCCCTCCTCACAACAACCCTGTGAGGTAGATTAGGCTGAGACTAACCCCCAAGGTCATCCAGTGACCTTTATGGCCACATAGGGATTCGAACCCTGGTCTCCCAGTCTGACACTCTAACCACTATACCACACTGGCTTTATTGCTTTTATTAATTGGGTTTTATGTTTTATCCTACTTTTCACCTTGTACACCTCTTCAGCGGCCTCTGGCCATGATGCGGTTATAAATCTGTAAAATAAAATAAAACATGAAACAGTTCATATTGAGAAGTCTCCTGCGGCACCCTAAATCTCACATGCGATCTCATTTAATCTTGTCATTCTTGTGCAGGGAACAGAGAGGTAAATTATCTGTTGGCTTTTTCTCCCTTAGGGTACCGGCCTAGGTGGCCCTGGAGGTTTTGGTCAGAGCCCCTTCAGCCAAGCACCTGCTACACCTCACCAAAAGTAAGATGCCTTGCTTGCCTTCCTGTTGCCATTGTAGTTTGCAGTTGCCATTGTAGCCCGGTGCAGCCTTTCTTGTTCGAGAAGCTTATATAAAATCTGTAACTTTGAGGCTATGGAGCAGGGGATGGCGAATGTTGCAGAGGGGTCTGAATGAGTGCTGCCTCTTCCTCCTCCAAGGCTTGCTTCCATGACAGCCAGACAGCGTGCAAAGCTTCTGCCCATGTTGTGTGACTCTTTCCTGGGGGCAACCCGCATTGCTCAGCTAACAAGTAAAACTGGGCCTGGCTCGCTGGGGACGGAGGACTGAGGTAGGGACAGAAAGTTTTTGGACATGTTCAGGAGACCGTGCCCATCTTCCTTTGCCCTTATTTGATTTCGGTTGGTGACCAAAGGTCAAACCAACTTCAGTTACCTGCCCTGAGCCCTCTTTTTGGGTCGAGTGACCTCCTATGGAACAAAACCAAACTGGCCCTGCTGCAGATGCTGCAAATTACTCATTCTGCACTTGTAATAAACTGTTCTTATAGTGTGACAGCACCGACAACTTTGGAACTCCCTGCCTATTGACATTAGGCAGGTGCCTTCGCTGTACTCCTTTTGGCGCCTGCTTAAAACTTAACCCGGACACGCAGATGTGGATGTGTTTTAATCTTTGTAGGTGGTTGTTTTTAACTGTTTTTAAAAAAAGGTTTTTAATTGACTTGCCTTGAACTGTTTTTAATGCCTCTTGTAAACGGTTTTTACAGTCGAGCGGTATATAAATGTTGTTAAATTGAAATAAATGATAAATAAATAAATAAAATTAGCACATGAGCCTAGCCGCGTGCATGCTGAGAAGGCCAACCAACATAATGGGGACTGTCCTAGTTCTGGGTTGTAAAGCTCATTGATTCCTGCCAGGAAAACTATTGCATCATTGATTACTGAGGGCAGAACACCACTGGAACCAATGTGCTCCTCCCTGTTGGCCATGAAACTGACCCAGGCCTACTCATCATGCTTGAGGGGCTGTTTTCAACACTTGCGGTCAGCATCTCGTATCTCAGTGAACGTCTGTGCCAACGCATCTGTCAAAGAATTGTCCCCCTGGGGTCCCTGGCCCTCAGCACCCCAAGGGGGGTTCTTTGCTTCCAAGAACAGTCCCAACTCCTCTGGGTCTCTGCTTCTCAGGCAAAAACTCTCCCTCCTTCAGGAGTAATTACTCAGGGTAGTACTGCCACCACCCCTCTTCCTGGTTCCTTTCTCTGAGAGAAGGGATCTCAGAGGCCTTTGTGAATACTGACGGGATTAACCCTCATTAATAAAGGTAATCAGTAGCGTTCAGCAATCAAGGACTAGATTTAGAATCTTTCGTTCCAAGCCAATACACTCCTTTTATAAAAGGATAGTTTATTTAAAAGTAAATAAGATGGTATATACAAAAAAGAGAGCAGCGGTTTGTTTCTTTAAAGCTAATCACCCTCAGACGGGATACACGGGTACATTGGCATAACAAAGGGAGTGTGGATGGACCACCCCCTTTCCCCCTCCCCATCACTAACTCTCTTCTCCTCCGCAGTGGTCCTCAGGCGTTCATGACGCAGGGTTGGGGTGGCACCTATCAGACGTGGCAGCAGCCTGGACAGCAGGTTCCAAGTAAGTGTCTCTTAATCTTGGCGCCGGCCTGGGGGCAGTGGCACAAGGATCGCCCAGTTAAGTTGATTGTCCACCATAGGTTTAGGAATGGGGGAAGCAGATGCCCTCTGCATGTTGCAGGACTTCCTGGCCGTTGGCCGTTCTGGCTGGGGCTGATTGGACGTTGTTGGACTGTGACTCCTGAGGGTCACAGGTTCCTCCACCCCTGGACTTCTAGAGGAAGTTCTTCTTCAATATCTGGAGTCCTCTACGGCACTAGTGGCCCAGTTTGCTAGGAACACTGAGCCAAACCATGGCTAGGCATCCAACTTGGATGGGGTTTAAAAGGGGATTAGACCAGAGGTTCCTCACACTGTGGACTGTGGGCTACCAGTGGTCTCCGAGCGTCATTTAGGCAATCCAGAGCACGTCCCCATTAAATATGGGCCACCCTAGTCAGAGGCAGCATGCTTCTGAAAACCAGTTGCCGGAAGCCTCTGGAGGGGAAAGTGTTCTTGCACTCGGGTCCTGCTTGCGGGCTTCCTCCAGGCACCTGGTTGGCCACTGTGAGAACAGGATACTGGACTAGATGGGCCACTGGCCTGATCCAGCAGGCTCTTCTTATGTTCTTAAATATCCGTACTGATTTGTTAATTTTATTTATTTTATTATTATTTAATTTGTATCCTGCCTTTCCTCCCAGCAGGAGCCCAGGGTGGCAAACAAAGCGCTAAAAACACTTTAAAACATCATAAAAACAGAACTTAGAATACATTAAAACAAAACAGCCTTAAAAACGTTTAAAAAAAAAACTTTAAAAAAGGGTTAAAAACATTATTAAAGAACATATTAATCAACTCTAACACAGACGCAGTCTGGGATAGGTCTCAACCTAAAAGGCTTGTTGAAAGAGGAAAGTCGAAGATAGCTTTTATTTCTGATACTGTATATTATTGTACTAATGTATGGATTCTGCGGAATGTAAATTGTGATAACAATAAAATACAGCACAAGAAATAAAAGGAGCAACAAAGCTGCAATTAGAAAATCATACGCAGCTAGCACGGCGCATTACAGCAGCTGCAACAGGCAGAAAAAAGGCATTAAGTGGTCTGGCAAGACCCTCAGCAATTTCCCAAGCGGTCCTTGGTAGGAAAAAGGTCAGGTACTACTGGACTAGACAAATTCATGGAGGACTGTCAGTGGCTAGGTTCTGCCTCCACTGTCGGGGGCAGTATTCCTCTGTGTGCCCGGTGCTGGGAATCGCAAGCGACACAAGCGCTTTCGCACTCGGGTCCTGCTTGTGTTTTCAAGAGCTTTTAGTGTTTTGGTTTGCCGCCCTGGGCTCCTTCTGAAAGGAAGGGTGGGATATAAATTCAATAAATAAATAACAAGAAAAAAGAAAAGTATTCTAAAACCAGTTTTGAACATTCCGAAACACAGTCACAAATGCGCAAGGGCAGAGCTCCACCGGCTGTGCAAAACTGGTTACTGGAGGGTCTTTGAAGCTTGGCCTTCCTCCCGCCGTGAGCCTCTTTCCTCATAATGCCATCTTCATAAATGTGCGTCTTGAGGGCGCAGGAAGAATAGGAGGAACTGGAGGAGGAGGAGCTGGCCACAAATGCACCTGCAGCAGTTGACGTTCCTGTAGTGCTAAATCCTGGCCGCTTCCTGGGTCTCCCACCCCAGTCTTTCAAATGTAAAGAAAAACAGTTCAGGGGATTAATTTTATTTTCTTCATTTAAATAGCCACATTCCAGGGTCCCTAGGGGTCAAGAGTGCCTTCCCCAGCTCTCATGTGCCCCCCCCCCGGCAAATCTGAGAGAGCCAGCATGTTTGGAGGGGGTGGGGCCTTCTTGTCAACCTTGCAGGGCTAGCGTTGTGTTTATAGCAAGAAGCGCCGTTCCCTGCACCTCCCCATGCAACTTTTCCCCCTGTCTTGCGTAGGCCAGCAGAACCAACAGCAGAACAACCAACCCGACTACAGCAAGGCGTGGGAGGATTATTACAAGAAACAAAGTGAGCAGAACTGTGTGTTTGTGTGTGTGTGTCCTAGGAAGAGCCCAGCGTGTTACTGTGGTTAGAGTGCACACGTTTTATTGCACGAAGGAGAGGGAAAGGAATGAAGGGGGTCTCACGCCCCAGCATAGCAACTTTCAGAGCCACAGTCTGGTTAATCTCAGTTGCTCCAAACCCTTGCCCAAGGCTGGGCGTGCCTGGCAGGCTGAACGTGAAGGGCACAACCGAAGCCACGGGAATTGTGGAGCAGAAAAATCCCTCCCTAAAAGAACTTTGCAGCGCAGAGTTAAACTATTAATTTGCCCTCACAGGAGGCAATGATGGCCATCAACTTGGATGGCTTTAAAAGAGGATTAGACAAGTTCACGAAGGAGGATCAGGCTATCAGTGGCTAGTAGCCATGATGGCTCTGCACGGCTTCCACTGTCAGAGGCTGCCTCTGAATAACCAGTTGCTGGGATGAATCGCAAGTGGGTAGCATTGCTCTCACGGGTCCTGCTTTGAGGGCTTCCCATAATGGGCACCTGGCTGGCCACCGTGAGAACAGGATGCTGGACTAGATGGACCCCTTTTGGCCTGATCCAGCAGATCTTGTAGCTGAGAATGGAACCTCCATACTCAGAGGCAGTCTATCTGATCACCAGTCATTGGAAACCTCAGGAAGGGAGAGTGTCCCTGTGCTCAGAGCCTGCTTGCTGGCCTCCCATAATGGGCATCTGGTTGTCCACTGTGAGAACAGGAGGCTGGACTAGGTGGGCCGCTAGCCTGATCCAGCAGGCTCTTCTTACATTCTTACGGTCCCTTTCCCAAAACAGTGGGTTGCATCCAACTAAGATCTCCTTGGAATGGACCCATTGGGTGGTATTTGACGCTAGTCTTACAAGTGTACCCACTGAAATTAATAGACGTGACTAACTTGGGTTCATTACATTTCGGTGGGTCTTCTCCAAGTAGGAACGCAAGCCATTGCGCAGTGAACGGGCTTCATTTAGCCGTGCCTATTCATTTCGGTGGGTCTGCTCTTGAGTAGGACTAACATTGGAGGCAAGCCAGTGTTCTTCCCGCTCTCCTCTGAGTGGGAAACGGACTGCGGCGGCGGAGAAGAGCTGAGAGCTCTCCCGATAGGTTGCCCCCGGAGCAATTGAGCAGCTAAGGGCTAAACGGGTGTTTGGCGCTTTGGTTTGCAAGCCGTCTGCCTCTGTTGAACATGCGATGGAGCACGGCATTGGCACCGAAGGGCTTTTTCTAAAGAAATATTTTTAAAGTCGTTTTGTTTTTAATATATTTTGAAGCCTGTTTTTATGATGCTTTAAAGTGTTTTTAGTGTTTTTGTTTGCCACCCTGGGCTCCTACTGGGAGGAACGGCGGGATATAAATCAAATAAGAAATAAATAAGAACAGCCTAGGCACACCTCTCTGCTTGCCAGGCGGCATAGGGATGGATCTACCTCCTCCAGTATTGTCTGCTCTGACTGGCAGCTGCTCTCTCCCAGCCCTACCTGGAGATGCTGTTGGGGACTGAGCTGGGGCTTTCTGCACGCAAAGCAGGGGCCCTGCCACTGAGCTGTGGCTCTTCCTCGCGCTGTGAATGTTTGGGACCTTAACCGGGGTAACCAAGCATTGTGTCTGCACCAGGTCCTGTGCCTGGGTTCACCTTGGAGCATTTCCTTACTTGCTTCCTCTGACACCTGGCTCTGTCTGTGGTACCCCCACCCACCCTTTCTATTCCTCCAGGTCATGCTGCCACTGCTGCTTCTCAAGCAAGCTCCCAGCCAGACTATACGATGGCCTGGGCAGAGTATTACAGACAGCAAGCTGCTTATTACGGGCAGACATTAGGGCAAGCTCAGGCCCACAGCCAGGTGAGTGTTTCTTCCCTCTGCGGTATCTTCGGCCGTCTTTCCCGGTGGCTGTTCCTTATACTATTCAGCTTTGAAAGCAGTTCCTACAGAAACAAGTAGCCTGTCTATCTGTTAAATCACTTGTGTGGCTCATTAGTACCCCCCCCCAAAAAAAGAATGAACCTCCTTCCTGTTCTTGAAATGTTTTCTGCCTGGTCACCTGGAACAAATTCTGAAGTTGCCCCAGGCGAGTGGCTGCTTTCCATACTTAGTTTAGCCACGGTGGGATTAGCCTCTTCTGGACCTAGAGAAAGCAAAGGCACAACTGTTAGGGCAGCTTTCAGTGGTATAATTTGTGCTCCCCGGTAATGAGTTGCATTTTGGCAAGCAGCTAATTCTGTGTGACCCAAATTTCTGAGAGCTGAGGCTCATTTGCTCTCACTTTTTCTGATTTAAAATTGGAGGACTGCTTCACTCTTTCACTTTAGGGTTGAGTGAAAGACTGAGAATTACCAGTCCCTGTGTTTCTCTATGAGTCACTGTTCTGCTGTGTCTTGTAGAGACAAGACCAGAGCAGGGTCTCTACGTGGAGACAAGCCCAGAGCAGAGACTCAGGCAGAGGCAGCCTCTGCTGTGGAATAGTTCTGCTGTCTCTCTGGGGCATTTAGACACTCTATAACAATCATTTCTCATGCAGAGACCAAACAAAATTACCCATTCTAATTGGAGGAGGCTGGAAGGAGGTGAAGCTAGAACAGTGGTTTATGCAGAGACACAGTGGGCAGCCTCCTCTGTGGATGCGTACTTTGGGATAATTGGAACCGCTAGTTTATTTCTCCTGGCAACACTTAAGTGTTCCTTTGTGACAAACAGTTTGGAAATTTCTGGGCTAATTGTACAGTACAGGGATACATTAAATCAAGATTCACCATGAGGAACAGTTGTGGCATTTGTGGCTTTTTAGTTTAGAGTGGGGCCTCCCAAACCATGTTCCATGGACCACCAGTGGTCAACAAGCTTCATTCAGGCAGTCTACAGTATGTCTAGAAATACAATTAAAACTGTACAGCATCTGATGCAGTGCATTACAGTGAATTCCTGCCAGGACCCTCAGCAATTTTCAAGCGGTCCACAGGGGAAAAATGTAGGAGACTGCTGGTTTAGAGAGAACGCGAGTAAGAGGTGGTATGATAGCGGTGTATAAAATTATGCCTGGCATGGCGAAAGTGGACAGGGAAGTTTTTCTCCCTCTTGTCAGAACACTGGAACTCATGGACATTCAAAGCAGAATTTTAATTTTTAATCAATTGCCAGAATGCTGGAAGATTTGGGGCAGACAAAAGAAAAGGACTTTTTCACACTTCACATAGTTACCACAGAATGAGGCAGTGGTGGCCACCAACTTGGATGGCTTTAAAAGAGGATTGGGCAGATACGTGGAGGATCAGGCTGTCAGTGGCTGCTAGCCTCGATGGCTACTCTCTGCCACGTATCGGAGGCAGGATGCTTCTGAATACCAGTTGCTGGAAACCACAGGAGGGGAGAATTGCTGTCGTGCTCAGGTCCTGCTTGCGGGCTTCCCGTTGGGACATCTGGTCGGCCGCTGTCAGAACAGGATGCTGGACTGGATGGGCCACTTCAACTGTTGTAATATGTGTGGACTTTGTGGTCCTTGTTGTCTCAGTTGTTCAACAGGCAGCTTCCTTAGGAATGCAGAGGGAGATTATGGAGAAATAGATCTCTCAGAAGCTATTCGCCATGAGAGCAAAGGGGAACATTATATGTTTGAAGTTTTCTACCTCTGCCTTTTGATCAAACAATCCTGAGGTCACCTGCTACAGAGTTCAATAACTTGGAGCAGTACCAAACCCTATGGATATAACCCAGTAGACTTTTTCTTTTTAAAATGTATATCCCGCTTTCCACCATATTAGGTCTCAAAGCAGCTTATAGCGATAAAAACACGCAATGTACAAATTTAAAACGTAACTCAAAACTGCAGGAAACTTTAAAATCTCAGAATGTCAAAACCAATAAAAGCACATCAGAAAACCATTTGTGACGCAAAGGCCTCCTGAAATAAGAAATGGCTTTAAGCAGGGATGGTGCCTGTCTGACTTCTAGTGGGAGGGAGTTCTATAGAGTTCCACGTTTATAGTGATGGCATACCTATGAGTAGCCGTAGTATAACAATATTGTGTTTTACTTTTGAAAGTGCAAAGATACAACATGTTGCCATACAATCCAAGCCACAAAAGCCCAAAAAGTAAAGTAGAAGAAATATTTAGTAATGTGTTGATGTGAGTTGTTGAAGACACTGCAGGTATCACAGGTGGAATTTTAAAAAGTTTTCAAAAAGCATCTCCCTGGCCAACATTAGTGCAATACAAAAGGGAAGCAGGCTGCTATCCAGTGCTGGTTCTGAGTGAAACTCATTTGGATACAACCCCAGAGTCTTCCTAATACTTCACTATCAACTTAGACTACTTGGTCATGAAATAATGGGAACAGGTGCTAATTGACTTAGCAAAGAGAATTAATCATTTGGGCTTAACATAGCCAAGACCCACAAAGGCAGCAATATATGCCACTTTGAGCTTTATTTAATAATAATAATAATAATAATAAGCTAAAGGTGACATAAAACATACATGGCCTGACCTCACACCATCCCTTGGAGTTTGGTGATGCTGAGAGCATCCTGTTTTCTGCACAGCAACCAACTCTTCTGGGAAGTCTGTAACACGGGCAGGGCATGAAAACAAACTCCCTGCTCCACCTGTGCCCCACCCTAGCACCTTAGTACACTGCTCCTCAATATAGCAGTTGGTGAGGGGCCAAGAAATGGGGGGGGGGACTGGAAGCATCTGGCTGGCCAGAAGTGGCAAACAGCCTAGATCAGAGGGAGGAGGCCTGTTGGCTGTCCAGATGTTGCTGGATTCCCATCATCCCTCAACCACTGACCACAGGGGCCGATTGGAAGTTGGAGTCCAACAGCAATCTGGAGGGCCAGAGTTTCCCCACCCGTGAACTAAGAAGACTCATTCCCTTTCTCTCTCACACACACAAGGGAATGCCTCTTCTAAATAAGGAGGCATCCTTCCATCTCTTTCATTGCAGTCGGGCATGCTCCTCCTTAGAACGGGTGGGGGACCTGTGGCCCCTCCAGATGTTCCAGGATTCCCATCATCCCTCAACCATTGGCCATGCTAGATGTGGGGGGGGCTGATGAGTTGATGTCCAATGATATCTGGAGGCCCAAAGATTAGCCACCCCTAATCTAGACATGTCTTTTTGGTCAGATCAAACCAGGTTTCTCTCTTGGTCTACTAGTTTTGCTGAAAGTTTTCCTTATGCAGATTTTTCTTTTTCCTCTTTACAGGAGCAGTAGAACAACATATTCGACTCTTTTGTTTTCCTTCCCCCCTCCCTCTCTTTCTCTCTTGGAATCATTGTGGAAGCAAACCTTTTTGTAACAGAGGTTTCTAGATTTGCAACATTTTGATGAAGACTCTTTTCTTTTGTTTTTTGGTGAAACACTAGTTGTTTAGGATAATCTATACTGAACTTTTTCTAAGAATCAGGAACAATTAGTAATGTACTAAACTTTATGGACTTGCTGGGTAATTCTATGGTTTTTGTTTAATTATTTCCCCCCCCGGGTTTTTCGTTTCCAAATTTGTAAGAAAAAAAGAAGAGGAAAAAACAATAAGCAAGACTCCGGGATCCTTTTTTTTTTTTTTTTGGAGAGAAGCCAGTGAACAGCCGTCATCAAAACGTAACCCCAGAGCTGTGACATTTCAACAAGTGTTTTTTTTTTGCGTGTGTGTATTTCCCCCCTCTTCCTCCTCGTGTTTTTAATTTTAAATCTTTTCTGTTGTAACAGAAAAAGGCTTGGAAGTCTTAGGTGGTATGTAACAAATTCTAAAAAAAAATGAAATTTTTAAAAAACAGTATTTAAATATTCTTAAATATGTAAATTCATTAAATATTTTACTTCTAATTTCTTGTACCTTGGCTGTCTTTTTTTGATTTTACTGCATTTTTTTAAAAAAAGAAACTGAACTATGGTATGTATTGTAATTAATTATGTGAATTCTTTATCACGACAGTTACTGTTTGCTGTCAGGCTGGTTATTGTGGGGGGAATTTTGTAGGGGGCTGTATAATTTCTAGAGATCTAAAGGGGTAATATAAAAACAATGTGTTTAATTTTTTTTAGCAATACTATTTTGCTTTCTACGTCTCCACTGCTGGTTGCATTTGTGTATCTAAGACCTCCAAGCTTTGTCTAAAAATCAAACAAACAAAAATACCTTTTGTCTATTTCAGAAATAAATACTGTTATTTTTAATATTAAGATGAAAACTGCTATTAGTATCTTTAACAAACACTGTGGAACATTAAGTCGTATGAAATAGTAGTAACTATTTTTTAATTCCAGGGTGTGTGTTTGCTTTTTCTCCCTATCCCCATTTTTTTTGGTTTTGTTTTTAAGTATTTTCTTATCTTAATATTTGTCAAAATTTACCTAGAGAAATAAAATGAAATCTAGTATTAACCACAGGTATGCGCTAAATAATTTTTTGATTTAATAAAAGGGATAATATGGTTTCCAATGTTTACTGTAGTGTTTTCTTGTACAGATAACAGTGTATTTTTAAAGGAGAGAAAAAAAAATAACGGAAGTAAAGCTATTTTTTCTTGACATTTTTAATTGACCTGCGGGACATTCCGTTTTGAATTGTACTGAAGTTATTGTTCTAGGAACCTTTACCCACCTCCTTATTTCTTTATAATGCTTGAAATGTCTAACTATACAGAAACACAATTGGATAATGTTGAGCATGATGTGTTTTAAACAACAGCAAAAGAATTGTTCTTTTTATTTGACTGACAGTTGCATTTTACACTCTCTCTATAATAAAAAAGAAAAATTCCACAAGGCAACTTGTGGGTTAAGTATTAAAGTCTGTTTGATCACTTCTCCTTTTCCAGCATTTGAAACTATAACCCTCCGTCTTCTCTCTTTTAGCTTTCAGGGGGGGCAGGCGGGCAAGTGTGTGGCTTGTTTGTGAAAGTGATTTTTAAAGGCTTCGTTGTGGCAGCTCCAGTTGGGGAACCTTCCCTTGCCTCATGAACTCTCTCCGTAAATGTGACACCCAAGAGTCGCTTGAAACCCCATATCCGCAAAGACTGGTTTTCGATTCTCTCTCTCTCTGTCCCCCAAGGAAGGTGTTGTGGGGGTTAAGGAACAGCCCCTCGGGGCAAAAGTCCCTCACCTAAAGGGAAGCATTTTATAAGCAGGGTTTTCCTGGGCAGAGACGCTTTGAGTTTTGCTCTTTGCAACTTGAGCTTTTGGGGAGAGGGTTGCATAGGTTTCTTCCTCTCGGTCCACCACCCTTCATGCTTCTAACTAGGGCTGCAAATCCTGGGGGGGCCCTCCCCCACTTACCTGTGAGTAAGCCCCATTGAATCCAGTAAGACTTCTTCTTGGGTGGTCGTTTGGATTTTGCTGTAAAATCACTGCTGCATCCCCAAATTCTTGGCAGCATATAACTGGGGGTGGGGGAAGAGTTGCATCGCTGTCACTCTTGGCATAGCCGTGTGGGTGTCCTCACCACCACTTATATTACTCCCAGCCCCCCTTTCCTCCTGAGCCTTGGACGCTTACGAAAACAACTGAGAGGGGGTGCAAGCCTCTCTTTTTTTCTTACGGTGTTCGACCTCCCCGGGTGTAGATAAAACTTCAACTAGTTTCCCAGATCTTGCTTTAAAAAAAAAATTTTTTTTTGAGATCCACAACAATCAGGCTTTCTCCTCTCTCCTACCCACCCCACCCATCTACCTCCCATGGCATATGCTCTCTCTCTTTTTTTTAAAAAAAAGACGACCCCATCTGCAAAAGTGGCAACTCGGAGGCCCTGTTGAAAGCCGGAAGGGGGGGTGGGAGGGAGAGATATGGCATCTCTTAAATACACCTCCAGAGAATCGAGAGGCGCATATTGAAAGATGGGATGGTAATAGCCACTTGGGCAGAGGGGGGGGGCTTGATATGCCACAGGGAGAGGAGGTATAAACGCTGATGATGGAGATGGGAATAAGAGAGGAGACATTATAGAGAAGGCTTCCTTCTAATTCATCTCCTGTGCTCCTTGCCAAAAGAGCATTTGGTGGGTTTCTCAGGGAGCAATTGTGTGATAATGAACCCAAAGGTGTCCCTTAATTGAAGACGGGAGCATTGTGGCTCACCCGACCAAGAGCCGTAAATGGTTCAAGGGAGAGGAGAGCAGAGGATGTGCATTTTCTTTAAATGTATCTGTAAGTACAGATGAGAGTGACTCCCTAGTGGAATACCCATAATATGAATTATGGAACTCTGCTTTCACGCAGCCTTCCCCCCCCTTTCCTTTTTAATATCGAGTGGGTGGGGCAAAACTGACTTTGCAAGGCCCTCGAAACTGGGCCGGCCATTAAGAATGGCGCCTTGCGAAGCTGGGTTTTTCCTAAGCAGTCTGGTGTCGAGGAAGAAGTCTTTAAGTGCTTGAAATGTTACCAAATCTAGCCATCGATTTTTCATCTCTCTCTCTCCTGCCCAGCCCACCCTTGCATTAAAAGAGCTGCAGGAAACTCAGTGGAGGAGAACTTGGCATCCAGAACCAACTTGGAGGGCTTCAGTTTTGCAGAACTCTTGTCTTTCCATTAACATTGACTCTTACGCCTAACAGCCCGTGACGCACGGCGAGCTCTGTCCTTACCAGAATTGTTCTGAACTCCGCATCACCCACCCTTTTTATGATCAGCTCTGCTGTCTCCCGTTTGCTGGAAAGTAAACTATATTTAGCCTTATATTTTCAACTCCATCTTTTTCACTCTGAAATTCTTCCATGATCAGTGCTTGAAAATGACTTTTCTTCATTATTTTAAGAACCCAGCCCTAGTTATCTGATGATTTGCCTTCAATCCTGCCACATATGCCAAGGTCTGCTATAGGGGGACTTTGAGTGCCCACCATCAAGATTGGTTAAGTTCGCACAAAGATGTCTTACTGGTGGTGGCCCCAAGAACTGTGGAATTCCCTGTTGTAAAGGCTGGGGAACCTGTGGCCTTCCAGAAGATGCTGAACTTCCATCAGCCCCAACAAGCATAGCCAATGGCCAGGGATGATGGGAGTTGTAGATCAGCAACATGTGAACCTTCCTCATGGTAGGTTGATCTCTGAGCATGCCTTTATGTCAACCCTTGCTCTTATTGGCATGTTGCTTTTGTGAGAATGTAGCCCCAAAAGGCACTAAACACAGTCTCTGCCCCAACCCTGCAGCCTCTGGGAAACTCACGGAGGATGAGAGAGGGCACCCCTTTCTAGTTTAGGGAGAGGCAGGCAGCCTCCGAGTACCACAGTGATAGGAGAGGTAGGCGGCCTCCGAGTATCACAGTGGCACCCATTGGGACTGGCGGGGGGGAAAGCAGGAGACCAGCAGCAGACGCACCCTGAGCCCAATCATGGGTTTGGTTCAGTCCAATCGAACCGATCATAAACCAGCAACAAAGAGAGCTAACCAATTCTAGATCAGTCATCATCTTCCTGACTGGGTTCTGCAAGGGCATCAGTGAGATTCAGGAGGAGGAGCAGATAGGTCATGCTACACACACACACACGCTTGGCTTGGTTGTAAGTAAGAAGACAGGCATGTAGGGGGGCAACAGTTTGATGGGGCAGTGGGCCAGCCTCCACAGAGAGCAGAGATACTCTGGTTGTAGCAGAGCTTCTGCGATGGATTCCTCAGAGTCTAAAGGCAGCAATGCAACATCCTCAGGCTGGAGGGGCATTGGTGCCCTGGACTCATCCTGCAGACATGCTTCAGGGGCTAGCCCTGCACGCACTCCCCCTTCTGGCTCAGAGCCCTCGGCCTGATCCCCTGGGGGGGGAAACAATGGAACCTGGCTCCAGTCCCATGGCAGATGATCAGCATAACAGAATGAATTTGGGTTAATATTGGGTAGGTCAGCCTTCCTCTGCAACCTGGTGACTTCAGGATGTTTTGGACGGCTGGTATATTATTATTATTTGTTATTTATTAAATGTATATCTCGCCCTTCCTCCCAGAAGGAGCACAGGGCAGGTGCAGATTATGAATGGATGCCGGGTGCCAGAAGAGGAGGAAGAGGGACGTGATCAGAATTTGGCTCAAAGCGCTGCAAAAACATAGCTGATGAGCACATTCGTCCGTGACGGTCCAACATTCACTTGCACCAGGATGTGTTGGTAAGAAGCGAGTGGCCTCTGCCTTGTGCCACCAGCGTTTCTGTCCCCAACAGCTGTCAGAAACTGGGAGATTAGTTCCTCTTAGGATACTTCAGTGTATTCCTCCAGGAAAAAATATATAACAAGCCTGCAGATGAGTCCACAAGGATCAGCTGTACTGATTTGTTTACTGTCTCGCTCCAGAAAATTATAATAAGCAGGGGTGTGGTCGTCTGGGGGCGTGGGGGGTTGTAGACCCATTCTTTTTTGGGAGCAGGGTCCCAGCCAGGTGCCTATGTGTGAGCCAATTGGAATGAAAAGGGAGGGTGTTAGCCACTAATAAGAGTCCCTGTCCTTTCGTGCTGATCGGAGCCAATCGGAGTGAAAGGAGGCGAGTCAGCCCCTGAGAAGACTCTCTTCAGGAGTTAACACACAGCCTCCCCTTCCATGCCGACTGGCTCCTAGGGACGGCTCCTGTAGTGGAGTGTGGACTCACGAGGTGACACGGTGAGCAAGGGAGGCGAGGGGAAAGTGGGAAAAGGGGTGTGGCTGTGAGGGTGTGTGGCATGACTACCATGAAGGGACCCTGCACTTCTGAATTTGCCACTGCACTACTGGTAATAAGTGACCATGACCACCCCAACGTGGATGAGGATTTCAGAATAGGATGAACCTAGGAAGCAGTCTTGTATGTGGTCAGACCGTCTTCCTAGCCCTATGTAATCAACTCTGACTGGCAGCAGATCATCAACAGAGCGAGAGAGATCTTCACCATTGCTCACTCCTTTTTCAGCACCAAGAGCCACTTTCTTTTCTGGGCAAGCCCGCTGTTCTGTTTGAAAGCATCCTCTGTCCAGTCCAAGTCCAGTTTAAAGATAAAGTGCTCTGAGAAGGGGGATCAGGAGAGGCCTTCAAGTTGCCCATTAATGGTGAGCGTACAGCTCCCTGCTCAGTCTCCCCCGCTAAGGTAAGATGTGCTGTATTTTTGCTTTAAAAATGGTAGTGATTACTTCTCAGTTTGCATGTAGACATATCAACATCAGCAAATCTGTGTCCTTTTTTTCAAAAATATTATTTTTTTCACTTGATGCATTTCCTCTGTTTTGGTGGTGCGTAAGCAGCCAGTTCATAGAATCCACAAACACCCAGTGTGGGATCTGTATAAAATCAATATTGGGGGTGGTGGTGGAGGGAGAGGACTTTCTTTCCAATGTTCCTAAAATTCTATTAATTCAAAAACAACAATCCTGGAAAGACTGCAGACTGCTTTTACCCACTTCTTTTTTTTTTTGCAGGGCGACGGAGAGATGTTTTGATCTCTTTTACTCTTTTGTAGATTTCTCGCCGCTAGTGATTTTGAGACATTTGGTAATCCTTGCTGTACGCCGTCGGAAAGCACTTTCAGAAATGGCTCCTATTGTTTTGGCTTCCATATTCTTTGATTCCCCCCCCCCCAGCCGCTAAGTTCAGATTCTTTGTTCTCCTTAACAGATTTGCGTGTAAGTGTCAGTGCTGTTGCTCTCGCCAAGAGCGTTGAAAATGCCTGTCACTGTGGTTCTGCTTTTTTGTTAGGGGGAAAAAAATGTCTTAATGTAAATTCTTTCACCTCATTATAGGCTTATCCCATTAATTTATTTTTAATTGAGATTTCTTTTCTCCCAGGGCTTAATGGAAGGCGACAGAGTGCGCAGGGATCCAGGGGCAAGATCCAGCTAAACTTAAAACACCTTCAAGGCTATGGGAAGAACCCCAGCTCACTGGCAGAGCAGCTGGCTTTGAAAGCTGCAGGTCCCAAATTCGGTCCTTGGAGTCTTCAGGTAAGGCTAGGAAAGAAGTCCATCTGGAATCTTGGAGAGCTGCTGCCAGTCAGTGCCTGTAAATACTGGCCGAGATGGACCCATGGTCTGACTCGATATGAGGCAGCTTCCTGTATTCTTATGAGTAAAGGTTTGCAGCTCAGTGGAAGAGCGCTTGCTTGGCCTGCAAAAGTGCCTCCAGATTCAGTCCCTCAAGGCATCTCCAGGTACTGCTGGGAATGTCCCCTGGAGGGCTGCTGCCAGTCACTGTGGACAATACTGAGCTAGATGGGCCTGCGGCACATGGGGAGGGGAAGTGCAATCCTGGCCTGGCCTGCCGCAGTCCCGATAAAAAAATCTCCCTCTCCCTCCCCAAAGCTGCTATCTGCCTGGGAAGAGAATCGACCAACAGTAAAGAAAGCAGGTTTTATTTCGGGGACTGTTTGATCTCTGCTGAGACTTAATTTCCCCGTTTAAATGCTGTGGCTCTGGTTGGATTTATTTATTTATTTTGTGGAGGGGGTGGTTAATTGTGTTAATCTGGCGCTGGCGTATTCTTTCTATCTTACATTGTTGCAAGCCATTTTGGAAAACCGTTATGGGGGGAACAAGCATGCTGGAAATGTCAGAAAGAAAGAAAGCTGCCTGCTGGGTGAGAATATCCATCCGTCCACGTGCATCTCTGGATCAGGGTGGGGGAGGGCGGATGTCCCAATTTACCGGAGAGTAGGGATGGGTGAGAATTTTGATTCAGCTCACATTTCAAGCAGAAAGGATCAAATTCGCAATTTCCAAAACAGTAAGAGAGCCGAAACGCGGCCATCCTTTGAAATTCGCAATTTTGGGATGCAGCTCGCCAACTAAACAACATTTATGAAAATGCATATATTAGGGGAAAATGTGCATAAAAATGAGTGAAAACAACATGCAAAAAGGCATGAAATGATGAGAAATGGATTGCAAAAATGTGTACCCTTGTCAAAACGCCCTACAAAAATGTGTTTATTAGAAATTCGCACTAAAATGGTGGAGAATTTTCATGAGAATTTTTTTTTTTTAAATCACAGATTGGCGCAGAAATGTGGAGAACGGCATTTAACATTGGAAAAATGAGAAACTGAGAGGACTGAAACAGTCAGGTCTTTCCCTCCCTACCTGAGAGTAGGGATTGGCAAATCTGTCAATTTCAGTTTTTCTTTGTTTCGCCAATCATATTTCAGCCTTAGGCTGCAGCCCTAACCATATCTACTTGGAAGTAAGCCCTATGGAATTCAATGGGACTTCTTCCCTAGTAAGCTGAATAAGGATTGCGGCCTCACTTGGAAGAAATCCCTGCCGAACACAGCCAGGTTTGCTTCTGAGTAAACCTGGAAAGGACTGCACGGCGGATCATCTACAAAACATTCTGTTCCTGCAAATTATGCCAAAATGAAAGTAACTTTCCTATGTCATTTCTTAAGCCAAAGGGGATGGGTCTCCCCCCCCCGCACACACACAAGCAACCTGTGTGCTTGAATCTCTCTCCCCCCCTTCCCCCCCTTATTTACAGTAATTTGTGTTAGTGAAGTACAACTCGAGGGAGATTAGCTGCTGGTGGTCTGGGCATTATTTAACTCTTAAGTCTTTTTATTTGACAATACGCTGATTTATTGGGATCTTATTTCCCTTCACAGCATTTATAATTTATTGATTGGGGGGGCGAGAGGCACACACAGACCCATTCACAAACACTTCCCTCTATAGCAATTTGGTGTTTTCTCTCTCTCTCTCTCTGGCATGAAATGCAAACCGTGGTGCAGAATTCTACAGTGGAGGCCGGGGGGGCTCACGAGAAACCGAAAGCTGGGAGTGAGGAATTGTCACTCCGGTTTGCAAATCTTGCATTTGATGTGTTCAAAGCTGGCATATGAAAATTTAAATTTTAATGTTCAAACAGAGGTGTTGTGTTTTTTTAATGCAAACTGATGTGAAAATGTCAGAGGGAAGCACTATGCCTCGGGATGCCAGTTGCTGGGGATCGCACGTGGGGAGAGCTGCTGTTGCATTCAGGTCCACTTGGGGGTTTCCTGTTGGGGCATCTGGATGGCCACTGTGAGAACAGAAGGCTGGACTGGATGGGCCGTTGGGGCTCGATCCAGCAGACAGCCTCTTCTGATGTTCTTAAGAGAACGCAACTTAAGATGGGAAGAATGAGACGCTGGACCGGATAGATGTGTCCTTCTCGGCCATCCAGTAGATGTCTTTCAGATTACACGCACGCCCACAGGTTCCAAACCTACCAGTTCTCCGGAAACGTGGCTGCCTACGGACCAGAGATGGCACTCGTTGAACAAATGGCGAGTATAACCAGCACCCTGAAGCAGACCATGTGTGTGCTGCTGTTCCAGTTCTTGCAGGGCAGCCTTCCTCAACCCGGTGCCCTCTAGAGGTCGTTGGGGCTCCCAACTCCTTCAGCCTTAAACAGCATCGCCAAAGATTCAGTGGGGTTATAGTTGTTTTGGATAGCATCTAGAGAGCGCCAAGTTTGGGAACCCTAAGGTAGGATGACTTTCTCTGAGGAAAGAACAGCCTTGCATAGCAACCGTTGAACTTAAGTTTGTGCTGAGTCAGTCCTATTAGGCCATCACGCTCAGTATTGTCTACTCTGGCTGGCAGCAACTGTCGGGGGTCTCAGGCATGAGCCTATCTGGAGGCCTCCTGCATGCAAGGCAGATGCTTTAATGCGGTGCTGCAGTCCTTCCTTATTTTCACTAGCAGGAAGCAAATTGGGTTGGCCGCAGCCTGCTTAAAGAAATTGCAATTAATTAATTGCACACATTTTAGTCAATGAATCTGTTGATTAAATTTACCTAGCAGTAAACTTAACATTTCAGAAGAAAGATGCATACTTCCTTTGTTTGTAGATCATGCACATGTCTTGTAGCTGGCCTCACCTTACAAAGGGGCGAGAGACAAATCATAAGAGATAGAATGGATCTCAGAGTTCATCTAGACCAGCCTTTCCCAACTAGTGGGCCACCAGATGTTGTTGGACCACAATTCCCATCTTTCCTTAACAATGCTGGCTAAGGCTGATGGGAGTTGTGATCCAGCAACACCTGGTGGCCCACTAGTTGGGAAAGGCTGATCTAGACCAACTCCCTGCCTATGTAGGAAATTGACAGCTACAGCATCCCTGATAGGTAGCCACTCAGCCTGTGCATAGCGCTGGGTGAGAAATCTGACTCTGTTCACATCTAAAGGCAAATGTACCCCATCTTCACTTTCTGAAAGAATATGTGAATTGAAACATGGCAATCCTTTGAAATTTGCGCTTCTGTTAATTTTGCAGTGCAGTTGTCCAGCCAAGTAATGCCTACAGAGATGCATATACTAAGTTAAAGTGCACACAATAATGCATATATTACTGAAAAATAACACAATGCTTTATATTTGGGAAAATATGCTTTGCAAAATTGTGTGTATGAGGAAAAACACATACAAAAATATGGATCTTAAGAAGACAGTTGCACTAAAATACTAATGACATTTCATGAGGACTTTTTAAAAACAAAAACAAAATCAGACTGATGTGGAAATTTGGAGAACTGAAGATTGAAAAAATGAGAAACGAACATGGACATATCCCTACTTCACGGAGATGTTTTTAAGCAGAGGTTGGATGCCCCATAAATGAGAGTCCACCACCTTGGAAGCAGAGGCAGCTGGTGGCTTCATGTCAGCGGGGCGGTGGAATCCACTCCAGGTTTTAGTCTGAATATTCAAGTTGCTTGCCATTTTTTTAAAAACTGCTTCCTGGCTCATCTGGGCTGCTTTTCAGTTGATTAAGGGCTGTATCTAATCAAGCTAGCCCTGCTCAGAATTAGACTCATTGAAAATAATGGACATGGCTAACTTAGATCCATTCATTTCAATGGGACTTTTCTACTTAGTGGGATGCAACCCGAAACGCGTAACCGATTCATCACACCAACTAAACATTGCAGCCTAGGCTCTCCACATTTCTGTAGCAATCTGCGACTTTTTAAAAGATAAAAAATCCTCATGAACATTTCCAGCATTTTAGTGCAAATTTCCCCCAACAAACACATTTTTATAAGCCATTTCTCGTCTTCTAATGCATTTTTTGCATGTGATTTTCACTCATAATATCCATTTGGGGCACATTTCCCCCTAATGCAGGCATTTCCGTAAACATTGTTTGCTTGGTGAACTCCATCTCAAAATCCGGATATGTTCGAGTTTTGACTTATGGCTGCATTTCAGTTCTCACACTGTTTTGGAAAGTGCGAATTCGATAGATTCCGCTTGAAACGCAAACTGAATTGAAATTCTCACCCGTCCCTTCCGCAATGTGCTTGTTCCGGACCCTTAATTCCTCCTCCCTGTGGCCTACTTAGAGATCCTCATTTCACCCTTTCCCTTATCTCTGAGGGAAATCCTCTTTCAAGGAGTTTCTTAGCAAAAACGAAGGAGGAGGAGAAGCCTCTGATCTCTCATTGCCTCTCCTGCAATGGCTCTCTAATCCCAGAGTGCAGGTGTTTTCTTCGCCCCAAAGCAATTATCCGGTCCCTTCCCATTGTCCCGGGGCCTGTCACTCACTCGTCTGCCCAGCCCCACCGGACTCTCAGCAGCAGGAACCCACGTCTGTGCTATTCACTGGAGAATATTAAACTTCTCCGGAGCCCAGGCAGAACAACAATCTCCCTTTAGTTCCTGCGCTTTATTTACTTTGGAGAGAAAGGAGGTTGACAATTGTGAAGACAAGAAGGGCTGGAGCCTATCACTGGCAGTCTGTTATCTTTCTACCATCACTCAGGGATCACCTGTCAGCAGGGGAAAAAAGGTGGCCTTTCTCCTTAGGGTTGCTCTCTTGTGTGTTTTCTGGAAAGAATTATCATTAGGTTTACAGTGATGTTTCGTTGGTTGGTTGGTTAGATGAGTCTGTTAAAAATATTGTGGTTGCCCAAAAACAGCCAGATAGGAAGCTGCCTTATACTGAGTTCATACACTGTGCATGGCCTGCACTGACTGGCAACGGCTCTCCAGGATTTCAGGCAAGGGTCATTTCCATCCCTACCTGGAGAAATCAGAATTTTTTTAGGAGTAGGGTCCCTATGTTTCCAGCATCGTATGAGCCGATCAGCATGAAAGGGGAGTGTGTTAATCACTGAGAAGAGCCTTCTTACTTGCTTCCTTGTCCTTTCCTGCTGATTGGTGCCAGAGTGAAAGGAGATGAGTCAGCCACTGAGAAGACTCTTCTCAGCAGCTAACAGCCCCCCCTTTCATGCCGATTGGCTCCTAGGGATGTCTGTTGTTGTGGGAGAAGGCGCTAACAAGGATCTCATTCTCAGCTCCACAGCAAAATAAGGGGGAGGGGTTATAGCTGTGACTGACATGAAGGGGCTCTGCGCTTCTGAATTTGCCACTGCGCTAGAGACAACATTGGGGGTTGAAGCTGGGACCTTCTGCATGCAAAGTAGGTGCTCTGCCACTGAACTACAGCCCTTCCTATAAAGCAAAGCAACAGAAGTCACCTCCAATTAACTGGGTGGCAGGTAGTTTGTTTTTAAAAAACTGCTTTCCTAGGTTTAACACAACTGCTTCTAAAAACTGCAGATATGATCATAAAGTTGATGGCATCCCTTATTTATGTATGATTGTGGAGAAAAAATGTGTCTCCCAGGTATATATTGAAGAGTGGGGGGCGGAAATCTTCAACATGTGAATGGTCCTGGGTGACGGTCTGCTCTGGAGGGATCCGACTGTTTGGACTACCCGAATTCTGCCCCACCAGCCAACGCCGGCTAAGAGAAAACAGCAGAAGTGTTTAGAACATAAATTTTCACCCTCTTGAGTGTCGGATTCCACCCTTGGAGCCTCGCCTGAAGGAGGCCCGGAAAAGACTTTCTCTGCCCGAGACCCTGGCAGGGGGAGAAATCTGACTGTGTTTGCATTTTAATGAGAAACCATCGAATCTGCACTTCTCGAACCAATATTGGAGTGTGAAATTCCTTGAAATGTGTCCACCTCTCCCAGTTTTGCAATGCAGTTCTTCAACCAAACATGTACAAAAATGCATATGTTAGGGGAAAGAGCACATAAAAATGGGTCTATTAGTATAAAAAATGTGAAAAAATGTGTTATATTAGGAGAAACTCACACTAAAATTGCTGGCAGATTTTCATGAGGATTTAAAAACAAGATCACAACCACCAAACAGCTGCAGAAATGCAGAGAACCGAACTTGAGATTGGGAAAAATGAAAACCAAAATGGGTGGATTTTGCCTGTGTAGACCCTGGATGATGCGCTGATGGACTCTTTTAGAAGCCCTACATGTCCCCCAAGTGCAGCCTTCCTCTTTTCCGCTACCTTAAAATGTGCGGGACTGTTTGCCCAAGCGCTCTTGAAAAATACCATTATACCAGAGGAAAAGAGAGTGTAGCTATCTCGCTCTGGTTCCAGGGACGCCCGCAGAGGCAAAGAGATCTACACAAAGCCTGAATCGCTTCTCAACTCTGATAATCGGACTGTTTACTTTTGCTGGCACTGGGCTGTGTTGACACAGGAGACGCAACACTGCAGTGAAGTCAAGACTCTGGAAACAAAACAAGTCTTTTCAATATCTCAGCCGCTCCGAAACCAGACCACTGGGTGCCTGGCACCATTCAGTTACATTTTCAAATTCCCTCAAGTGCCATCTTTCAAAGAGGAGACCATTAACGCTCAGTGCGATGCGCCGATTGATTATACGGTTGCCGGCTTGGTCTTTCCAAATCCTTGACCTTTGCAATTAATTTTAAGGCAATACAACAAAATACACACACACTTTTCTTTCTTTTGAGTTGGCAAAGTCTTTGCCTTGCTTTTGGAGGAGGAGGAAGAGAAAGGGGTGTTTATAAGGGGTGCAAGCTTTGACAGGTTGGTATATTTATTTAATTAAAGGATCATCATCATCATGACATTTCTCTCCCACCTTTCCTCCAAGGTGCTTACTGTGGCTTACAAACATGGCTCTCCCGCTCCTGGTGTTATCCTCACAACAACCCTGTGAGGTAGGTTAGGCTGAGAGACAATGACTGGCCTTCAAGGTCACCCAGTGAGCTTCATCACCGAGCGGGGATTTGAACCCCGGTCTCCCAGGCCCCAGTCCTTGTCCTTTTGTGCTAATTGGAGGCAGAGTGAAAGCAGATGAGTCAGCCACTCAGAAGACTCTTCACAGTGGCTAACACACAGCTTCCCCTTTCATGACAATTGGCTCCTAGGGATGTGTTGTAGTGGCTTGAGATGACATGGAGAGCAAGAGGTGAGGAAAAGTGGGAAAGGGTGCATAGCTGCGAGAGGGTGTGGGGTGACTGTCATGAAGAGACCCTGCACGTCTGAATTTGCCACTACACTACTGACTCTAACTACTACACCACACTGTCATAGTGGTGGGGAACCTCAGGCAAAATGTGGCCCTCTTGCTTTCTCTTTCTGGCCCCCAGAACTTTTCCCAGACCTGAGATGACTTCCTATTGTCTTACGTCCAGTTGATGTCAATGGTCCAGATCCTTCTTCAAAGCAATTTTTCTTGCCAAATGTCTGAGCGCACTTGGATCATGACAGGGAAGCATTTACGGCCAGGGCGGTGCAGTGGTTAGAGCGTTAGACTAGGACCGGGTGACGATTTGAAGGACCTGATTCCATTATTAAGTTCTTGTCTCAAATTGCCCCAGATTTGAGAGGGAAGTCAAGGCGGGTCTTGTGGTTTTCGTAGAAGCCCCCGCCTCACCTCAACACAATGCCACTCAGCTGCAGCACTTACTGGGTCAAGGTGTTTCCGGTAGTGTGGTGGCAAATTCAGAAGTGCAGGGTCACTTTGTAGTAGTCACAGCCACACCCCTGTCTATGATTATAGAATAATCTTCTCAGGCTTGAATCCTGCTTTCTGCTTCTCTGTCACTCTCGCCATTTGACTGTCTTTTCTCACCATCAGGGATATCGCTTGAATGACTGAATTTAGCGCCGGCACTTGATCTCCTGCTGCTACCACAAACTGCTTGATGATGGAGTTGGGATGCTATCATCAGAATTCGCTGACTCTTCTTCCTCAGTTCTCACTCTCCACAGCTTGGCTTTTGGAAGAAGGAACTAACAGGAACTCCTTTCCCTCTGACTGGCTCCAATCAGCAGGAAACAACCAGGAAGCAAGTTAGAAGACTCTTCTCAGTGGCTAACACCCCCCTCTTTTGTGCTGATGAGCTTGTAGGATGCTGGAGAATCCTGCTTGGACCTGGCTCCATAAAAAAGTAAGGGGTGTAAAATCCTTCTCCAGACCCTGGATAAATATATCTATATATATGAATTGCTATGGACATATGTATGAAAAATATAATTCAACATTAATCTTTCCAACATCCAGCTCATGTGGCCAACAATTATACTGAAAAGCACAATAAAACTGAAAACCAAACGAGTTTCAGCCCACAAGGGTTCTTCCTCTGGGGTCAATGAATATATAAATCTCCATGTTGTCACCAGAGGTAAGTGTTGGTCACATGAGCTTGATGCTCAGGTATCATCTTATATTGTTGGATCCATCGTGGTTGCGTGTTAGGAATATTATTTCTATGTTTCATGCACGTTGGAACTATTAAAACTGAATGATATGTATGTTTATTTATTTATTAAATTTATACTTTGCCCTTCCTCCCAAAAGGAGCCCAGGGCGGCAAACAAAAACCCTAAAAGAACTTTAAAACATCTTGAACACAAAAGACTTTAAAACATATTAAAACAAAGCATCTTTAAAAACATATTAAACCAAAACATATTTTTAAAAAACTTTTAAACCATCTGAAATAGCAATCCCAGCACAGCGGCAGACTGGGATAAGGTCTCTCCTTAAAAGGCTTGTTGAAAGAGGAAGGTCTTCAGTAGGCACTGAGAAGGTAACAGGGACGCATCTGTCTAATATTTCAGGGAAGCATGTCTTATGTTGCCTGCGTATTGTAGTAATAATCCACATATATATTTTATATCCAGTTTTGTGCCTTAGCCTTCCTCCTGAGGTTGGGTTTTTATTTTTCCTTTCCTTTGCCACCTGGAAGGAACCAGACGCCAGCTAGGCACCTCATCCCTGCTTTTCTGCACCAGGGCGCTCTGCACATGCTCTGAAACCTTTTTTCCCCTCTGCAGAGGAGGGTGCTGATTGCAAAGGGGGGGAGCACGCAGTTGGGGCTTGGCTTCTCCCTGATGGAGCCCCCTTTGCCTTGGCTGATGCCTTCCTCCACCCCACCCCCCATGCCTGCAGCTCTCCCTCCCTCCCTCTCTCCGCGCCCCCCCTTCCAAAAGCATTGTTGCCTCCTCTCCAAGCCAGGCGCGCCCAGGCGCAGGAAACAGTTGGCGACCTTCCCAAGCGCTCCAGCGCAAAGGTGCAGCTCTCCAAAACAAGAGTCTCTTCTGTGCGCCCGCTTTCCCATTCAAAGCTGGGCCTGGCTTGGGGAGGGGGCGCGCGGAAGGGCCTTTGAGGCTGTTGAAGGAGCTTTGAAAAACTCTTTTGGAGTCCCACCTCGGCTCTGACTGAGGATTGCGGGGAAGGGGGTCGTTCTTTTCCACGTGCCAGTCACCTGCATTTTTCTCCCCACCTCCCTCCCCCAAAATAAGCCCTCCCTGAAAGTGTTTTGCTTTGCTTTGCTCTTCTATGAACTCCCCCCTTTTTTTTGGCAGGCTGTTTCCAAATGAGCTTCGGATTGGACCGAAATGGAGGCCCCAGGATTGTCCGGAGCTCATTAAATGTGATCCCTGCAAACAACAACATCAACCCCCCCTCCCTCAGGCCCGGGTCGCCCCTCCTTAAATGCAGCCTCCTGCCCCTCCACGTGCACACAAAAGCCCCATCCTCCCTCCCTCCTTCCCTCCCTCCCTCCTTGAGCCAAAGCTGATGACAACATTGGTGATTTGCCCCTTTGTTGCTGCTGCTGCTGTTTGTGGGGGTGGGGGTCCCAGAAAGGAGGAGGGGGAGGGAAGGGGAGGGGGAAAAGCCCCCCCAAGCAGCAGCTTGGCCTTTTTGATGCACTGGAGAAGCTGGAATGAGTTTGCTCATGGAGGTACTGTTGAGAGCCACCTCATTGGAGCCCCCCCCCCAAAAAGAGGTTGATCTCAGACTGAGGGGGGGGAGGACAAGGTTGAATTTGGGAGCTCAATTTCCCTTGCTAAAGGATCCAAGGGCATCATAAAAATATGATGTGTTTACTCAATGTGGACAGGTGATATGGAAAGGAGTTTCTGGGGGGTGGGGAGAAATTGTTGTTTGCAGGGATCACATTTAAGGAGGTCCGGACAATCCTGGGGCCTCCATTTTGGTCCAATCCAAAGCAGGGTCCCTATGTCTCCAGCATCCGACAAGGCAATCAACATGAAAAGGGAGCGTGTTAGCCACTGAGAAGAGTCTTCTAACATGCTCCCTTGTCCTTTCCTGTGGATTGAAGCCAATCAGAGTGAAAAGAGGTGGGTCAAACACTGAGAAGACTCTTCTCAGTAGCCAGCACTCTCCTCTTTCGTGCTTATTGGTTCCTAGGCATTAACAAGGATCTCATTTTCAACCCCACAGCAAAAAAAGCAGCGAAGGACCATGGCTGTGATTAACATGGAGGGACCCTGCACTTCTGAATTTGCCACTGAGTCAGGCCCTTGGTACATCAAGCTCAGTACTGTCTACACTGGCTGGCAACGGCTCTCCAGGGTTCCAGGCAGGGAGTCTCTCCCAGCCTTACCTGGAGGTGCCCAGAAAGATGGCAGAGAAGGAGAGGAATGATGGAAGGAGCAGGGAAAGCAAAGAGAGAGGATAGGAAGAGATGAATGGCCAGAGATGTCCAAGCAGGGAGAAAGAGAGACTTTGGTTGAGGGGTGCAAGGGAGAGGGAGAAAGAGAAGGGGTGTCAGAGAGAGAGAGAGAGAGGAGAGGTGTCAGAGAGAGAGAGGAGTGTCAGAGAAAGAAAGAAAGAAAGAAAGAAAGAAAGAAAGAAAGAAAGAAAGAAAGAAAGAAAGAAAGAAAGAAAGAAAGAGAAGGGGAGTCAGAGAGAGAGAAGGGGTGTCAGAGAGAGAGAGAGAAGGGGAGTCAGAGAGAGAGAGAGAAGAGGGAGTCAGAGAGAGAGAGAGAAGGGGAGTCAGAGAGAGGGGGGAGAAGGGGTGTCAGGCAGACAGAGAAAAGGTGTCAGAGAGAGAGAGAAGGGGTGTTGGGGGAGGGAGAGAGAGAAGGGCTGTCAGTGGGAGAGAGAGGTGGTGCGAAGGAGGGAGGGAGAAAAAAATACAGAGAAAGAAAATGTCCCAGGAACTCAATAAGAGAAGGAAGGAGATGATAAGAGGGAGGAAGGAAGGAAACCCACAGAAGGAAAGAAAGGCAAAGGTTTGGCCTGACAAGTGTGGAGGTTTTTTGGGGGAACACCCAGGCCCCCTCCTGAGGTGGTTCAGCTGCCAAGAGACACCTGCAGCATTTTCATTAAAAGGACCCATTGGGGGGGCTGTTCTGGAAAGGCCATTTCAAGCCAGCAGAGGTGGGCGTGCCTTTTCCTTCCTGGGACCAGAAATCCCCCCCAAAATTTTTTTAAGAGATTGGTTTGCCTCTCCCCCTCCCCCCATCAATAAACTGCCTGGTGCTTTTGCTGGGTCTTCCCAGTGGCACTAATATCTTTTTAATGACTTGCACTGCGAACAGAGGCTTAAAGATCTGCCCTAGAGCCTGGATTTGGGGGCCAAGCAGATGTTGGGGAAGGAAATCTGCTGGCAAGGGGGGGACTTTAGTGGGGGGAGAGAGAGTTCAAAAGAGAAAAGAGAGAGACTTACAGTCACTGGTTAAAAAGGTATCTCTGCCCCCCCCTTATTAACAACAGGCCTCATTCTGGTCTCTGGGAAGGGGGTCCCAATCGATGGCTAGTGGGGTGAGAAGTATGAAAGGGATCAGTGAAGATTTGGGGGGGTCTCTCTCTCCTACTATATCCTCTTTGAATGGCACTCCTCTAACTTAAACCTACTCAACTCCTATCTGAACTGGATCCGTTTTTCCTGGAAAGGCTATGTTAAACTTTTTAGACTGTATGCTCATTGCGGGCAGAGACGCTGCTCCCTTTGGGGCATGTGCTGCTTGAAATGCGCCTTGCAGTCTTAACAATAATAAGGAACGATGACAGGTTCTAGCCAATGATCACCCTACCCAGAGTAGACCCACTGAACCTGATGGGCATGGCTGACACAGGCCACTCTCTGTGAGCGCAGGGTCTGGGTCCTGCTTGCGGACTTCCCGTCATGTGCAGCTGGTTGGCCACTCTGAGAACAGGAGGCTGGACTAGGTGGGCCACTGGCCTGATCCAACAGCCAGTCTCTTCTCTTGTTTAAATATATGGTGCATACTTTCTCTCTGTCTCTCCCCACACTTACTTTCTTCTCCCACTTTTGCAACCACGTGTGGCACAGAGAAATGTCACCCAATATAATTTGGGGTAGCTTAAAAAAAAAAGGAAAGGAAAAAAGAGTTGTGTGTGTGTGTGTGTGTGTGAAAGAGAGAGAGAGAGAGAGAGAGAGATGTAAGAGGCTGCCTTGTTGTTGTTGTTATGTGGCTCCAAGTCGATTTGGACTTATGGCGACCCTATGAATCAGTGACCTCCAAGAGCATCTGCTGTAAACCACCCTGTTCAGATCTTTTTGCTTCTCCACCAGTTCTTGCATTCTCTTCTTCTCTAGTTTCCTCAGGAGCTTTATCTCCTTCCATTTTTTCTTCTCCTCCTTTTCTGGAACAGAAAGAGAGAGAGAGACGAGATCACAGAATGCACAGAGGTGAAATTAAAAACTTCCAGCAGTGTTAGTGCTGCAGTTTAAGCAACTCAACACAGAGGGCCCAGGTCTAATGCAGATCAGGCATAATAACTATTGTTAATAATAATAATAACAATAATAACAACAACAATAATAATTGTGTCATTTATTAATTGCTTCCCATCCCATGAGGCATCTTGAAGCAATGTATGATACAGCATGTATAAAAGCAGTTAAAACAACTGCATGTATGTGTGCCTGTGTGTTATGTGCCTTCAAGTTGATGAATCAGCGACCTCCAAGAGCATCTCCTATAAACCACCCTGTTCAGATCTTGTAAGGTCAGGTCTGTGGCTTCCTTGATGGAATCAATCCATCTCTTGTTTGGCCTTCCTCTTTTTCTACTCCCTTCTGTTTTTCCCAGCATTACTGTCTTTTCTGGTATATCCTGTCTTCTCAATATGTGTCCAAAGTATGATAACTTCAGTTTCATCAATTTAGCTTCTAGTGATAGTTCTGGTTTAATTTGTTCTAACATCCAATTATTTGTCGGTCCACCTAGCTCAGTATTGCCTACACTGACTGGCAGCAGCGCTTCACGGCTTCAGGAAGGGCACATTCCCAGCCGTCTGTTGGGGATTGCCCCAGGAACTCCCGCTTGCCGAGCCAGTGCTCTGCTGGGGAGCTACAGCCCTTCCCCAAAATATATATTGGGGGGTGAAGAAGAGGACAAACTCAACCCCCCCTTTTGCTCTCTGTCCATTCACAAATGGGCGATTGTAGCAACAGAGAGGCCTTGGAGAGCTATTGAGGACTAATTTCCACCCCTTTTTTCAGAGAGAAAGAAGAATCTGCTGTGTTGCCCCCAGCATCAGATTTCCAAAGGTGTCCATCAGCTACAGAACCAACCCGTCCTCTTTCTTTGCCCCCCCACTATCCCCCCAAAAGAGATGGAGAAACACACACAGAGCCAATCAAATCCTCCTTGGGCCCCTTTCTATGATGTCTTTGGTCTTCATTCGATGCCCGTTTGCTACAAAAGGCCGCTGCTTTCTGGGGGGGACGACCCCCTCCTCTCTTGTCTTCTCTGCACACTTTAAGAGCGATAAATGTTGAGGCACAAGAGCCATAAATCAATCTTGCCTCTTTCTCTCTCTCTGCCCCCCCAATCCCTATTCATGCACCAGGGGGGCTGAAAGAGGCTTGCAAAGGACCCCTCCCCTCCCAGTTCACCCCACACCCCAAAGCAGCTGTTGGGGGCTAATCTCCTTTTTTCCCCCCACTGACAACTCTGCTCCTTTTCCTCTCTCCCCACAACCACTCCATCCTTGTGCTCTTTCTCTTTCCTCTTCTCCCTCGTCCAAAAAAAATCCCCTCCTTCTCTTCCTGGCCTTTCCTCATCACCCACCCCTTGTAGGCCTAGAAGAGAGAGAGAGAGAGAGAACAGGACTCCATGGATGTCAAATTGCTCTCCAAAAGACCATGCAAGATTGATTTGATTCAGTGTCCTTCCTCCTGACATTATTTCAGAGAGCTTTTGAATAGGAAACCAGAAAGTCTAAGGCTGGAATAAAGATGTTTCTTTTCTAAAGGAGAAAAGGATTGGAGGGGGGAGGTCCCATCACAATCTGGAGTTCAGAAAAAAAACAGAGAGAAAAAACAAAGGGGGGAAAGGGAGGGGGTGCCAGAGCGAGAGCGACAGAGAAAGGGGAACAGTGGCTATTGAGTCCTTTGCAATATGTACACCTTTGAACAATGCCCCAATATACTAGGGGTCTCTCTATTAACACCCATGAATATTAAAGTCCTTCTGAAGCCACTATGGGTGCATAGACAGGGAAATACCAAACTCACAATAAGCCCCCAAAGAAAAGGCCCCTGATCTATTAAAGGCCATGAATATTAAACTGGTTTCCTCTGAGATGTTTTTGGGAACAGACGGAGAGAAAGGACAGGGAGAATTTAGGAAAAATAAAATAGCATTGTGCAAAGGGTGTGTGTGGGGGGAGAGGGACTGAGCCAATTTGAGCCAGAGCTTGAGCCACAGACAGGTAGTGGTTGTTTATTCCAGGGAGGGGGCCGCAGACATACAAGTGGGGTGACTCTGAAGTTAAGGGCTGAGCCACGCAGTGTTTGTATCTGATCCCCACTCCAAAACAACAGCCACCGTGTGGTTGCTCAGTTTGGCGTTCACAGGCACAAAGCAAGATTTGAGATACATCATGGGTGAAGGCTGACTGAGGCTGATCTGCGCCATTGCTAGTGGCAGTTAATGGCTGATCCACACAACCCCTTTTTCCAACCCACACTCCGAAACAACAGCCACCATGTGGTTGCTCAGTTTGGCATTCACAAGGGCAAAGCCAGATTTGAGATACACCAAAGGTGGACTGAGGCTGATCTGTGCTGTTGCTAGTGGCAGTTAAGGGCTGATCCGCACAGCCCTTGTTTCCATCCCACGCTCAGAACCAGTAGCAACAAGGATTTTGTATACACTGTGTGGATTAAGGCTGATGGAGGCTGATTTGTGCCATTGCCCTCTGCTGGTGGCAGCAGAATTGTTCTGTCGTCAAGTGTGTCCCTACTATGGCACATCCTGCCTCTCCCACTGGATCAGGAGCTAGAAAGTGGGAGGGAGAAAAGTTGTGGATATAAAGAAGGGATTGACTGGGAACCATGGGAAATGCCGGTCCTGAGTGGTCTCTGCTGATACTGGCATAATCCCCCCCCAAAATTGTTCAGATATTCTTCCCCTTAGTTCTATATGACTTTCATTCAGCTGTGTAGTTATACAGGGTCTCAGGGGGTCTTAGGCCCCTTACTTTTTTGGGAGAAGGGTCCCTCTGTTTCCAGCATCCTATGAGCCAATCTGCATGAAAGGGGAGGGTGCTAGCCACTGAGAAGAGTCTTCTAACTTGCTTCCTTGTCCTTTCCTGCTGATTGGAGCCAATCGGAGTGAAAGGAGGTGAGTCAACCAGTGAGAAGACTCTTCTCAGTAGCTAACACTCTCCCCTTTCATGCTGACTGGCTCCTAGGGATGTCTGTTGTTGTGGGGGAAAGCTTTAACAAGGCTCTCATTCTCGCATGGCTGTGACTATCATGAAGGAACCCTGCACTTCTGAAGTTGCCACTACACGACTGCTTCCATTTCCTTCAATGTGGGCTTCTTAGCCAAAAGGTTGAGGAAGTGGAACAGTTCTTAAATGTTTGTACTTTTTTTATACATGGAAGTGTTTTTGACATTTTTTTCTTGTTTTATGGTTGTAACTTTTGTTTCATTATGTAATTGTATATAACACCCCCCCCAGCCTTCTGCGCCAGACTCCCACTGAGCGTAAGAGTTCCGCTGGATCTGGCCAGTGGCCCATCTAGGCCAACATCCTGTTCTCACAGTGGCCAACCAGATGCCCATTGTGGGAACCCTGCCTTCAAGGGTGGAGGCAAAGAACTGTGGTTAGTGGCCTCTGAGGGCCTTATCCTGCATGAACATCTCTCTGTTCCAGCTGAATCAGGAGAGGTGGTTAAAAAGTTAGACAGGTGCCTGGAGGCAGTGACGAACTGCAGCTGAATCCTGAAAAGACAATGGTGTTATGTGTTCCAGGAGATGGGAAGATGGCAATTTTCTGGATGGGATTGCACTCTCTGGAAGGAGGAGGTTTGTAGCTTGGGGGTACTCCTGGATCCAACCTTGTCACTGGAGGCTCAGGTGCCCTCGGTGGCCGGAAGTGCCTATTTCCAGCTCCAGCTGGTTGGCCAGCAACTGGTCCTTTTGGACAGAGCTGACTTGGCAACAGTATTCCACGCTCTGGTAACTTCCAGATTGGATGTCTGCAATGCGCTTTACATGGGGCTGTCCTTGAAGACAACGCGGAAACCTCAACCTGTCCAAAACCTAGTGGGCTCCCTTTAGAACTCATATAACCCCTGTTTTAAAACTGTTGCATTAGTTGCCAGTTTGTTTCCAGGCCCAATTCAAGGTGCTCACGTTAGGGCTGAGATGAACCTTCTCCAGTAAGACCTTTAAGCTTCTTGGCAAGGTGCTCCTACTAAACTTTAAAGAGGTCCTTAAACTGTGGCCCACAGACCATCGGAGAACTGCCAGTTCCACTCAGGGGATTTGCTGAAAGGTTATGGAACAGTCAAGAGTATCCTCACTTGGCACCAAATCTGACTTTATTAATGTTTCTCAGATAATGGAGATCAAAGCTCTTTTGACCAGGACTGGATTCTCGAACAGGCGAACAAGGCCCTAGGTAAGGCTCATGATTTTTCATAATATGACATTGTGGCAGCCTACTCATTGCTCCTTCAAAAATTACATGTTAAAGGGACTCTTCTCAGTAACCTCACAGCCTTTCTGCAGTGTCCGCCCGGCCTTGTCTCCCGTAGAGAGGGTGAAAAAAAAACCCTAAAGTAACATGATGAAGAAATCCTCCTTCCGAACCACTTCTTCAGGCCCCGTCCGCACCTTCAGCAGCCGCTCCTATACGGCGGGCCCCGTCACCGCCTCTCGAGTCAGCACCTCTTACGCCTCCTCCGGCTATGGGGGCAGCAGGTTTGGAGGCGGCGGCAGCGCCAGCAGCTTCCGAGGGTCCTCCGTCGGCGGCGGCATGGGGGGTATCACGGCCGTCAGTGTGAACAAGAGCCTGCTGGCGCCGCTCAACTTGGAGATCGACCCCACCATCCAGCAAGTGAGGACCAAAGAAAAAGAGGAGATCAAGACTCTCAACAACAAGTTCGCCAACTTGATTGACAAGGTTCGCTTCCTAGAGCAGCAGAATAAAATACTGGATACCAAATGGAGTCTCCTGCAGAATCAGAAAACCACCCGAAGCAACATGGACAGTATGTTTGAGGCCTACATCAACAACCTGCGCCGGCAGCTGGACGGCTTGGGGCAGGAGAGAGCAAGGCTGGATGCTGAGTTGGCCAACATGCAAGGCCTTGTAGAAGAATTCAAGACTAAGTATGAAGATGAAATCAACCATCGTACTGAGAAGGAGAATGATTTTGTCCTTTTGAAGAAGGATGTGGATGAGGCCTACATGAACAAGATTGAGCTGGAGTCCCGTCTGGAATGCCTGACTGACGAGATCAACTTCCTGAGGCAGCTGTATGATGAGGAGCTGCGTGTAATGCAGTCTCAGATCAATGACACTTCTGTGGTCTTGTCCATGGATAACAACCGCAGCCTGGACTTGGATGGCATCATTGCCGAGGTCAAAGCACAGTATGAAGACATTGCTGCCAAGAGCCGGGCTGAAGCAGAGAGCATGTACCAGATCAAGGTGAGCCACCCCCCCCTGCACACATACACCTGGTTTACTACTGGGTGATGAGGGCTGGGCTGGGTTGGTGAGAGTCGCCACTCATTCTTCGTTTTACATTTAAATAGTACATTTTAATGTGTACTATTAATATTTATTGATGTATTTTGCTGCTATTTTGATTATTTTTGTTTGATTCCATTGTATTATTGTATTTATATATTCTCTGATTGTTTTATTATTATGTACACCGCCCAGAGAGCCCTTGGGCTTAGGGCGGTATATAAATTAAATAAATAAATAAATAAAATAAAACCTGACCCTTCTTAAAGCCAAACAGGGAATGAATGAACCGGATCTGAGCCTGACCTGAAGTGGGCAAAAGCTGATGTGGAAAAAACAGGAAAAAACTCAAAGTCACAGAACTTTGCTTACAAAAACAGGTACAGCCATTGCATCATCATCACTATTGTTGTTGTTGTTAATGTTAATTATTATTATTATTATTATTTTATCCCTCGCTTCCTGCCAAAGAAGGCAGCCTTTCTAATTTTTAAAATATGAGTTATATAGGTACCTGGATTTATAGAATGCAAGAAGTTTCTTAAGTAGCCCACCAAGGCCTCCCCGCAGTGTTTCCTGGGGTGGGGGAGTTTGAGAGTTGCTACCCTAAAAGGTTTGGGACCAGATTACCTAAAGGACCATTGTCACCCATTCATGGGAGGGACAGCGAACCTGTGGCCCTCCAGATGTTGCTTGGTTACAGCGCCCATCACTGATCATTCTGGCTGGGACTGATGGGAGGGGGGGCACAAGTTTCTCCGTCCCTGTGTTAAAGTCTGCACTGGAGGCGCTGCCTTTATGAGTGCCAGTAAGATCGATTAAGTTATTGGGTACAAGAGGCAGGGCCTTTTCAGTACTGGCCCCGTGGTTGTGAACCCTCCCCCTTCCTGCAGAACTACACACGCCCTCTATGGAGCAGGCCTCAACAGATGCCTTTGAAAATCCGTCTGTTGAAGACTGCCTTTTATAAAAGCCATGTCCGTACTGATGATTCTTGAAGGCTCCTTTAAACACCACTCTTACGGGTTTTGGAGACAGAGCCACTGATTGGAGGAGCCAGAGCCAATGACAGACAGAGCCAACTAATTCTAGTTTAGTTCCCATCTTCCCTGTGGAGTTCTGCAAGGCCAATGGCAGGACTCAGCAGGAGGAGAATGCTGGCAGGCAGCGCCACCCCCTTGCACTGATTGTAGGTAAGAAGGCAGGCAGGCAGTGATGGAGGCAGAATATGCTTGGTTCAGCAGTGCCTCGTTCGCCTTAACCGACCAGCTTTCACTGGCCCAAGGTCACTGCAGCAGAGGAATTGGCAAGCAGCAGAGGTTACAGGTGAAGTTCCTGACCAGCTGCACAAAGTCACCCTATAAATGGGACTACTCTAGAGGAGAGGGAAGCCTGTGTAAGTGCCTGCCTGGATCAGGGCCTGGCTGAGAGCCAGAAAGAGGCAGCACTCCCAGCTGCTATATATAGGCTTTCAGGCTGAGCCAGGCTAGTGCTGGGACAACAGCTCCTCTAGGGTCTACTCCAAGCTTGGACAAGGGAGCTGTTCCAGAACTGGGGAGAAGGATGCACCCAAACTTCTCTGAAGCAAGCACAGAGCATCCCTGTGAAGGAGAAGGTCAGGTTGTCAGCTGCTGGATTTGGGGTGGGTGTGTTTCAGATCTTTCAGCCAAGGGGCCTGGGAGGTTCTTCTGGATCTAGCCGCTGCTGTCCTCAAGGCTAATGTTTGAGAGTTCAGCAGGTGCAACTTGAAGGCGTTGACATGGGCCCACCTCCTTTGCAGGACAGAGGAAACATGTCACACTTGGACTGTCCCTGTTAAAGGGCAAGCAGGGAACCTTGGTAAAACGCACATCAGCACACCCTTCTGTGGTGCTTGCTGTTAGACTAGGGTTGCCAGGCTCGGGGCCTGAGACTGATCCTGTATCTTTAGGAGAAGAGAAAGTCAGCCAAGTGCAGGTGTTCTTGCAACATTGTAATGGGAAAAACCACAAGGTGGAATTATCCCTCCCCCCTGCACAACTTTTAATGATACAGAAGACCTCTTGGTTGCCAGGCCCGGCCTCCCCAAGGCCTTCTGTATCTCTTAAAGTTGTGCAGAGGGAAGGGGGAATTCCACCTTGTGGTTTTCCCCATTACAGCGTTGCAAGAACACCTGCACTTGGCTGACTTTCTCTTCTCCTAAAGATACAGGATCAGTCTCGGGCCCTGAGCCTGGCAACCCTATGTTAGACTGGTCTCCATTTGGTCTTTTGAGTGGAGGCCACCCACCCTTGCTCCATGTATGTATGTGTTTTAACTCCTTTTTCGTTTCATTGTACTGAGTCTCTTGTGTGCTGCGTAGAGGCTTCTGTAATTCAGTGGTATGCAGATTGCCAAAATCAATGACATGCGTGCAGCCTGTGGGCCAAAAAGGGCTCCATGCCCTGTTGTAAGACAGGCTGGTATATTGGTGAGTGCCAGGAGATAGCCTATCTCAGCTATTTGACCAGGAACGTCCCATGTGGAAGCATTGCTCAGGGCTGGCTGATGTAGGCTGGGTCCTGAATCTGTTTCAAAGTGCCCTGCCTGTTTCTGGGTGGGTCATGGATTTGGAGGAAATTACTCTGGAGGAATAAATGAAGTGTTGGAAGTGGGGCAAGAGCAACTCCTGGTTTGTTCTTTTGTTTAAGCTCCAGAAGGAAGATAGAGCGAGGGTCCTCCAGATGGATAGGCTTTGTTTACCTTTTACCTGTGATGCTCTGACTGACTTCCTTCTGTCGCTAGACTGTGATGCCTTTAGGAAAGCTTACCTGCTCCTCCTCCTCCTCCTGCCCTTTCTGCCCTCCTTTGTCCTCCTGCTGTCCAGGAGAGAGGAGACATCCCTTTGTCCCTGCTTTCTTTCCTACCATGAGGCTAACTCCCGCACCTGGGCGTTATGCCTCCAACTTAACTAGTTAGTTAGAACTAGGTTTGCTTTTCTATCTACTATGTATTTCTATATATAAAGTAGCTTTTCTTATTTTACTAAGTCTCCAGTCTCAGTGATGCTGATGCAGGGTAAAAGCCTGCTTTCTCAGGCAAACGCATGCACATGCTGGCACACTCGCATTTCATCATCTGCTGTTACTCTGCTGCTGTGGTGTTGCTTTAAACGAAATTAAGCACACAATTACACACAGCACAACATGACAAACATCGGAAGAGGCTGGCTGGTGGATCAGGCCAGCGGCCCATCTAGTCCAGCCTCCTGTCCTCGCAGTAGTCAACCAGATGCCTCCTTAGGGAACCCCCCAAGGCATACTGTCTCCGACAGTGGAGGGACAGCAGAGCCATCGTGGCTGGTAGCCATTGATACTAGCCTTATCCTCCACGAATTTGCCTAAACCTCTTTTCAAGCCATTCGAGTTGCTGGCTGTCACTGGATCTTTTATGGGAGCGACTTCCAGAGTTTAATTGTTTAAGTTCATTTTGGAAGCAAGCGTGTAGTGTTCTGGGGGTTTGGGGGGGTCTTAGACCCCTTACTTTTTAACAAGCAGGGTCCCTGTGTCTCCAGCATTGTATGAGCCAATCAGCATGAAAGGGGAGGGTGCTAGCCACTGAGAAGAGTCTTCTAACTTGCTTCCTTGCCCTTTTCTGTTGATTAGAGCCAATCGAAGTGAAAGGAGGTGAGTCAGCCACAGAGAAGACTCTTCTCAGCAGCTAACAGTCTCCCTTTTCATGCTGAGTGGCTCCTATTGCTGTGGGACAAGGCTCTCATTAACAAGGATCTCATTCTCAACCCCACAGCAAAAAAGGGGCGAGTGGGTGTGCCTGTAACTAACATGAAGGGATCCTGCACTTCTGAACAGCAGCCTCGTGGAAAATTCAGAAGACTTTATCTAGGGGTGATTTGGGGGTAGCAAACAGGAGTAACTGAGGGGCAGTTGGATTGATGTGGAGTAGCATCTGTTGTGGGATTAACTGGGGGAAACGAATAGAAAAAGAACTTTCTGGAGGGGTGATTTGAGGTAGGATGCAAATAAATGGAAAGACTTCATCTGATAGGTGAAGCAATCTGATCATTATCTGGGCTGATTTGGATGGGAAGTTTGACTCCTTTTTGGAGACATTTAAATTCTATATTTCCTTCTGTACCTTTAAAGCGAGCATTTGCAAATGATCTGGGCTTTGGATGTCGATTGCCCGAATCTTTCAAGTGCCTAGTAACCCCCCTCAAACCACTGCTGCTTTCCTGCAAATGCCCCCTTGAGCAGCCCTGTTGAATTGCGGCCTCTGGGTGATCTGCAAACTTCCCCGGGCATCCAACCCCTGCCTGAAACGCCCAGCTGCTGGCAGCTCGCTGGAAGTGTCAGTGCTTTTGCCGCTTAGACCTTGAGCCGACAGGAGGAGCTCCGTCCTCTGCAGAGCGCCCAGAGAGAGCTTCACACGCGTCGGGCGCCTGCGTTCCGCCGGGGAGGGATCCCCGAGCCCCCGAAGCAAGTCTATGCACGGATCAAGCGCCATGGGGTTCACGACAAACTTTCCTTTAACCAGCCGCGAAATATAACTTTACTATTATTAAATAATAATAAACAACCGGGAAAGGCTTTCCCCCACAATCAGAGCTCCCCGCGAAACTTTCCCACGAAACGCGTGTGATATGAAAGGCAGAGGGGTAAATCTTTTTGTGCAAGCATTTGGCTAAATTCGATTTGAAGGATTTGCTTGTGTGCGGTTATTCCTTCCGTTTTCGCGTTTTTTAAATTTCTGTCTCGTTTTTTGGCTGCTTTGTATTTTCAAATCGCTGTCATCCGCCTCGGGACCGCATTCCGGGTGAGAGGCAGACGACAGATATAGAATGGGTTGTTATTCATTCAGGGGAGCACGCAGCCTTTCGTAAAGAGTCCTCCCTTCTCTAGCGCCACGCCAAAGGTTTGCATATCCAGGAAAATCTCTGCCGCCAAAAGTACCTGTTCAAGATGAGATGTTTGGACTGCGCGAATTACTGAATCTGCTGCCGGACACGCGTCGCTTCGGGAGTGATCTGCGCTCCGCCGTTTGGAGCGCAGCTCTGACGAAGCGGAGAACCCACGTGTGAATGCAACAAGCACGCCTCCGCTGCCGCCTAACGTAGTCTCTAGGGACTGCCGCAGACCAGAGCGCTCGGCTCGCCGATCCAAAAAAGCCCGTCCACGCGCCACTTTTCCAGACCCCCTTCCCCCGTTTTCGTTTTCAACCGGGTGGTCTGCGGAAGCGCGTCGCGGGACAAACGATCCGTATGAACCGGTCTGGAGAATCCGTCTCCGGCTCTAACAAAAAGGTCAGACAAGGCTCCGCGCCTCGTTTCTTTTGACTTCACCTTTATAATATTTAAAACAACAGCCTGCCCATCCATTTATTGGAAGAACAAATTGCTTTTCCTTATAAATATGTTATTATTTGGGGCATAAAACGTTTTCTTGGGGATAGTGGCGCCAGAAAAAAATTTTCCCTACCTCTAAGGTTTTTTGTTTTTCAAGGATGGGGCGCGCGCGATGTTGGCACGGTTGAATGACGATTTGGGGAGGGGGTCTTTCAAAGGAGGGCTGAACCCAAACTGCGCTGCTTGGACTCCAAGTCTTCAGCGTAGATCCAGGGGTGTAGTCGTGCAGGAGCGGGAATCCCAGACCCCATTGCTTTTTGGGGGGGAGGGTCCCTGTGTCCCTAGCGTCCTATGAGCCAATCAGCACGAAAGGGGAGCATGTCAGCTTCCAGAAGACTCTTCTCAGTGGCTATCTTTGCATTCCTCTTTTTGAACCCCAAAAAGACATACCTGTCCTCATCCTGCATTCATTGCTGGACAGACAAAGGAAAAGACGGAAAGCTCATGTTTATGGCATCACCTTAGAAGGGGGCGTGGCTGTGGGGGGTGGCACGACAGTCCTGAAGGGACCCTGCACGTCTGAGTTTGGCCCTGCGCTACCGCATAGATCTGCTTCTGACACACACACGTGTATGTGTGGCAACTGTTGGCAAACTTGCCCCCACAACAAAAAACGAGTTCAAGGTATTGCTTCTAACCCATTTCTGCGGTTGTATTTGTTGCAGATAATAATAATAATGGAAAGTCTGGGTTTCTTTCGTCGAGATTTACAAATCGGGATCCATCCTCGCAGAAAGCCTGAAGGCTCCAGCAGCCTGCAACCCGACGATGTCCCTCGGGAGAGACCCCCTTTGCGTCTTGCTTCCGAGCAAACCTCTCTGCCTTTTTGTTAAAGGGGGGGACCCGCGATTCCCGCAGGGCTGTGTTTTTCGGCGCGCGATGCCGCCCCTAGAATCGGCTTCTGTTGGTGGGTTGCGGGGGAGGGGAAAATAAGATAAAAGGGAAAATGTGTCTGACTGTTTGTTTTCTTTTTACACGTCAGTCAATGCTTCCTCGCTTCTGAAGTGGGCCTTTCGGCTACCCCCGCCCTCCTCCAAAACCATCGTGGCCTTAAATTTAAAAGCACGCCTCTTGCAATTCTCTCTCAGAGCTTTATTAGGGTCGATGGTGGGGTGGGGTTTTTTTGTTTTTTGTTTTGGCCAGGGTTTTAAAAAAAGAAAATCGACGCCCGCCTGGCCGCTGAATTATAGCAGCCCCTTAAACGGATTTGAAAGGGCTTTTTTAAAAAACTGGTTCGGAGCGAGCAAATCGGCGCCGAAGCGGAAACGACCTGTACCTGTCACCGTCAGGTGTCACCATGATCGTGTCATCAATATCATCATCTTTTTTGTCTTTTATCGTAGGAAAAACAGGCACACAAACACACCTGAACCATTTCGGGTCTGAAATGTGCGATAAAACAAATGGTTTCTCTTTTTCTCTGTGCAATCCAGTTCCACTCCGGACTGAAGGGGGGGAAGGTTATGTAGACAAAAAGAGAGGCAGGCTCCAGGTTTCTTGTTTTTTGTTTTGCCTTGTCTCTCCTTTAAAGAGACGCATCCTTCAGTCAGTTTCTGATCACCCCCGCGGAACTTTGCAACATCTTTTCCTGTCCTGTCTAAAACGAAAAACGCCTGTGTGAGTTGTGTGTGTGAGAGAGAGAGATTTAAAATTGAAAACCCAGCGTACCATTTCCCCGGGACGTTTGGTCGTTTCAGCCAGGTCGAGTTTTGTATTTGGGACGGAGACGTTTCGGTGCCGGCTGCTTCCGTCTGCAACGGTTCGGAGCAGTGTCCCTGTCGACCAGCCTTCGTTCGGGGTCCCTCCGGCGCGATCCGATCGAGCGGCGGCGCTTGCGAGAACCCCCCCTGCATTTCTCCGCTTAAGATAACTCCTGAATCCGATTTCTCGCTCGCTCCCCCCCCCCGCCCCAATCCTTCACTCTGATCCTATCAAAGCTCTTTGCACACTGTGCGCCCCCGAGTTTCCTAGGGGGCAAACAGCTCCGGGATCTATCTTTATAGGGCGCTCTCGTCTCTGGCCCCAAACGACCCGCTACTATGCCTGGCGATGGGATGCTTTCGGGTGCAAGGGATTTAAAACCCAAACCACGAGCGCTCTGAAGCAAGGCGCTGGCCTCTTCTCCTCCCCGCACCGCGTACACATTCCCAGCAGAAACTCTTTTAACTCGTCTGGATAGCTCAGAGCGCCAGTTCAGTCGGTCTGGAAGAAAAAATGCCAAATGCCTAGAGAAATGCACGTCGTGTTTCACCGAACGTATTTCTTTCCTCCGACGTACAGCCGCTACTTCAGGAGGGAATTTCTTTTCCGGGAGAGACTCGAGCATTTGCAGGGGTGCTCAGAGCTGTCCGGACCTGCGGGGTTTTTTGGCACTGTGGGGAGAGAATTAGACGGGGTTGCGTGTCCAGATTTGGAGGCTGCGGTGAGAGGCGTTTGAGGCGTGGCTGGTGGAGGTGAAGTATATATCTTTATTCCCCCCTCCCTAAGGATTCGGAAAAATCATTGGAGAGGAAGGGCGACCCCCCTCCCTCTGATCTGCGCCCCCCCTCTTAGGCCGTTTCCAAAGGCGCGGCCGGCTTGGTCAATTGCGCAAGTCAGTTTCACGCCTGGTCCCAAGCGCCTTCCTTGCCGGCGCACCGCGCGGGATCGCCAGCCCGTCGCCCACGCCCTGCCACTCCACGCTGCCTCCCCGACCCACTTCACCCGAGCCCCATATCCGCATCCTCTCGTTCGCTCCATCCCCCCCCCATTTCCAATCCGAGATGGTGTGTGCGTGTGCGGAAGAGATGGCCCTGGCCTTGCGAAGTGCTCTAGGATCTGGACGCGCCAGGATCGTTTCCTCACTTTCCCAACCCCTCCGTTCCTCCGCTGCCCCCTTTCCTCGAGTGGATGGAAAGACGCTGGCAAGGTTTTTGCAAAGCGCCTTCGGAAATAGCAGGTGGCGGGGGGAGGTAACCCCCTCCCTCCCCCCCTCCCTCCCTCTCCGTGTCACCATTGGTGGGCTCAGGGTGGGCTCGGAGAGGCAAACTCTCCGCCTCTCTCTCTCTACCCCCGTCTGCCTTTCTCTGTATATCAGCTGCCCCCACCCCTCTTAAAGAAGGAGGGGTCCCCCCCTCGGTTTGCTTCCTTCTGGTGGATCAAGTCTCTCTTGCGACGTCAGGGGAGGGAGGGGGTCATTAATAACCAATTAGAGAGGTCACTGGAGCGCATATATACCAGTCTCCAGGATCTGGCCGAGTGGACTCCGCCACTCGCCACGCGAGCCCAAACTTGGGGCTCTCCGCCTTAGACCAGAGACAGGCTTGAACTGCCTTCTCTCTCTCTCTCTCTCTCTCTCTCTCTCTGTCCCCCCACCCCCAAATTTGAGCCAGCCGCCCAGGATTTCTCCCCCCCCCCGCTCCTCCAATCTTCCTCGGTTATACACCTGCCGAACCCCATTTTCTTGCGCTCTCCCTCGGGGGCAGGCGCCCGCCCGCTCCGTCGATGATGGGCTCCGTCCTTCCGGCTGAAGCCCTGGTCCTCAAGGGCGGCTTGAAGGGGCCGGGCCTCTCCCTGGCCGAGGTCATCACCTCGGATATCCTGCACAGCTTCCTCTACGGCCGGTGGAGGAACGTTCTGGGCGAGCAGCTCTTCGAGGAAAAAGCCGGAGGGGGCGGCGGCGGCGGCGGCCACGGCAACCCCAACCCCAACCCCAAAACTGCCTTCACGGCGGAGGTGCTGGCCCAGTCTTTCTCTGGAGGTGAGTCCCTTAACCCTGGGAGACCTCCTGGCGGCTAGGGTGAGGACGCGTGGGGGACGCAGAGTTGAACGCCGAAGGAACTCCACTTGTATTCCGTGGGGTTTGCTCTCCATGGAGTGGGGGTGAAACTGGCTGCCTGACGGCGCCTGCTGGGGAGGCAGCGCTGCTGAGCCCCACGAGGCTCCCTGCCGGGGAAGTGGGGCGAGGGTTGCAAATCGGCTCCCGTCCGCTGGGCAGCAAGGTCGGCTAGGCTCTATGGGGCTCGCTTCCCGGGAAAGGCGCAGGGTGGAGAGAGCATCCTTGGCCATCGAGTCTTCCGTCTGCGAGGGAGCTGGGTGCGTTCCCGGGCGCGATCCTGCCGAACTTCAAGGCACACTTTTGCGATTGCCTTGTGGAGGGGGGAGGGAGGGGAGAAGAAAATATCTTCCGAGGAAGACAGGCCAGGTGAGCCCCCGACGGAGATGGGCTCCCGAAGACAGCCGGCTGGGTCAAACTCGCGCTTGTCTAGAAGGGATCCGAGGGGGTCTTGCGCAGGTTGGCCCCGTCTCTCCAGCCCATCTAGCTGGGATCCCGGGAAATACCCATAAAACGGGCAGGATGCAAATAACGCGCTTGTGTCTTGCTGGGGGGGATTATCTTTCTTTATTCTCTGGCACACCACCGGTGCGTTTCTCAGGGGGCGCTTTTCTAACTGCAAAGGCGCGCAGGACTTCTCAAACACCATATTTGCCTCTCCACCCCTCTTGGCTCTTCAGGAGCAACCTTCTGTTTCCCCTCGGCCAGCCCCGCAAATGCGCACAGCAGATTTTGCGCGGAGGGGGGCAGAAGATCCGCAGCGTTTGTCTTCGGTGGCTCTCTGCAACCCCAGAAATAACAGGAAGGGGCCATAGCTCAGTGGCAGAGCGTGTACCTTGCATGCTGAAGGTCCCAGGTTCAGTCCTTCCCAGATTCTGTCTTCTAGTCAGAATCATGAGGACTTGAGTCTTAGTTTATTTTAGATGAGGGGCGGTCGTTCAGTGGCAGAGCGCCTGCTTGGCATGCAAAAGGTTCCTGGTTCAATCCCCGCAGGCATCTCCAGGTAGGGCTGGGAGGGACTTCTGGCCTGAAACTGTGAGAGCCGCTGCCAGTCAATGCAGACAACACTGAGCTGGACCGACCAATGGTCTGACTGGGTATGCCTCCTATGTCCTGGGAGATACTTGGAATAAAATACCTTGAAAGAAAAAGAGAAAGTGGGTCCAAGAACACCTCTGTGCCCCCCTCCCAAAGCAAAATAAATACTTCAGCCCCCACTCCCTCCATCCTCCCTAAAAATCCACAAGACCCCATCCTAAATCTGCCCACCACCCGGCCCTTTGGCTTGTCTGCTCTCTCACCTTTGGATGTGTAACTACACATAGTCTGACCTCCTTCCCACAGCCTTATTTTTTTTGTAAAAAAAAAAAGATTATTATTTAAATCATCCCCCTGTTTCTGACTTCCCCATTCCTTTCCCTCGATTTTCCTTTTCGCCCCCCCCCCCCCCGTAAGCCTTTTGAAAGCCTCCGGCATTTAAAGTCTTATTAAGCATGTAATAGCAGTTGACTGATGAAAGAGATATTTTAAATTCATTTAGTTAACTTGGGCCTGACCTGGGGTGGGGTGGGGAGAAAGTTCCCACTTAAACCAAGAACTTAAAAAGGGCAAGGAGGGTGAGAGAGAGGGAGAAGAAGGGGACTTTTTTGCAGGGGCGATGGTGCTGGGCGCACATTTTTCTTTTCTTTAAAACGTCTCAAGTTCTTAGTCCTCATTCATCAGCCCTGGGACCATCTCTTTCCTCCCCGGGCACCTCTGTGACTCCCCGTTCCGCCCCTGGAAGATTACTGTTCCTTTCTTAATTTGCCATGAAAACTCTCATTCTGTCGCCTTTCAGGGGATGTCAACCAGCTAATCCTCCCCCATTTTGTGCGGAGAAATTCCTGGGCCTTTTAAAACAAGCTTCTGAGGGCATTCAAGGCCTGCCTTGAACGGGCAACAGCATTCTCCTAAGGCTAATGAATTTAGAATTAGTGGTTCTCTTTCCAAGCGCCTTGAATGAATGCGGATCACTTTAAACAGCGTGACAAATTGCCTTATGGAGTGCGGTGGACACCATTTAACCCTCTTTTTCTCAGGCCTGCAACCTACTTTTTCCCAGGTTGGCTGCCACAGGCTGGTTTAGAAAGAGAGGCTTGTAAAAGTTTTCCTCCTCCATCCCGTTGGGGTGTCCCCCATGCGCCTCTGTCAAGGGCAGATGCGCCACACGTGAGGTCTGTGAAGACAAAAAGGGGCATGTGCACGGCGTCCAGTGAGCATCCGAAGAACACTGCTTGGATCTAGCCCACCATCTGGGCCTCACAGTGGCTGAGTAGCTAAGAATGTAAGGAAAGCCCTGCCAGATCAGGCTAGTGGCCCATCTAGTCTGGTGTCGTGTTCTCACGGTGGCCAACCAGAGGCCTCTGGGAAGCTCTCAAGCAGGCTCCTTTCGGCTCTGGACTCCATGCCTCTTTGCCTATGTATGCGTGGGTGCTCTTTGATGGAAGGGCTGCAGCTCAGTAGCTTTGCAGGCAGAAGGTCCTAGGTTCAAATCCAGGCATCACCAGGTAGACACCCTATGTGGAGTCCTGAGGAGCGGCTGCCAGTCGGTGTAAATGCTGAGCTAGACTCTGCAGACAGCAGCTTCCCGTGCTTGCTGAGTTTAGCCGATGTATTAACTGCGCTTACTTCCAAATGTGGTGAGTGATTTTTGATGTGAGTGGGGCCCCTCTGCTGAGCGGGCCCCCGGTCACCTGCCTTACAAGTCCTACCCTAGTGGCGCCGCTAATGATGGATGGGTTATCTCGTTCCACTGGCAAAAGGTGGAGCGATTTAGGGTGGTCCTTAGGGCACAGCAGGCGAAAGGTCCTCTCCTTGGCAGGGAACCTCCCTGGAGAAATGAGCACGGCGGCATGAACATGTGTAAAAGTGAGCTTTTTTTTAGAGGCACATATGGAGAACTTGGGGGCCATCAGGGCGTGTCTTTAGGATAACAGACATCCAGGGCCCCTCTCAGCAGAATGAGTAGGGTTCCCTCCAACACACGTAATGCAACATACAGTAATATATATTACCATCGAACAAGAGAGATCCCAGTAAGAATATTGCATTTAGAGTATAACCTTATGTAACTGTATCACTAGGAAGCTGCCTTATAACCAAGTCAAACTCTTGGCTCATCTAGCTCAGTATTGTCTACACTGACTGGCAACAGCTCTCCAGGATTTCAGACATGGTTCTCTTCTGGTCCTAGCTGGAGATGTTGGGCTCTGACCCTGGGACCTTCTGCATGCAAAGCAAGTGCTCTGTCACTGAGCAGCGGCCCTTCTCTCTTCCACTGATGTGGACCTTGGTGCTCCTGTGGGTCCTGGTTAGCTTATCCTTTCCCAGGAATTCCAAATATTCTGTGGATGCGTCCCAGACTCACACGTCCCTGCTCTTGCAAACATGCATGCACCTCTCCGAGTTGGCAGCTGAAGGCCAACATATGTCCTTTTAGAATCTGGGCCACAGAGTGCCCTCTCCGTCTGAGGTTGGGTGGCGCAGAGCTTGACCGATGGGTACAGTTGTGGGTGCACTGCATGTGGGCACTGCCTAGAGTCTGTGCATTGCACACCTATCCTCCTGCTGGCACTGTGATAAGTGCATCTGGGTAGATGATAGCTAAAGCGTGTACATTCCTGGGATGCATGTTTGGTGCGTGCGGGTCAGTGGTGGTGTCAGACCAGGGCTTTGGGGCAGAGGTCAGGGGCCCCATTCAGCAGGATGAGCAGGAGGGTCCCCAAATACAGCAGTGCTGGCTTATCATATTTGGAAGTATGTGGAATGATATAGATGACCAATTAAAGAGGAAGTGCGATGAGAAGACAAGTCCAGAGTCAACAATGAACTAACTGCTGTGTGTGCGTGTGGTGTATTGGAGAGGATGTGAATTGGAACCTGCTGTGTCTTTGAGTGTGGAGCATACATTTCCAGAGGCGTACACGATTTTAAGAGTATAAGAAAAGCTCTGCAGTATCAGACCGAATGGTCAATCGGCTTCAATATCCTGTTTCCAAGGGAGGACAGCTGGGTGCCTGCTATGAAGGAAACAGCCCGGCCTTGTTCTTTCTCCCTGGCACTTGCTATTCACCTCCTTGAAAGTTTCAACTGAAACCTGGAGCGGATGCCACAGGCTTACCCTATCGTCGGCGTTTGTGGGACGCTGAGGTGTCTTACAGGCGGGCTGCACAGGGATTTGTGTGTGTGCGCGCGTGCACATGCATGGTGTATATAGTTACAGAGACAGGGGTTGATGAGTGGAAATGAAAGAGTGTGGGAGCATTATCTAGCTGCAAGTAAGACTTGCAACAAAATGTCATAAGGTATTTTCTCCTCTTAGGAGTGCTCCTGTTCAGGCCTGTTGGCCAGCCATGCCCTTTACCAGAATATTCCATTCCCTTTATTCTTTTCCATAGTTATGTTTTCCATGGCTATCAAACTTCACTGGGCTGTTTGGAGAGGAGTGTGGCCCTTTTAGTGTTTTTATTTTTTAAGAGGTGCCTGTACCTCTGCAAGCCTCATCCATTCCTGGCTCTTTTGGCTCCATTTCGTTCGGCACCCTCCACTTGCTCTTAGAGGGAAGAATCTCATCCACTCTAATAAGGGACATGAGTTGGTGACGCGGAGGGACCTCTCTGTCTAATAGTGCACGTTTGCTGAAGCGCAAGCCTGTGCATCTGTTGTCTTGTGCTTCTGATTGTGTCTAATGTGATTTGAAAGGTGCACATCAGGAACTGTGATCGGTCACATGGTGGCATAGAGACTGGGGTGCAAACGGACACCACAAACAGGTGGCTTACATGCATTGTCTTGTCAATATAAGTAGATGTCAAGTCAGGTTGCAGAATGTAAACTAGTTTGAGCGATTATTTAATATTTACATGGCTTCATCAGTGTGTGTGTGTGTATCATAAGAACATAAAAACAGCCCTGCTGGATTAGGCCAGTGGCCCATCAAGTCCAGCCTCCTGTTTTCACAATGGCCAACCAGATGCCTATTATGGGAAGCCCACAAGCAGGACCTGAGCGCATCAGCAACTTTCCCCTTCTGTGGTTTCTAGAAACTGGTTTTTGGAAGCATGCTGCCTCCATACCTACACTGACATTGTTCTTCACTTGGATAACACTCCTTATGCACTTATTTGCATGCTATACCAAGCACATGACAGTACATGAAAATTCTGTAATAATAACGTAAGCCAGACATGACGAGTCGCTGCCCCAGAGTCCTTACACTCTAAGTTTAATCAGAGGCACTAAAGGGAAGAAGGTTCAAGAATAATGTGGGTGGGGAGGTGTGAGGCCATTCTGTGATATTATTATTATTGTTATTATTGTTATTATTATTATTATTTATTAAATTTATATCCCGCTCTTCCTCCCAGTAGTAGCCCAGGGCAGTAAACTATATCGGTATACATATATATAGGTGGCAATCTATATGCATATAGACGGGGTAATCCTTCAGATGAATGTATGTTTCCTGATTTAGGCTGTGTACACATCATACATTTAAAGCACACTGCTCCTGGGAATTATAGTTTGTTAAAGGTGCTGGGAATTGTCACCCTGTGGGGAGGAAACTACACTTCCCAGGATTCTTTTGGGGAAGGGGAATGTGCTTTAAATGTATGGTGTGTGCAGGGTCATTGCTTTGATGATGCGCCTTGACCAGGCAAATGAGCATTGTTCGCTGTCTGTTCCTGCGTCTCCCCAACCATGCCTTTGTGTGAATGTGCACCATGCGTGCACTATTTTTGCCAGAGCTGAAAGGCGTAGAGAAAAATATTATATGTATACTTTAATGTGTATAGAATTTATGTGGCTCCTGTCCGTTTCCCATGTGGCTCACGTGAACCTTGTGCCTCTCGTCTGCCTTCTCCTGTGCAAACTGCACAATTATCCTTCCAGCCTGCTAAGCTGTAATTTGACCCAATTGGGCTTCCATGAGGACTTAGCCAGCTCAAAACGCAAATGCGGCCACCGAACCAGCCTGTGGATCGGGCTGCGTGTCGAGCCACGGGGAGCAGTGCAATTATGCAATTTGCTTGATTCCTGCCTGCGCACTCAAGGTGAGCTTCTCTTTTAACCTCTCTCCCCTTTTAAGAAAACTGTCTCTTCTGAGAGAGGGCAATGGAAGTGAAGTGGCAATTGGAGGGGGGGACATTCGGTCTCTGTGGCTCAGAGCGCTGGCACATGAGTGGACTTTCTTTCGCTCCCAGGTGGAACGATGGATTCCAAAATTGGGGTACCATTTCCCTGGGTTCCTCTCTTGCCCTGTTTGGAGAATGCCGGGTGATTTGTGTGTGCATCTTGCTTCCTCTTGATTCTGGATGGGAATACAGTGGCTGATTAACCCTGATGGCTGTGTTCTCCCTCCCCTCTCGGAGGCATTATGCTTCTGAATACCAGGTGCTGGGAACTGCAGGGGAGAGCTGCTGTGGCACTCAGGCCCTGTTTGTGGGCCTCTCATCGGGGCATCCGGTTGGCCACTGTGGGAACTAGATGCCAGATTAGATCCTGCGGAGCTCTTCTTATTTTCTGACATGTTCACGTTCTTAAATTCAAGAGGGACATGAACAATGCATGGCAGGATAACGACAAATAATTTAATGGCCGGCCCTGCCATTAGGCAAAGGGAGGAGTCTGCCTCAGGTGGCCGATGCTCGGATGACGGCGGCAGCATTACTAGCTCCCCTAGTCATCCCTCCTCAGCCTCACACCTCCACACAGATAGGATTGGGCTGCACCAGCAATGCCGCGTGGATTAAGACAGCAAAGTTTGTGTGCATGCGTTCAAACTGTGCATAAATCCATAGGTTATGTTGTACTTTGTGGCAATGATTTACCTCTCGCCGCTGCATCTTTGTTCTTTGTATTTTGGAGGCCCACATCTTTGGCCTTTGGGAAGCGTGGGCAGGGAGTGTTTATTCTGCGTTTGCTGTGTCTGTTGCTCGGGAAGAAAATGTCCCTCCCAAAGCCAGTGCTGCACATGTTCAGGATGACTATGCGCTTTGACTTGGGGGGCCATTGGCCGCTGCACCCCACAGCAACGAAATGTCTTGAGGCGTCCCCATTAATCACGAATCGGAGAGTGCCAATTTAATAACATTGGGCAAAGCATACAATCTGTTTTCATGACTGGGTGAGAACAGGACTCTTAGATCCTGCATGTGAAGCCCAGTTTGGATGGCCAGTTAATTTTTATTCATTTGGCTGTTTTGATATGCCACACATTTATTTTTCCCTCTCCCCCCCCAACACTCTAGCAGGTTCTTTGAGGATCCCCTAATTGTGATCCTGAGCTCTCCTTGTCACATTTCAAATGACCAAAGTCCTGCGACATATGATGTTCTGGCGATTCTGATGGCAACCATGGACAGTAGGCCAGTGGTGCTTTAAACCCCGCTGAGGGCTGATTTTGAGGGAAAGAGTTGCTTGCTTAGGGGAACCCACTGAGTTGCCAGGCGAGGTGAGATTTTTAACTGGGAGCAAGATATTTATTAAATTTTATTTCTTTATTAAATTTATATCCTCCCCTTCCTCCTAGAAGGAGCCCGGGGCAGCAAATAAGGTCATGATATTTGTTGTTTGCTTACAAATTCATGATAGGCTTGTCATCTGTGCTGGTTAACGATATCTTCTGCGTACAGAAACAGTACATATACCGAGTCGAGATATTGGTCCATCTAGCTCAGTATTGTCTGCACTGATTGGCAGGAGTTCTCCAGGGTTTCAGTGAGGGGACATTCCCACCCCCACCTAGAGATGCCAACTATTGGACCTGGGACTTTCAAAGCAGCTGCTCTACTACTAAGCTATTACCCCTTCTCCGAAGAGTAAATGAGTCTAGTCCTCGTAGTTCTGAACAAAGGGCTCAATTAAACAGGAGCATAGGGAGGTGCCTTATGCCGAGTCAGACCACTGGTCCATCTAGCTCCATATTGTGTGCACTGACTGGCAGCATCCCTTTAGGGTTTCAGGCAGGGCACATTCCCAGCCCTACCCAGAGATGCCACTGGAGGCTGAACCCGGGTCCTTCTGCATGCAAAGCAAGTGTGCTACCCCTGAGCTAGGCCTCTTCCCCTAAAAATGAAGTAAGAATCTAGTCCTCATGATTCTGAATAAATTCATGATAGGCTGAGTCAGAGCAGTGGTCCGCCTAGGTCAGTACTGTCTGCACTGACAGGCAGCTGCTCTCCAGGGTTTCAGGCCGGGAGTCAGGCACTCTGCCACTGAGTCACGGCCCTTCACCAGGAGACACCGGAGAACCGCGGTGACGCCAAGTACCTCTTTCGCACCCTTCTCGCAAGCGCTCAGGGACATCTGCTGGCCACTGATGGAAACAGAACACTGGGCTAGGCGATGGCCCTTTGGGCTGATCCGGCGAGGCAATGCTTAATCCCCTTTCCCTGCTTACCCCACGCTGCTTCTCGGACACAACCAAGTTGGCCCAACAGCTTAGTGTGTTCTGAATAAATGTTTAAGATTTGGATGAACCCCAAAATTTGGATGAACCCCAAATGGGTCAGGAGGTTCACATGAACAGGTGACCCTGTCTGCACTTGCAGTCGATTGACCACATTAGACAAGGACATGTTAATGGCTAGACCCTCGAGCCAGCAAGGAAGGGATCCCCCTTTTCATTCTGTCTTAACCCTCTCCTCCCTCTCTTTTTTCGTCATCTCTGCCTGATGCCCAGAGGTCCAGAAGTTGTCCAGTCTGGTGCTGCCTTCGGAGGTCATCATCGCCCAGAGTTCCATCCCGGGAGAGGGACTTGGCATCTTTTCCAAGACCTGGATCAAAGCCGGCACCGAGATGGGACCTTTCACTGGCCGGATCATCTCCCCGGAACACGTGGATCTTTGCAAAAATAATAATCTCATGTGGGAGGTAAAAACACAAGGCCGAGGCAGTGAGGCTGTGTGCAGTTAAACCCCATCTGGCTGTACATACAAAGCAGTATCATACCACTTTAAATATATGTCCCCCCCTTAATCCTGGGAACTGTAGTTTGTTAAGGGTGCTGACCGTTGTTAGGAGACTCCTGTTCCCTTCATGGGACTACAGTTCCCAGAGTTCCCTAGGAAGAGGGATGGGTTGTTAAATCTCCCTGATCCAAGAGGTTGTACTTACTTGGAGAACTGCCTTGCAAACTTCAGAGATGTGAGGATTGTGAAAGGTATCTGTGCTTCCATGAATGTATTGTTTTGGGAAGTGCAGAAGAAGTATTTCTGCTCCATCCCTAAGAGCAAGGAAGAGGGGACAAGCACCACGCAAGCAAGGGGGGGGGCTGCTGAGAGCATCTTGGCCAAGCCCCACACACCCACACACCAGGAACCAGCACTGAATCTCAGGATCTTTCTCTAAGTCTTTCACTCAACCACAAGGTCCTGTTCATTGTTCCACTAAAAGGGGTGGCCTGGGGATCGTTACAGAAGACATGGCCTTTTCAGTATTGGCACCTGAAATATGGGATTCCCTCCCTGGGGGAATCTTTTGTCCCCATTGCTGGTGACCTTTGGACATCAGCTAAAGACACCTTGTTCACCTGGGCGTTTGGCATCCAGGAGTGGCAATGTGGTATTGTAGTTTTTTAATTTAGGCTCCATAGCTTTTATTGACTATCAAGTATTGATTTAAGCTGATTTTCTTTTAATGATGAATGAATGAAATGTTGTACACAGCCTTGGGCTCTCGAATGGAAGGAAGATCAATTTAGAAATAATGATAATGGTGATGTTAATGATGTTGATAATAATCTATATAAACTCCCAAATCTAAACCCCGGGAGCAACTTAAAAAATAAAATTTGGAGCTATGGGTGGGATGCATAATTCTCAAGCAACTCTCTTGGCTGAAGCCAGCTTACAAACATGTGAAAATGCCATCTTTCTCATGCGAATGTTCTTGCCAAATTATGGATATGTTGTTGAAGTCAGTGGTTTTAGGAAAGAAAACAGGAAAAGGCCAACACTTCGGCATATTTAATGTGATGAGCTCATTCTTTGTTTTATTGCCTTCAGATTCACTGATGATACTGTCTAGACTGATGGGCAGTGGCTCTCCGGGGTTTCAGGCAGGGGCCCTCTCCTAGTCATATCAGGAGATGCCATTGGGCACTGATGTATTATCTCCTGCTGCTACCGCTCTGCTTGTTGATGCAGAGGGGATGCTATAATCAGGATTCACTCTTCTTCTGCAATTACGGAACACTCCCTCTTCACACCTTGTCTTGGCTTTTTGAAGTAGGGACTAAGAAAGGCTGGCTTGCAGTTGACACTCATTGGGACTCTTCTCTGTGGCCGACACCCTCCCTTTCTATGCTGATTGGCTCATAGGATGCTCGAGACAGAGGGAGCCTGTTGAGACCCTGCTCCGAAAAAAGTAAAGGGTCGAAGACCCTCCCCCCCGTGACCCCAGATGACTACTACTGACGAACAAGATGTCCACTACAAGAAGCCTGCAAGCAGCACCCAGGCACAAGAGCATTCCCCCTTCCGGCAGTTTCCAGCAACTGTTATTCAGAAGCATCTGCCTCCAAACTACAGGACCATCAGGGTTAGTAGCCATTGATGGCCACAACCTCTGTGAAATTCACGCATGCAAGATGCAGCGATGGCCACTGCCTTGGATGCCTTTAACAAGACAAATTCAAGGAGGATAAGACTATCGGCGGCTACTAGCCACGATGGCTATGTTCTCCCACCGCTGTCGGGGCCGGTACGCCTCTGAAGAACAGTTGCTGGGAATCTGAACTGGGAAGAGTGATGTTGCGCTCAAGCCCTGCTTTTGGGCTTCTCTTTAGAGCATCTGTTTGGCACAGGATGCTGGACTAGATGGGCCTCTGGTCTGATTCAGGAGGGCTCTTTTTAGAAAGGCAGATTAAAAAGCCCTCGATGTCTTAGCCCTTTCCCATTGGATGCTCCTGTTCATGTTGGATGTCCCTTTCTGCACTTTCCTCAACACACGAATCCCCTCTTCTTGGGGTGGGGTGAGCGGCATGCATTTCATCAGAAGGGGCAGGCAGGCAGGTGCAATCTGTGGACCAACCACTCTTGCCCTTGAATCCCAGGTTTTCAACGAAGACGGGACTGTCCGTTACTTCATCGATGCCAGCCAAGAAGACCATCGCAGCTGGATGACGTACATCAAGTGTGCAAGGAATGAGCAAGAGCAGAACCTGGAGGTGGTCCAGATTGGGAATAGCATCTTCTACAAGGCCATTGAGGTAAGGCCATCAGGGATGAGGGGATGGATAGGGACAGCGGAGATGGGTGACTCCGATGTCAGCAGGGCAGTGAGTCCGCCCAGGGTCTTAGTATAACTGTTCGAGCAGCTGTCCAAGGTGCTGAACCTATTTCCAGACTAGGTTTCAGCACCTCGGGCAGCCCCTTGAATGTTTGGACTAAATCCTGGAGTGGATTCACTGCTCTGCTGGCATCGAGCTACCAGTCGCCACCGTTTGGGGGACTGGAACAGATGCTTGCCTTCATCCCAAATTGGTGATGCTCCTTAGTTCTTCATTTTTTTCTGATGTGGGGGATTTTTATGTGGGAACGCAGGGATAAATCCAGGGAAGGCATGGAAGAGAAATGCAATTCCATTCACCCTTGAAGCCAAGTCGATCACATTTGCACTTTCCGAAATGCCATGAGAATCAAAACACAGTCATCCTTCGAAATCCACACTTATCAGAATTCCCCAGTTCTCCCAACCAAGCAACGTTTACAAAATACATATATCGGGGGAAATGCACATAGAAATGATATGAATAATGAAAATAGCATCTCAAAAATGCATTATGCGCAGGGAAACCGCTTGCAAAAATGTGTACATTGGTCAAAACTGCATACTCAAATGTATGTATTAGAAGAAATTTGCACTGAAACGCTGAAGGATTTTCATGAGGTGTTTTTTTAAAAAAATAACACAAATTGCTGCAGTAATGTGGAGGTGAATTTAAAAGTGGAAAAACAAGAAACTGAGAGAACCAAAATGAACAGATCTTTCTTTCCCTAATCTAAGGATGGGGGAAAAAAAATATGATTCACTTTGCATTTAAAGGCGAACTTTGGGAGGAGCCCAGGATATAAATTTAATCAATAATAAATACCTAATTTGCACTTTACAAAACAATACACAGACTGAACCCAGCTTTCCTTCAAAATTCGCACATATCTGAATTTTGCTGTGCAATTCTCCAGGCAAGTCATGTGTTCAAAAATGCACAGGCTAGGGTGACGTGTGTCTAAAAATGCATGTCTTTTGTATGCATGAAAACAGCATACAACCCCCCCCCAATTTTTTTATTAGGGAAATTGCTTTCCAAAAATGTGCCTGTTAAGCAAAAGTGCATACCAAGATTTCAGAGAAATTAGCACTAAAATGCAGCTGAATTTTAATAAGGACTGGGTTGTTTTTTTTTAAAAAAAATGCAAGCTATTGTGGAGAACTGAATTTAAGATTGGGAAAATGCGCAACTGTGACCTTGACAGTGTTCCCCTTTCCTAATTGTAGCCAATCCTCAGTTTTACTCAGAGTAGTAAACTCAGTTTTACTCAGATTACTCTCATTGAAATGAATGGATTTGACTAATGTAGGTTCATTCATTTCAGTAGGTTTGCGACAGATGCTGTTGGAGGTCGCCGATTCCTAGGGTTGCCATAAGTCGTAGTTGACTTGAAGGCACATAACAACAACAGACTCTGATTAAAACTGAATTTTCGACAACCTGTAGGAAGGCAGATGACCTACACTAGGTCTTGGGCGTTCCTCCTGATTTTCTTGCACGCAGCTTCTGTGGTACTTAGATTATATCCTGTCTCTACTGCACGTTTGTTCTGATTTCTTTTGGAGAGGTGATGGAACAAGAAGCATTTATCCTGATTTGCCTGCATGGTGTTTGGAGGCCTTCCTGCTGGGTGGAAGGCTCTGTGAATTTCGGTTCTCCCTGTTTCTCAGCTTTCCAGTCTTAAATTCTGTTCTCCACATTTCTGTGGCAATTTGAAATTTTCTTTTAAAAAAAGTCCTCATGGAACGCTTCCTGCTTTTTCGTGCAAATTTCTCCCAATGGACACGTTTTTGCAAGCATTTCCTCCTAATGCAGTGCATGTTTGTGTGTCATTTTCACTCACATGTTCAGTTTAATGCACGCTTTCCCCCAACACATGCATTTTTTGTAAATTTGGATGAAGTGCGAATTTGGAAGGCTGGCTACATTTCTCTTCTCAGGGTCTTTTGGAAAGTGTGAATTTGAAAGATTTGGCTTTAAATGTGAACTGAATTGACTCCTCCCCCCCCTTCTTACTTCCTGTTAATTGTTAGCCCATCTTACACTTTTCATTGCATTTCCCAATCATTCTCCTAATGGCAAAAGGCCCATTTTAAAGAAAAAAATGGATTTATTGTGCTAGGATAACAGAGCACATTTTAATCCACTTTAATTAGATTTAATTGTGCAAATCCCTAATGTAAGAAGGATGCTTGAATGACCAGGAAGAGGTCTCAGACTGCAGAATTTGCTGCAATATCAGCCACGTCTTCCGAAGGGGATCACGGGACCTGCTTCCCATTGCGCATGTCATGGTAGAGAACGTAGCCAAGCTGGAGGTGGATGCAGGCCTCAACCCACGTGGGGGGCCTCCAAGACAGCACGGCCTGGAGGTAGTGGATGCAGAGGCACCCCTCAGTTGCATGAAAGAGGCAATTGTCCCATCTCAGAAAACCTGTTCTGCAGTCCTCTCTCTCCATCCGCCTCCATATCAAAATCTCATTGCATGTTGATGCCAAGCTACAGAATTGACGATGGGAGGGATGGAGAAGCTGTGGTTGTTTGATGATGGCTTCTATCTTCCTTGACTGTTGCCCATGCTCCTTGAGGTTGATGGGAGCTGGAGCCCCATAACATCTGAAGGGCCATTGATTCCACATCTCTGCATCATGATGAAGACTTCTAGCTGATCCTTCTCTAGAATGTGTGTGCTTATCGGATTTTAATTGCTGGTTATTTTAACGTATAATCTGAGTTGGTATAGTCATTGTGGCTATTTTATTTATTTTGGAGTATTTAAATATTTTCTTATTTAAAAATATTTAAATATTTTCAAAATCTCTAAGTGGTATACAACATTGTTTTAAATTGTTTTAAACTTTTAAATTGTGTTTTAAATTGTTTTTAAAAGATGTGTTTTAAATTTGTATATTTGTTGTTAATGTTGTTAGTTACTGTAAACCGCCCAGAGAGCTTCAGCTATGGGGCGGTATACAAGTACAATAAATAAATAAATAATTGCGCAAAGCTGGAATTCCTGTATGCACTCGAATCCAGCCTGCCAAATACCAGCTGTATGGAGGCAACTTTATACCTACCTCACTGTTGCCTTGGCCATTGGCTCTCTGGGGTTTTCTACAGTAAGTCTTTCCTGGTCCTATGTAGAAATGCCGGGGGTTGAATCTGAGATCTGCATGCAAAGCAGGAGCCTTATGACTGACCTACAGCTGTTCTCTGACCGGAGATGTCAACAAGCAAAGTGAAACCTTTGCCAAGGCCTTGTTCACGAGGTTGTGTAAATTCTGCAGTTAGGCACAAGTGCAGAACAAGCTGGGTCCTAACTTCAGTTTCCTAAGAATCTTCTGTTTCTTTTTGTAAGCAAGTTTCTAGTCCTTAAGATTGTAAAGTTATGCTTGAATGTGTCTGGGCAATGTCTGGTAAAAATCTCAGATTTTTCAGCAGAGGGGTGGCCGAATAAAAATTTCAGTGGCTATTGAGGGGGGAATGGAGAACTGGGGCTCATATCCTTTCCCTACAACTAGCTAAAGGCTGCAGGAAATTGCATTCTTTGAATTCTATTGTAAAATAAAAGAAGTGCATTCTTATCATGCACTTTTAGTGATTGGCGCATATACTTTTCCCGTGGCCATCTAAGAGGATGACTTTACATTGTTCTGTGGAGGGTTTTAAAATGTGGATTTTGACTTGTTCTTAAGCTGATTTGTGGGTTTTTAAATCTTGGTTGTATTCACTTGGTTTTTATATAGAGTTTGCGTGTACTTTGATATGGTTCTGTGAACCACTGTGAGGACTTCGTTGAACAGCCAGTAGAGACAGACAAATTAAACAAAGATTGTATCCCATACTAGTCCTACGCAGAGTAGACTCACTGAAATTGATAGGCATGATTAACTTAGATACGTTAATTTCAACGGGTCTCCTCTGAGTACAACTGAGTTGGATACACCCCCAAATTCCTGGTGTTGTATCCAAATATGATACACATAAACATTCCTAATTAAAGACGTGTGCTCTTAATTCTCAGCCTCAGCAATTATAATTTGCCTTTGCTGATTTAATATTGCCTGCTTCCCTCTTCATTACGTAAGGTTGCAAAGCAAACCTAGTCAGCCATATGCATGGCTGTGCTTTTAAAACTGTGGCCGATTGCCTGGCAGAGGAGACCAGCCACTTTTCTGTTTCAAACTGGCTTGCCTCTTCTGTTAGGGATAAAGAGATCTCCCAATTTCAGTTCTCTCTCTTTCTCATTTTTCCAGTCTTAAATTCAGTTCTCCCCGTTTCTGCAGGAATTTGACTTTTAAAAAAAAATCCTCATGAACACTCTCTTAGCATTTTAGTGCAAATTTCTCCCAATAAACATATTTTTGTAGGCTGTTTTGACTCACGTACGCATTCTTGCAAGCCATTTCTCATCATGGTATGCACATTTGCATGCTACTTTCACTCATATTTTCATTTTTATGCACACTTTCCACTAATAATACTATTTTTGTAGACATTGTTGGGTTACCAAACTGCGACACAAAATCTGGATAAGTGCGGATTTTGGAGGATGGCTGTGTTTTGGTTACCATATTGTTTCGGAAAGTTCAAATTTGATAGATTTGGGCAGCTTAAAGCTTTAGTTTGGCGTGAAATGGAAAAGTCTGGCCCTCCAGTGTTGCTGACCTACATCTCCCATCAACTCCCCCCCCCCAGTGAATAGACAAGGCTGACTGGGAGTTGTAATCCAACAACATCTGGAGGGCTAAAGGTCCCCTGACCCCTGCTTTCATTGATCTATCTATTTAATTTTAACGGTTGGGTAAAGCTTTGCAAACAGCTGAAATCTGGGTGTGGGGGTGAGAGGTCGCACAACTGGCTCCCCCCCCCCGTTTCTGCAATGCACTCTGAAATGCACCCCCCCCCACAAAGCACACACAATCTCAACTGCAGCCCGCGCATATACAAGTGCTAAGTACAGTTATTATGTGCCATCTCTCATGTCTAGGGCCTTGCCTCCTAATGGGAAAATAATAGTTAAGATTTCAGCAAGAGCTGCTGGGGGGGGGCAGTTGTGGCGGGGAGGTTTTATTTTCCTGCAGAAGATCTTTTGAATGCTTTTTGGCATTTTGCAACTCAACTTTTGTAAAAGAAAATAACTGCTGTTGATGTAACACGGTGGAATGGGAGGGCAGGTGGTGTGTTTTTTTGCATGGAGAAATTGCGCCAGCTTTTTCTGCAGAGGCGTTGACTTAACCCTTTCATCCTCGTGCAAAAAAAATATTTTTTTCACTGCAACACCAGAATGATTTCACAATTGGCACCAAAAGAGCAGTGGAGAGGGCGTTTCTCAACAGGGTGCCTGCACCAAAAAGACCTCCTTTCTGGTTATCAGCCAACCTGATGTTGGATAACCTTATAATTGCCTCCTGTGCATGAGACAAGATGCAGAAGGGAGGGGGAGATGCCTGTTTTAAGATAATGCCTGTTGTCTGCAGTGTGTGTGTGTGTCTATACACACACATATCTTAAAAACATCTTTTTTTAAAAAAAGCTTAAAAATATTTTAAAAAGCAATTCCAACAGAGATGCAGACTAGAATCATAGACTCATAGAAGAGTAGAGTTGGAAGGGGCCTGTAAGGCCATCAAGTCCAACCCCCTGCGCAATGCAGGAATCCAAATCAAAGCAAACTAGGATAAGGTCTCTACTTAAAAGGCTTGTTGAAAGAGGAAGGTCTTCAGTAGGCGCCAAAAAGATAACGGAAATGGCACCTGTCAAACATTTACGGGGAGGGAATTCCAAAGGGCAGGTGCCACCACACTAAAGACCCACATCCTATATTGTGTGGAATGGACCTCCTGATCAGATGGCATCTGGAAGAGACCCTCACTTGCAGAGGAGGGTTGCCAGGTCAGAAGCATTCCAAACCCTGGGATTTCAGAGGTGGGCCCTGGTGATGTCACTCCTCCAGGCACTTTCCCAACCTCCTCCAACCACCACCTTCTTTTGTTGGCACCCCAAGCTGGGCGCTTACAGGTCTCCCTCCTGCTCAACCTTGGGGAAGGCCTGGGCTTGCTTGCCGCCTCTGCCTCTTGCCCCCCACCCTTGCCTCAGTGCCCCACCTCTCGGGCAGCCCCTGGGCCTGGGAGGATGGAGCTCCCACTCTGTGATCCCCGACAGTATTGCAACCGGATGGTGGCAGGGATTACAGGCCGGGGAACAGCTGGCAGCCAGCACAGCCTACCTATATCTGGTCATGCCACCTCGTCGCATCAGCATGTTGATGCCTCCGCCTCCATCTTGGGTGATGGAAGGCATGCACACTACACATGCTGATGCAAGATGTGGTGCGGCTGGGTGTAGATAAGCTGGATGAACTGGTGTAGTGTTGCTAGGTCTCTGGGCCACCAGACAAGTGACTCTGGAAAACCCAAGATTGGGATGACTCGACCGGAGACCCAGAGAGGACCCCCATAACCGGAGTCTCCGGGTAAACACCAGAGACCTGGCAATGCTACTGCAGAGTGCAGTGATCAACTGGGCATATAAGGGGTAAGACGATCTTTCAGATATCCTGGTCCCAAGTTGCATAATGGCTTCAATGGAGGATCTAGAGATGGGTATGTGTGTGAGAGTGAGTCTGTACAGAAACTAACCTAGTATAAAAAGATAACATTTACACGATTGCTCTGCCTGCTTTTGCATCTGGCCCCGCCCACTGCTGGCATGCGGCCCTTGGAAGGTTGTCCAAAAAAGAATGCGGCCCTTGGCCCGAAAGAGATCCCTCAATTCTGAACTGATAGCACTAGGGCCCTCATGCGCCGGGACGGACTCATTAGGGTAGCTCATGATGTAGAAGAAAGTTTATGAGATGGTCAGAACTTGGAGAGGTGCCAAGAGGGGGGGGAGAATGGAGCAAAGGTGCAGCTTCATTGGGCAAGCAGCCCAGCTGCCTTGGAATCCTCCAGTATGTCTGCAGAAAGATCCAGATGCACCATCGGTGGAGTTTCAGCCTGCAGTAATGCATTTTTTGTGTTGTGTGCATGTGTGTTTTGGGGAGCCTAGGACCCACCACCAGTTCCAAAGTCCACGTGTTCCCCTGATGGTCCCCCAGACTGGGGCTAATATACCACTGGCCTTCCTTACAAGGCTGTTGTAGGGCTTGACATAAGGCATTGAAAGGGGAAACAAGCCTTTCTGTTCCAGTTGCAATGGTTCATTTTCAGAGATGGATTCAAAACAGCGAGTCTCCTTACCCTGTTCCCCACTTCTCCCCCTGTAGATGATCCCTCCGGATCAAGAATTGCTGGTTTGGTACGGGAATTCTCACAATACCTTCCTGGGGATCCCTGGTGTCTTGGGCCTCGAGGAAGAGCAGAAGAAGAGCAAGCACGGTAAGGAGATGGTTGGAATTGGCTTGGCACTGGCAGCGTGCACAACTCACCTTCCTTAGCAGCGAGTTCCCTCTGCCGGTTTGTGGGATCTGGAGTGGAGGGGGTGGCTGGGATCATTTAATTCCTTCCCACATTTCCCTGCATGTTTTAGGAGGGCCTCTGGCCAAAGGTTTCAGCATCCTATTGTTCCGATGGGAATGGGAGGCTTGGCCACCCCATCGGAAGCTGCCTTTGGGACCTCCGGCTCAGTGCTGTTTACACTGAACGGCAGAGGCCCTCTGGGGTTTCTGGTGGGGGACATTCCCAGTTCTACCTGGAGATGGCGCTGGGGGTTGAAGCCGGGACCTTCTGAATGGAAAGCGGGTGCCACTGATCTACGGCCCTCGCTTTGGGACAATTGTAAGAACTCCCTGGGGGGAAAAACGGTGTGACCGGTTCTCGGCTGCAATGCAGACAGCCCTTCACTGTTGTGGTTAGTTGTGACACTGCGGCTGTGGGATAGTGTCCCCAAAGAGGGGACCTGCATGTCCCCACTTTATTCATTATTCAGGCATCAGGGAAATATATATATATAAAAGATTGCAGAGGCCTTTAATGTTTCATCTTGGCGCTGCATTTCCAACACGCGACGTGGCTGGGCTGCTGCCATTTTTAACGGAACCCCCAGGAAGCTGCCTTGTCCTGAGTCAAGCCATTGGTCCATTAGGTCAGTGCTGTCTACACTGACTGGCAGCAGCTCTGCCGTTGGGGATTGAACCCAGGACCTTCTGCGTGCAAAGCAGATGCTCTGCCCCTGCGCTATGGCCCTCCCCCAGTCCTCGCAGCTGACTTTATCGATGGCTACAAGTGGCAGAAAGGGGTTTTATAAATGTTAACCTGATGCAATCATGCCCGTTGTGATGGTTTGTTTACCTTGTCAAGAGAAGGCTGTTTTGCATGGGGGAAAGGAGTAGCAACATCTCATTTTGGGGATAAAGGGCATGCAATGAATTTACATATATATTATTCCATTCCATGTGTGTGTGTTTCAAAACATTTTGTTCATGTTGAATAGAGCGATACTACTAATTTTGCTGTACGACCCTCGATAATGAATATTAATTACAATGTTTGTTTCATTAATGACACATATATAGAATATGGGCTTGATCCATTCCCCTCTGTGGGCGCACCTGGTCCGGGCATGACTATCGTGCAAGGTAGGGTCCTCCTGGGGTGATTGAGGGATGGCTGGAGGGGTACGCAGGAGGTATGCGGCAGCCTCCCTTTGGCAAAGCCAAGTACCTGTGCATTGCGCATGCGCATGGGGAGGGGGAGCGAGGGAATGGATCAGGCCCGACATGATTATATAAATTTCTCTGAAATGAGGGCTGCAACAACATTTGAATCGATTCATACTTAGATTAAGAGATTAACAGCGCCTGCAACATGTAATCCATTGAGGTTTTTGATCAAGAGATTAACACTGCGCTCTTAGCCAGGTCTACTCAGAAATAAGCCCCACTGAGACCAATTGGACTTACTCCAAGGCAAGTAAGGTTGGAGTACTTAGGGTGACAGCCTCTGTCTACAATCCTACACGCACGTACCTTTCAGTTAGCTCATTGAACTCAGTGGGACGAACCTGTGAGTATGCACGTGTCGGATTGTGTCATCAGACCTCTTCATTGCCCTCTTGATTAATTCGGCAGCACATTTATTTATTTATTTATTTTTAATACGAGTGCTGATGGCTACCACTGTCTTAAAAGGGGCCTCCTGCCATCTTCTTCGCAGGCAGAGTGGAGAATGCCTCTTCCAAGACAGTGCTTTGTTCTTCGGCACAGACGTGCATAATTTTAGAGCATAGCAAATGTGCCCCTTGCTTCGGAAGCATCATTTTAATCGGCCTGCAATGTTTGCAGCTTGAGCTGGTAGATTACATGATGACTCCCCGCATATGCTTAAATACAGGCTGCAATCCTGTGCTTGCCTACTTGGGAGTAAGCCCCATTGGACTCAATGGGACATATATCTGAGTAGATATGCAAAGGGTTGCACTCTCAGTCTATCTTTAACTGGGTTGCAGCCCTGATTAAAATTTATATAATTATGACGACAGTTGTGCTAGCTAAGGCTGCATATATTTAAAGCACATGGCTTCCTTCTCAAAGCATCATGGGAAGTGTAGTTTCCCCCTCACAGAGCTACAATTCCCAGCACCCTAAACAAGTGGCAGTTCCCAGGATTCTTTAGGGGAAGCCATGTGCTTTAAATGAGCTCTGATGTTAGTGGGGCAGTGAATCTGTTCTGGGTTTTACTCTGACCTTTCAAGGAGCCGCCCAAGGTGCTGGGCACATTTTGTGAATAGGTTTCAGCGCCTTGGGAACTCCTTGAAAGTTAGGACTAAAACTCGGAGTGCATTCACTGCTTCCCTGGCATTGGAGTCAGCAGGAACTACTGTGATGTAAATGAATAAAAATAAGTAAATAAATGTTTTGCTTTTGGGATTCTCACTTGAAATGACCTTCTCTTTTCCTTTTGTCCATTGCCCCCCTGTAGAGGACTTCCACGCAGCCGAGGTGGGCGCCAGCTCCACGGGGCGCATGCGGTGCGTCATCTGTCACCGTGGCTTCAACTCCCGCAGCAACCTCCGCTCCCACATGCGGATCCACACCCTGGACAAGCCCTTTGTCTGCCGCTTTTGCAACCGCCGCTTCAGCCAGTCCTCCACCTTGCGCAACCACGTCCGCCTCCACACTGGCGAGCGCCCATACAAGTGCCAGGTCTGCCAAAGTGCCTACTCCCAGCTGGCCGGGCTGCGGGCCCACCAGAAGAGCGCCAGGCACCGTCCCCCCAATGGCACCCTGCAGTCACACTCGCCCGCTTTGCCGGTGCCACACCCCACCTCCCTCGCTCACCACATCCCCACCATGGTGCTGTGAAAACGGGATGGGGGGTGCAGGGCCCTGCTGGTGCTGCTGTGGACTGGTTGGCATCAACCCATTGGGGCGCAGGGGCAAGTGGGGGATTCGCAGCGGATTGGTCCAGCAGCGACTCTTAGCCAGGATCGCAAAATAGAACCTCCATGTTCAAGCACACGTCTACCATCTGAGCAAGAGAGGGGGCAGGCCGTGGCCTCCAGGACCCTGCTTGTGAGGCTCCCGGCGGTCTCCGGCTGGCCACTCTTGGAGACAGAGCACTGGGGCTAAGATGAACCTTTTGGTCTGAAGCGGCATGGCAGATCTTAGGGGATGGCGAGTGGCGTTTCTGTTCTGATAAGGCCTCACTATTCCCATGTGGGGGCTTGAAGACAAGGGGCACCCCTTCCCCCCCAAGTCCTTCAAAATTTCCATCCAAAGGCCTTTCAGATGCATCCAGGATGATTCCACCAATTGTAGTTTCTTCTTCATGATGTAGGGGCTTCACTGTATTGCCCACTGACCCAGAAATCCCAGAAAGTGAGGTCAAGGGGGAATATTTCTGCAAATGAGCTCCACGGGTGAATGTAGAGAGATGGAGGTCACATATTTCCCCCCTCCCAAGTTTAGAGCAGAAATGGGGGACCTGGACTTCAACCCACAACATCTCGACTGTCGGCCATCCTGGCCACAGAGATCGATGGGCAATGAGGCTTGGCGATAGCTAGCAAGAGATTCCAGTCCTTTTCTGGATCCAAAGAGCGATGACTGCGCACACAGTATGTGTTTAAAGCACACGGCTTCGCCCAACAAATCTGGGAACTGTAGTTTACTGCTCACGGAGCTACACTTCCCAGCGTCCTTAGCAAATGACAATTCCCAGGATTCTAGGGGAGCAGAGGAGAATGTGCTTTAAATGTGTGGGGTGTACACAACCAAACACACACAAATCAGTAATAGCTCACTATGGCAGAGTGCAGCCCCTGGTTCCCGGATCCAGACCTAGAGTTCCTAGCAGCTGTTGTTGTTTTCTTTGGAGGGGGGCTAAATGGTTGGTGGGTAATCCAGCCATAGCAGACAGGGATATCTCAAGCCTTTGGGGATACCTCCAAGTCTGTATTTGGCTCAACTTGGAAAAGTTACTTTTTTGAACTACAACTCCCATCAGCCCATGCTGGCTGGGGCTGATGGGAGTTGCAGTTCAAAAATGTAACTTTCCCAAGCTCTGGGCTCAAGTCTAACCTCTGTTCTTCTCCGCTGTAGAGAGGCATCTTCGCCTCCAGCTCCATCCACAGTGTTAAGCTCTCTTTGGCTTCTAATGACAACTGTATGGATGAGCGATTGAAGAGAGCGTTCAGGGGCCACTGTAATCCCAGGAGAACTGCTCCCAACGTTGGGTGGACTGTGAATGAGGAACACAGAGCAGAGCAGATGGTTTGTTCATCTCGGTGAATATTGTCTGCTCTGACTGGCAGCAGCTTTCAAGAGTTTGGGGCGGAGAAGAGTCTTTTCTCATCCGCTGCTGCCTGATACTTAAAAAAAAATAGGACCATTCTGTCCATCTCAGACCCTGTACAGCATTATACATTTTAAGCACTATGATCCCACTTTAAACAGTCATGGCTACTTCCTCCACAGCATCCTGGGAACTGTAGTTTGTTCTGGGTGCTGAAAGTTGTTAGGAACCCTCTGATTCCTCTCTCAGAGCTACACTTCCCAAAGTTCTCTGGGAAGAGGGATTGACTGTTAAACCACTATGGGAATTGTCGCTCTGGGAGGGGAATTGGGGGGTCCCCTAACAACTGTCAGCACCCTTCAGAAACTACAGTTCCCAGGATTCTCTGGGGGAAGAAGCTGTGACTCTTTAAAGTGGCATCATAAGTGGTACAGGGTGCCCCAGTCCTTTTTCTCCATACCAAGCAGAATAGCTCTCTGTCGCTCCACCATAAGCCTGATAAACCAGGCTCTTTGCTGTTGTAACATACCCTTTTTTTTTTTTAAAGAGTACTGATGATATTGATTCCTATTGAAAAGAGAAGAGGCACAGAGTTGTCGCAAATGGTGTTTTTCTTCCAGGAAACGCTGGTCACTTTAACCTTGTAAATATCAATTCGTGTAAAACACTATTTGATATTATATATAATTTGATGGTATTATGTACACAGCTGTATAGATCTTTGTATCTCTCTCACTCTCTTGTATTCTAAATAATAATAATAGAGTAATAATAATAATAATAATAATAATAGAACTACAAATTACTGACAATGGAAGAAAATGCTTGGGTGTTTCAGCTTTAGATTTTTCAAAGTTTACATAGTTTTTGTTTTGAGAGTTGGGGTGATCTGGAGGCTGTGAGCCTGAATTAAAGTCATGTCTTTGCCATAAGCCTTCCTGTGTCCAACATGGGGGATAAGTAATACTGGTCTACTTCACAGGTTCGTTGTACAGATTCACTGATTTGTTCTATTCAGTTGTTGGAAGAATTTATACTCCTGCTTGGCAGCTCCTAGAGCAACTTAGGACCGTAGGAATTTGCATTATCCTGAGTCAATGCTTTATCCTTGTATGCAATACTGAACTAGATGGACCAATGGTTTGACTCAGTATAAAACACTTTCCTGTGTCCTTGTGCTAAACAAAGCCTCCATAGTCATAATCAGTCTACCTCTGAACTCTGAACACTAGATCCTAAGGACATACAAGAGGAGTTGCCTTGTTACCTTCGTGCCCTGTGGCTGACCACTGTGGAAAAGAGGAGGCTAGACTCGAACTGATCCATCAAGCTAAAGTTCCTCGCCTCCTCAACAGTCCAACCTGACGCCATCCTAATTTTGCCAGGGTGGTGGGTGACATGATATCATCCTGCCTAGATGCATCATCATCCTGCCTGGGAGCTGTGATGTGCAATCTGCAGGGGAGGCACTGCTGGCAGTTCCAGCACCCTGTGAAGTCCGTTGGATGGAGCTATGTGAGAGGGCCTTTTCTGTGTTGGCCCCTTGGGTTGCGGAACACCCTTCATCCTTGTATACGTTTCGGCGTCAGGTCAAGACACACCTTTTTGGGTGGGCCCTTGGGGTAGAGGGGAGAGGATGGATCAGAATATTTCTCATGTCTAATGTTTACATGTTGCATGGTTCAATTGTACTGAGCTGCACATTAACCCACCCGTGGCAAAGGGTGGGCTGGAATTCCAATAAACCAATCAATCAAGTTCAGCAGAGCATTGTGCGTTCAGCTTTAAAAACAAGGCTCTTGCCTGCATTAATTACAAAATCATCACCATCATTTTAATATAGCACTTCCATGTGCCTTCATTATCTAGTCTGGTTGTAATCCTAGTTGTAAATGAGTGTTATGAAACACCCACGCATAATGTTTGCACACATAAAAGTTACCTGGGAGCCTTCTTCAGCTCTCTGATGCTCAAAAGTAGATCATAGCCAAAGTGGCACTGACAGACCACTCAGGAAATTTGTCACTTAAGACCACACACCTTCAACCTAACACTGCTCAGCCATTGCAAATGCAGCATGTCTTGAGTGTATTCCATCCAGCGGCCTTTGATTCACATCAGATTGGCTGAAGAAGATAGGAATGTCATTCATTCATTGGCGATCACTCATGGCCGAGTAAGATTGTGTTCCATGTGGAAGATGCCTATGCGTGAATTTGTTTTATGTGGGGAGATCGGTGCACGACGATCAACACACAATCTTGTCAGAAAAAGGCTTTGATCCAATGGCATGGATACCACGACGATTGGAAGTCTTTTATCTGCTGCAGCCTTCATCCACCTTCACAGCCGTTGTAACATAAACATTGTTATCCTCCGCCTGTTCTGCCATTGAGGGCTTTCTTGGATCGTTCTTTGCCTGGTTCCTCTCCCTTGTCCTTACTGCCATGGGTGACCCTGCTGGGAGTACATGACTCCCAACGGCATCGCTCACAGGGTTCATTAGAACACGCAAGCCCACTCACCACTGCAAGGTGACAATCCAGCGAGGAATGTAGGAAGCTGCTATATATCGAATCAGAGCAACAGTTCAATCTAGCTCAGTATTGTCAAGACTGACCAGCAGTGGCTCTCCAAGGATTCAGGAAGGAGTCTTGTTCCCAGCCCTGCCCGGAGATGTCATTGGGGATCGAATCTGGCACCTCCTGCCTGCAAAGACAGATGCTCTACAGCTGAGCAGAAGCCCAAAACTTTTGCTTTCATGCTCACGCGAATATCTCTCTGACTTTAGTCACTGGAGTACATAGATTGTTTCAATGAGTACTTCCACCCTTCTGGGATTCGAAACACACACAGATATTTTATTTATTAAATTTATATCCCGACCTTCCTCCCGAAGGAGTGCAAGGTGGCAAACACAGATGTGATAATTAAAATATTTGAAATCAGTATCATTACAGAAATATCACACACACACATACAGAATATTATATATTTATACACACATAATGCTTCCAGGTTCTCAGTAATACACTCGTGCACGTATTCTCTCTCTCTCTCTCTCTCTCTCTCTCTCTCTCTCTCTCTCTCTCTCTCTCTCTCTCTCTCTCTCACACACACACACACACACACACACACACACACACACACACACACACACACACACACACCCCCCCTAGATTTTAGGGTTGTTTTTTAAAAAAAGTTTTTCTCCGTAGAGCCCACAAATGGCCACTAGAGGGCGCCACAGAACTGTATTTAAAACCGACCTGCCCGGTTCTTCCCCCTTTGCATGCCCAAGCATGAAGGCACTTCCGCCCGATGGTGCCAGAATCCATCATGGTTACTCAGGCACGCTGTCCGGGCAAACTCCCCTCCGAAATGCCAGCCAGCAAATCCTCTGCCGCCAAAGGGGATACAGTCCATGGAACTAATTAGATACTTCCGGGTCCCCAACCGAACACATGCACATTATAGGGTTGTATCTAATGTAATATAATGTTATTAATAATAACAACAACTTTTGCACACAAGTGTCTCAAAGTGATCCAATACACAGTTTCCTGGGAGTAACTCCCGTTGAATCCAATGAAGTTTATTTCTGAGTAGACATGTATAGGATTGCAGCCTTACACAGCAAAAATAAAACAGCAAAGACTTCAAGATCAGATAAAAACAACAATAACTTGGATAGCGATATCCAGTAGTAGTCCTGTTCACTGTGGTGTAATGTCTTTTTGAGACTCATGAACTGCTTGCTAAGCACAGGTGAGAAGAATTCAATCAGCCACGTGCTTTGTTTAGCATTCCTTATTTAGATGTATGTTTTGAGCTTTTCATTAAACCTGTTTCCCGCATGTGAGACTGGAGTGTTTCCCTTGGAGTTTATCGCATAGGACCTTGATAGCCAGGCATTGCACTCACGGTAGACCCATTGAAATTAATAAACAAGGCCAACTTAGGCCCGTAACTATCGGTCTCCTTTGAGTAAAGCTTTGTTGGATGCAAGCCGTTCACACACACGTGGGTGTAAAAGAGGGGAGGGGAGAAAATGCAAATGGTGGGATTAAATAGCAGTTAAATGGAAAAAAGGAAAAAACAGCAAAGTTAAATTGCATGCAAAATGAAAATGACAACCGGAAGTGAGGGTTTTGCTCTCATTTTCCTTCTCTCTCGCCACTATAAGGGGGCTCGCCGCAATACCTGCTTGCCAGGAGTTGATATGACGGAGACGGCGCCATGCAGCTAGGAGGTGGCTAGCGTGCCCGTAGTCAAGATGGCGGCAGCAATGGAGTTCAGGCTGCCGGTGGCTCGCAAGCGGCTGGCGCAGAGTTTGCCCCGCGGGGCAGAAGAGGGAGACAAGGACCTGGTGGCCCCGGGGGACACCATCACCACCGACCCTGGATACATGAGGTGAAGAGGGGGCAAGGGCGGCAGGCTGCTTCCCATTGCTGCGGGACTCCATGGGGCTGGCGGGCTGAGCCCCCGCCATTTCCCCATAGAAATATGGGGTGGGGGTTGTAGAACAAGCAGGGGTGGCCATCGCCCACCTCCATTCAATCCTCTTCTCGGGACTTAATTGGAGGCTTGAGCCCCTGGAGCACGTGAAGCAGAACTGCCAAGCGTGCCCCTGAGCGTGTGTAGAATATTATTCCTACTCGTGCTTAGTTGTGGATTTGATTCCTCTTTAATGGTAATCACCATGCTCAGAGGCACGCATGGTCGATTTAGGGTAGGCATGGGGAAATCTTTGGCCCTCCAGCTGTTGCTGAACCCCAGCTCCCATCAGTCCCAGCAGGCGTGGCCAACGGCAACATCTGGAGGGCCAAAGGTTCCCCACCACTGATTTAGGGGAAGGAACTTAGCTCAGTTATAGGACCAGGGTCTGGGAAGGGCCGTAGCTCAGTGGTTAGTGCATCTGCTTTGCATGCAGGAAATCCCAGGTTCAATTCCTGGTATCTCCAGAAATGGCTGGGATAACACTCCCGGCCTGAAACGCTGGAGAGAGCCGTTGCCTGCCAGTGCTGGGGACTGAACCTGGGACCTTCTGCATGCCATGCAGGTGCTCTACTCTACCACGGAGCTGTGGTTCTTCTCCCTATTATGTATCATTTCAGTTTTGTTTTTAAGCATTGGCCTGGTAGTAGCCATAGGTGAGAAGACCTTGAATGCAGGTGAGTGGCTATGCTGGTTTAGGAAGGATGGGGTGTGCCACCCCCCCCATGCTGCCAACATAGAAGCTAAATAGGGTGCCAGAGAAGGAAAAGAGCTCTGTTCCACCCTTTTCTCCTATCCTTCAGCAGGCTAGTAAAACTATCAGTAGGCTGGTAACGTTTGGGGCTTATTTAACAAGGCTGCATCATTTGATAAAACCTCGGTTGTGTTCAGTGCCCTCAGTTGCATTCTTCTCTTCAACCAAAAGGCCTCAAACTTTAATTGCACAGCAACTTTGGAAAGATAGTATAATGCACAGACGAGCGGTGGTTGTGTTTTAATGCCCCCCCCCTCCAGTCACCTACAAAGTCCTTCTTCAGAGCATTTCCTTTCTCCTATTCTTCGGCAGAGGCCACGGGACATACCTGGGAGATGAGAAACTTATAGCATCTGTGGCTGGTGTCGTGGACAGGGTGAACAAGCTGGTCTGTGTGAAAGCTTTGAAAGCGAGGTGAGAGGTTTCGAGATCCAGAAGAGTAGCTGTGCTAGTCTATATAATCAGGATCAGGCCAATGGCCTATCTAGTCCAGTATCCTGGTCTCAGTGACCAACCAGATGGCCTGAGCGCAACAGCAACTCTCCCCACTTGTGATTCTCAGCAACTGGTATTCAGAGGCGCGCTGTCTCCCGACAGTGGAAGCAGAGCATAGCCATTGTGGCTACTAGCCACTGATATCCTCATTCCTACTCCATGAATTTGTCTCATCCTCTTTTCAAGCCATCCATGTTACTAGCCATCACTACAACTTGTGTGAGCCAATCCCATGGTTTATGTGTTGAGCGAAAACGTACTTTTCTTTTGTCCGTCCTGAATCTTCAGCTTTGTTGAATGTTCCTGAAGTTCTAGTGTTGTTTGAGAGGGAACAGCCTTGTGTGACATTTTAAGCAGGCCTGTGGAGTCGTGGAGTTGGAGTTGGAAGCAATTTTGGGTGGAGTCAGTGTTGGTAGAAATGTACCGACTCCGGCTTCAAAATAAATTTTGATTGACAAGTTTTTTAAAATATAAATTCAAACTGTCAAAGAAGCTTCCCATGAAGTCAGCTGTAGTTGAGCATTTCGCCATAACTGAAGATGGAAAACATTTTGTGTGTCAGTGTATGACACAAGACCCAGATGAAGACAAATGCTGTGATGCCAAGATCAGCGCATATTCAGGCAGCGATAAAAATGCTCCTAGGAGAGCTTCCAATTTAAAAAGACATTTACAGCCCTTTCCAGGGCTGTGGAGTTGGAAGCAATTTTGGGTGGAGTTGGACAGTAGAAAAATAGAGGAGTCGGAGTCGAAGGTTTGGCATACCGACTCCACAGCCCTGGTTTTAAGGCTAAGACTTTGTTTCAAATTTACATGTGTGTGCTCAAACGTTAAAGATCATGCAATGCAGACAGAGTATTATGTTTTCTGATGGTGATGTGGGCTTGTGCAGCAATTGGCAACCCTATTTAAAAATTGCATAATTACTAACAGTGCATCTGTGATTTGGGACACTTCCTCAATCATAAAAATGGTCTCATTTGCTCTGTCTTTCATCTGTCTTTGTGCTGATAACGCTCTTAGCAGGGATGGTCGAGTAAGGATGGGGAACTTCTGCAGCCCACCATATGTTGCTGGGCGCAAATTCGCGTTGTCTCTGGCCATTGCTCTTCCTGGCTGGGCCTGATGGAAGTTTGGGATCTCAGTAACCACTGGGGTGGGGGCATGCTCCTCATTCTTGTGACTGAGATTGCACTGGTTTGGGAAGAACATCTTTTTAAAAGTTGCTTTTGTTTTGTTTTGCTCGCAGGTATAACGGCGAAGTTGGTGACATCGTGGTTGGGCGAATCACAGAGGTACGGAGCTGACCTCTGAAGCAGGGATGAGGAATGTCTGGCTCTCCAGATGTTGCCGGACTATACCTCCCATCATCCCTGGACCATTCGCCATGCTGGCTGCAAGGGATGATGAGAGTTGGAGTCCAACAACATCTTGGGTGGGAGGCACAGGTTTCCTACCCCAGATGCAAAACAGAAGGTTCTTGCCAGGCTGCACACCCCACTAGCTCTCATTGAGTGTTGTTTTTTAATGTGTCCTTGAACTGTGATGTCATCTCTTTGCTTGCCTGGATAGACAGAAGTGTGTGTGTGTGTAAACTGCTGGATTTTGCATGGCTGCGAATGGACTGCTGTACAAAGAGCTTCATCTGTTGCTCCACCCACTTTTGCCTCTGGCCCCACCCATCACTGGGATGCAGCTTCAAAGGAATTCCCACTGAGGGAATGCGGCCCTTGGTTCTCTGCTGCTTGAATGTGGTAGTAATATACATGTGCACATCCCGGCTGCTCTTAGTTCTCTGGCCAGGCTGGGCTTCGCTTTTCAGGGCTTGGAAGTTGGCGTTTGGTTCTGGCCAATGGACAGGGCCAGGCTGGTCTCGCATGTGCTTTGCTCTATCGAGGAGAATTCTCTGGGTTTACATCTTTTTTTAAAAATGTCACTTCATTTTTAGGTTCAGCAGAAACGGTGGAAAGTCGAGACCAATTCCAGGCTGGATTCTGTTCTGCTTCTTTCATCCATGAATCTCCCCGGAGGGGAGCTGGTGAGTGGCCTCCCTTGCTGCATCAGCTGGAACGCCGTGGATGCTTTACCTAAAGATACCCAAACAACGGGGGTACTGTCAGGAGTCAGTATCATTGGGCAGTGGCCAAGGGCCCCCACACAAGCGAGGGGCCTACTGCTAAACCCTGAGGCCCTTGCTGTCACTGACTCTTCACTTGAGCCCCCTCAACAAGTGAGCAAGAGGAAGGAATGAACAGCAGCCCACTGGGGTCATCTTGTCCAAAGTATGTCCCTCCTTCCTCCAAAATCTGGAGCCGGCTTTGCTGGATGATTTATATCAGGGGCGGGGAACATTTTCAGCTTGAGGGCCACATTCTTTCATGGGGAGGCTTCTGGGGGCCGCATGCCAGTGGTGGGTATGGCGGGAGGTGAATGTGAGTGGAGCAATGGATATGTGTTTTCCCTTTGTACACTTGGCTAGATTCCAGCCATGCAAAAAGTGGATGTTTCTAAGTACATGCGCAGCCCTCTCTGCCTAGCAAGGGGCAGTTCATGCACACATCCCAACCAGGCAAACCCGCTTAAGGAGGGCATGCAGCAGAGTCAGTGGCACGGGAAAGAGTCCCGAGGGCCATATAGAGGGGCCTGGAGGGCCGCATGTGCCAGGCCGGGCTTGGGGTTCTCTGCTCCTGCTTTACATCCTAAGAAAGCTAAGACGTGAAGCATTGTTAAATCCTTCAGGAGGAAGGATTTAGGTAGGGGCTGTTGTGATGTAGTAGAATGTGTGACTAGGACCAGGGAGCTCCGGGTTCAAATCCTCCCTCTGCCATAAAAGGTAACGGGTGACCCACTGGCCACTTCATTGTGCTGGCTCACACCTAAATAGTCCTGAGGCCCAGTCACAGTTTCTCCGCTTAACCCGAGAGTGAGGGTGGTAGAGGGTCAACTGACTTAAGACGCATTTAATTGGATGACAGCCGTAGTAATCTTTTTTTGCTTTTGTCTGTATCTCCATGTGTGCATTTGTTTTTGTTTTCCCCAGAGGCGAAGATCAGCTGAAGATGAACTTGCAATGAGGGATTACCTGCAGGAAGGAGACCTCATCAGTGTATCCACACCCTTAGCTTAGGCAGAGGGACAAGCAAAGGGCAGTGAACGGTCTTGACAATCTCCAGATTTTGTTGCGCTACAACTCTCAGCGTTCCTGGACCACTGGCCATGCTGGCTCCGGGGCTGATGGGAGTTGGAGTTCCACAGCATCTGGGGGGCTCAGATGCTGCGCCATCCTTGATGTACAGTCTCGCGCTTTTTAGGCTGGCCTTAAGGGTCTCGGTCTGGTCTTGGCATGTGGTAGATGAAGCAGGTTGGACAGACGCTTCTCTTGGAGACAGAGGCGAGCCGATTGCAAGGCTCCTTCGAGAGGTGGATGCTGTGGTCAAGCGGAAGACAAACGGACCTGACCCTATGGGGCCTGATTCACTGAAATGAATGGGAACCGTGAAAAAGCGCATGAAAAGAAAATGTCTGTCTCAGTGGGTGATGCTGCATTTTAACTACAGGGAAGGAGGGCTGCTCTTTTGGATTTTCTGCTGAAGCGCCAAAATGTATTGAGCCTCTGAGGATAAGTATTTGCAAGAGGGAAGCCCTGAGTGTATTTGCCATAATTGATTCCTGGTGCACACCAGCCTTCTTTGGGCCCATAAAATCAGCCATCCTGTCTGTTCTTTGAGCTGCTAAACCCGTTCTATGTTAATCTCTAACACTTCTCAGTAATGTCGTTTTTTTTGAAGCTACTAGCCCATTAAAATGCTTTTTATAGGCCTCCTGTCCAGACAGCTATGCTTAGTCTGATGTAGCCAAAAAGGGGAAAGAACTGGGGACAGAGACAAGAGCTACTGTTAATTAAGCTTTTGTGCTTGGTCTGCTGTGACTTGCCATAGGCGATCAGGCTCCTTACAAGTCTGCAGTAATTGGCGTATTTGGTCATAGCTCAGTGGAGCCGCTTTAGCCAGAATGCGATAGCCCTCCCTGTCCTCCTGTGGATGCTCACCGGCAACCAGCTTCTAATGAAATAATGGATCGATCAACAAGTGGATGTTGGGAAAGGCAATCCATAGGCGGCTGATTTCCTTAAGCTATCTTGGCAGGCAGAAGTCCAGGCAGTGTTCTCTGATGGGGCAGTATCGCTGCATACCCGGAGTCTGAAATATGGAAAGGTGAGTCTGCTTTAAGTTGCTCGCTGTAATTCGGCACCTCTGCTTGTCTGCTGCTGGATGACTTTGGATAGAGAATTTTTATTGCCTGTATTGCATTGCATTGAAGCCTGTGAGCTGGTGTCATGACACGGGATGTTCACAAATATTCCAGCTGTCCTGGGGAAAAAGCTTGTTTTACTTAATTACTTAAAACATTTTGATAACCCACCCTTGAACGTACATAAGCATGTAAACTGGTTATGGATTACATATCGATACGTAATGGAATCAGATCATTGATCTGGTCATCTGTCATCTACTCACTGGCAGCAGACACACAAGCCCTTCAAAACTGAACTCAGAATATGTTCTGGAAGAGTGGTGCAACCTTTGTGTGTGGTGACTAGGATGAAGCACGTGTGGGATATCTTGTTACATTGGGAATGGGGAGTGATAAAAGTTTATACTACCTGCTAAAATTCTTCAAATGCTGGGGTCATCAACCTGCTAAATCAGACTGTTCACACCCTCATAAGGACCCAGAGTGGAGAAAGCTGTGTGGTAAGAAACCTACTCAGCTTAAGTAGGTGAGGATTGGTAACTGGAAATAGGATTTCACCTCCCATCCGCCTCAGCCAGTGTGGACAGTGGTCAGGGATGATGGGAGTTGTGGTCCAGTGGGATCTTGGGAGGAGGTTTGCACATATTCCACAGACATTCTATGGTTGTTGTTCCTGCCAAGGGTATTGTTTCGCTGGTTTCAGGCCCTGGGATTTATTTTATTTTCCTGTTTCCATACTGGATGCTCAAGGTGGCTAATGACAAGATCGCTGTCCCCCTCCTGAGGTGCAGAAAAGGGCAACCAGAATGATCAAGAGGATAGAGTGACTCCCCTAGGAAGCATTTGGGGCTTTTTTTAGTGTAGAGAAAAGGCGAGTCAGAGGCAACCTGACAGAAGCGTATAAAATTTTGCATGGCCGGGAGAAAGTGGATAGAGAAAAGTTTTTCTCCCTCTCTCTTAACACTAGAACTTGTGGGCATCTAATGAAGCTGAACGTTGGGAGATTCAGGACAGATAAAGTCCTTTGCTCCCTTGAGAGGCAGTGATGGTCACCAACTTAGATGGCTTTAAAAGAAGATTAGACAAATTCATGGAGGAAAAGGCTATCAGTGGCTACTAGCCATGATGGCTGTGCTCTGCCACTATAGTCAGATGCTTCTGAAAACAATTTGCTGGAAGCTGCAGGGAGGGGAGAGCGCTCTTGCACTCAGGTCATGCTTGTGGGCTTCCCATGGGCATCTGGTTGGCCACTGAGAACAGGATGCTGGGCTAGATGGACCCCCATTGGCCTGATCCAGCAGCCAGGGTCTTCTTACGTTCTTGCGAGTCAGATGGTGGAAAGACGAGTTGTCCCTTCTGAGGCTCGCTTGTGTTGGCCCCCACAACCTCCTTTGCCTTCTTTGTGCATGTTGGACCGGGTTTCTGCATCCTCGGCGCACCGGCCGTCGCCCCCTGCATCTCTTTCTCTCCAGCTCGGCCAAGGTGTGCTTGTGCAGGTGTCTCCATCACTCGTGAAACGGCAGAAGACTCACTTCCACGACTTGCCTTGCGGGGCCTCCGTTATCCTCGGCAACAACGGGTTCATCTGGATCTATCCGACCCCTGAACAGAAGGATGAAGAAGCTGGAGGTTTCGTCACCAACTTGGAGGTGAGCTGGTGGTGGCCCTCGGACGCAGAAGAGGAGGAATTTTATGGGTCATACGCTGTTTTGTGAGGAGTTTATCCTGAAAAGCAATAGAGGCCTTTTAAATTAAATTAAATACTAACCAATTTATTGTCTATATAGATAATAAATCTGGTTTGGGGTGGGGGCTGGAATTGTAATCAGTGAGGTCAGAGGAAAATAAAATTGCAGAAAATCCCCCAGGCACCTGGTTGGCCACTGTGAGAACAGGATGCTGGACTAGATGGGCCACTGGCCTGATCCAACAGGCTCTTATGTTCTTATGTTCTTATGTTCTTAAAATACAGTGCTGTTAATACCACATCAATTATGTAATCCTCAGTCCCTATTTCACTTTTTCCTCTGATCTCACTGGTTTACAATCCCCGCCCCACACTGTGTGTGAAAGTGTTACCTGCAACTCAGGATATCATGCCATGCATTTGATGAAATGGACTGTAATCCTCAAAAAGTTGTGCCATGATAAATTTGTTACGTCTTCCAAGGCACTCCCAAGACTCTTTTGTTGTTTGTGCTAATTTTAGTACGCCTGAAGGGTATGCGCGCTTCCTAGGGAGCGTCATCTGGGGAAAAAAAGTTAATTGGCTTTAGATTTGACAAGTTGGGACTGCAAAAAAATGTTGCAGTGTGCAGCGTTCCTGTTCAGGGTGCATGCCAGCCAGCCATGCCCTCTTCTAGGTTACTGTTTTTGATCCTTCTCTCTACCAGCATTCCACAGCCTTTGAATGTGCTCAGTTCTCATTGAGTTGTTTCAGTTGCCCTTTCCTCTGATATTAGCCCCCCTCCTCCAAATATTGTCTTGTGTTTCTGCAGTCTTTGGGGTCCCTCTAGTTTGAGTCGTATTGGGCTCAAGCATTATGTTACTGATTTTTTTATATAGTTTTAAAAAATAAGTGTTCTGCATTTCTTTTTCTGTGCAGAAGATAATTGTGATTTTTTTCCCATCCTCCATCGCTGTTCCTAAGATGACGGCTGCTAACTTTGTGTGGGTCTTTGCTTCTCTCCCCCCCTCCCCCAGCCAGTGCCCCAGCCTGACCGTGAAGTCATCTCCCGCCTCCGAAACTGCATTGTGGCTCTAGCGGCACAGAAGCTGATGCTCTATGACACCAGCATTCTCTACTGCTACGAGGCTTCTCTTCCTCACGAGGTAATGCATTTGACCGCTGCTCCTTCTTCATCTGGGCTAGCTGGCTTGGTTATACATCCGCACATCCACACATTTTGCCGGCTTCCACAAAGACCGTAACGTTCTGCAGTGAAATCGGTTGTGCATTCTCCATCTCTCCCCCCCCCCCCGTGCTTGGACGAGATGACCCCATGAACATCTATAGGGCATCGCTGCCTCTTTGATTTTTATTATTTATTTGTTTATTAAATTTATATTCCCACCCTCCAGAAGGAGCACAGGGCAGCAAACAACACTAAACACATCTCTTAAAACACTTTAAGAACAAAATGGCTTAAAAACAAAGTTAAAGAAAACATCTTTAAACACATTTTTAAAAAATCCTTAAACATCTGATGCAAGCCAGAAAGGTGTGCCCTTCAAAACTCACATAGTCTGTGTCTCCCACATCTCCCCAAAAAATCTAGGCCAGGGATGGGCAACGTTTTGGCACCATCAGGGCCACACTCAGTGGTGGGTGGATGTTCAGCAGCTGCAAGCCAGGGGTGCAGCAAACTCTTTCTTGGATTTCAGAGTCTTTCTGTATTGTAGCACCATGCCAGATAGCTGTTTGGCATGTTGGGGGGGGGTACCTAAGTTAACATGGTGCTCTCCACCAGTTCAGCAGCAAAATTTGGCAGCAGGGCAAAGTGTGTGGGGGCAACTGGGGTATTTGTGGTACCACATGCAGCCTGTCAGTTGTCCACATGTGATCCAGGTGAGTAGCACTTGGGGCCCTGCAGTCTCAAAAATGTCCATCGTTTTGCAGTTGGCAACCTAAGGGGATGAAAGCTCATGCCATAATAAATCTTTAAGGTGCTACAAGACCCTTTTGTTGTTGTTGCTGTTTTTGATGCAAAACTTTGCTTCCATTCCCAAGACATTGTATCAGACGTTTCTTTATTTTGGAACATACCAAGTCAGACCACCGGTCCTTCTAGTAGTCTACTTTAATTAGTAGCCGCTATCTGCAGTCTCAGGCAGTTTGTGGGACAGACTCTCTTAACCTGCTGTCCAAGATCCTTTTAGGTGGAGATTGAACCTTCTGCATGCGCGCTGCCACTGAGACTTCAAGGGGCCACAGCATCCAGGTGTTGCAAAAGCTCCATCCTTTCCATAATATAATTCTGAAACGCTTAAATTATAAATTGCTTTGAGAGCGCCTCTTGTAGTTCTATTGGTCAGTTGGTTGTCAGCATTTTGAGTGCCTGGGCCAAGTGTGTTGTGTGTTTCGGTTGCATGTTATCAAGGCAGTTGTCCATCTTTCTGTAAAAGCTGAACATACTTAGTAGCATGAATCGTGTCAGTGTGAAGACAAACACTATGGTTGTGAAAAGATTCTTCACCTGCGGTGCCAGTCTGATTATAGGCCTAGTGAGCAACTTGCAGATGTACACCAGTGAGCCAAATGGTGAAGCACCATCAGGCAGACTGCTTTTATAAAGATTTTTATCACAGTATATGTCCACTTACCCATTTATCCCTCACCTTAACAGTGGTGATGGAGAGGGAAAGACACCCCGGGGAGGTCAAACCCAACCCTACAAATACTTTTAAGAACATTTGCAAAGCTGCTGTGGAGTGCGTGTATGTGTTGGGGATGTTACAGATGCTAGCCAGTTGGTGCTGTCCACACCTGCTCAAATTATCACACTCTAAAAAGCTGTAGGGAGGTTTGGATTGAATGCAGTGCGTGTTTCCAAACCACATATGCAGTTTGTTGTGATCTCCTGCAGGTTTTAATGGTCTTTTCTGTTTAAATGTACAGATCAAAGACCTTCTCAAACCAGAGGTGATGGAGGAGATTGTGCTGGAGACTCGGCAGAGACTGATGGAGCTGGAGGGGTGATTGTAGGATGAAAGTGGCGAGGCGGCGATCCTTTCTTTCAGTGATCTAGCCTCCCCAAGGTTCCTTTTTTTGGTATGGAATTTCTGACAAATCCCAAACCGAAGAGAAAAAGCAGAAGGGACCACGGAAGTGACAAGAGCTCTTGTTTAAGAACCTTCTTTGTTGTTTAGAAGAGTGTTAGAAACCGAGAGAGGCCTGTCTTGACAAGTTGTATTGGCAGAGGAGGCACCTGCAATGTTGCATCCTAACGTGAAAATATTAACAGAAAAATATCCAAGATTCAGAGGGGATGGGTCGTAGGATGGATACTTGGTTTGAATAGCAACTGTTCTTGTTCTGTTGATACGGTCTTTAGGATGTCTTTTTTTTTAATCATTCTTTTCCTTTGTTAAAGACCTCTGTGAACTTACCATGCATTTCAGTTACATTCCACCTTCCCTGCCAAATCTGTCTGAGCCTTGCTGAGGAGGCAGTTGCCACCCCCTCCTGCATGCTGCATTCCAGTATTCTATAATGGTTGAGGATCCATTTTCACAGCACAGTGAGGACGTAACCAATCGCAGTAGAGAAACAAGGGGGCTGCTATTGGAAAATGGCAGCTCTGAGATGTCCCCCTTCCTTCGTGCACCATAACGTGGAATATAATTTATTCCACTTTCCTATCCTGCCACCATTATGCAATGCTTCTTCCACTCTTCCTGGTGTGCATCAATGGCTGCCGCCAGTGGGAAACTGCTTGCTGCAATGCCATCTGGACACGATGTGCAAGTCATTCAGCATGTTACGAAAGAGGGCAAACAGAGCTGGAGGTTTTGGCCGTGTCCTTGTTTCTTTACAACACACAAGTTCAGCCCTCAAGACTTGCTGATTAAAAGACACATTAAATTTGAAAGCCTACAAACTTGGCTGCCGCACCCCTGGACACCACCCCTTTGGAAAACGGCTGGCGATTTGGTCTGGAGACAGTACAGCCCACGGGCTATGCATCATCCAGTGACGCTATACCATGACTGGCAGATGCAGTTGTGACGGCTCCTAGCGATGGTATACAAGCGGTGCAGCCTCCAGACCTGTAGGTATGCTTGAGATTTGCCAAGGCTGTTGTCTGACTTGATGCTATAGAGGTGGGAGGCTGAGTTGGCAGTCTTTGTTGCAGGTTGTACTCCAGCTTGTGAGCTCTTTGGCCACAAGCAGAGTGATCATGTAGGATTCTTTGGCTGGCCTCCCAATTCACATAATTCCCTAACAATTGGCCATGATGGCTGCAGCTGATGGGAACTGGGAGCCCAACAACATTTAGAGGGAACCAGGTTTTCCATTCCTGATTGAAGAAAAGGCATTCCCCCCTCTCTCATCAGGGAATGCCTCCTCTAAATAGAGGCATTTCATTTCTTGCAATAGGGAATGCCATTGCTTAGATCAGGAATGGGGGACCTGTGGCCCTCCAAATGTTGCTGGACTCCCATCATCCCTGACCATTGGCAATTCTGGCTGCTGGGAGGTGGAGTCCACCTACATCTGGAGGGCTACCTCTTTCCTAGCTGTGACCTAGCCAAAGGGCAGCTTTACAATCGTGACATGTAACCAGCGTCTTTTAAGAGCATCCGTGATACTGTGGATGACTCCAGCTGTGAGGGATTCTAATTTTTTTTTTTGTACTGGAGAACTGTAAAAATATTCCAATAAACTTTGTTTTGTTTTTACAGCTGTGTTTGAGAGAGAGAGTGAGAGTGAGCGAGTATATTCAGGCGGCAGTTTTGGGACGGAGAACGGGAGACGGACAGATCTGTCCCAGAGGGCACAATCCACCCCACAAATTCCCCTTTGCAAGCCCTGTTGAAATGAGCAAGAGCTGCCCAAGAGCACCCTGTTTCATCTACCCATTTTCCCACCATCACCCAAACCACTCCTGATCTCTGAGCTGCTATTCTTCATTATTACATCTGAATCCCCCTTTTTCCCCAAGCAGCTCAAAGTGGTGTACAAACACAGTTTTCCCCTTCCCCATTTTTATCCTCACAACAACCCTGTAAGGTAGGTTGAGAGAGACAGTACCTGGCCCAAGGTCACTCAGTGACCTTCATGGCCGAGCGGGAATTTCTTACTCTTACTTGCAAGGGTAGGATCATGAGGACAAGGAGCTGAATGCAGCCTTATGGGCCTCCTCTCTTTGGCCCTTGGGACTTCCCAGGCAATGCCCCTGCCTCAGTCCACCCTCTCTACTTCATAGCCCCCTCACCTGCCTGCTCCCCCCCCCAATCAAGTGCTTATGCCTGACTGGAATGCGTCCTTGAACTGTGATAATGCGTCGCTTGCCTGGATGGAGAAATGCCCGCATAGAAACTTGACAGTTGTATGGCTGGGATGTGGTCACTTACAAAGGTGAGAGTTGCATCTGTTGTTTCAGCTGCTTTTGGCTCCACCCACCACTTGCATGTGGCCCTCAGAAGGTTGTCCAAGAGACAATGTGGCCCTTGGGCTAAAAAAAAAAAGGTTAGTTATGAGCCGATGAATTTGTAGGTATGTTGCAGACATGCACATATGTCAGGGCTTCCACTGTGCACACAAGATCGCTCGAAGAGTGTGTGTCTCGTTCTTTTCTGTTCCTATGACACAGTTACGCCTGTTTTGCATGGGCTCTTTGCCCATCTCAAGGTGCCAACAGGGAGCTCTGCAGGTGATCTAGGGGTTCAGGTGGGCACGTGGAAAGAGGTGACCCCAGTTGAAGTAAGGGAGTGGTACTTTGCATTCTGTTTCACAGGTGGGAGGCTGAGGTGGCCTCACTGGTGCCACCAGCAAAGGATCTGGTAGCGCAAACAGCTCTCTGTGTTTGGTTGAAGCAAAATCCCTTTTTGGAGCACTGTCTGTGCCCAGAGCACTTTTACAGGAAGGAGGGAGAGATTTCCATGGACCCGCTGGACTTCAGGAAGGAAATCCCAGTGTCGTGGCAGGAACTGAACACCAGGAGGCAGAATCTCCTCAAACCTTCCAGCTCTTCACATTTAAATCATGCATGGGAGTTTTTCCGAGACCATAACATCTGCTCCTTCAGTGTTGCCACAAACTAGTAAGATTCAAAGGCCCTAAATGCCTTCAGTGACCAGAACGGCTAAGGTAGGTTGACTTTCCCCCCCTAATTGAACACACATCTGCTTAACAGCCTGATTTATGCAGGTACTTTTGCCAGGGAGGGTGAATGCTCAACATCAAGGTTACTCTATAGAAAGGTTTTGGGGAAATGGGGCATTTTGCAAGATGTTTATGGCACATGTGATAGGCATTATATTGTAAACTTTTCCCTTGGGGATTGGGGTGGGGTGGGGGGAATGACTCGATTGGCAAATGAGATGCAGAGATAAAACTGAGAAATAGCACAATGGGAATGAGTTGCACCTATCTAATGCAACTGGAGGGGGGGGAAGAGAACTATGGGATGTATAAGAGGATAAAGTTCATCCATTCATTTAGAACCCGCCTTTCCATTTAAATGAAAATGCTCAAGGTGGCTAACAGCATATGAAAGCACCTTAAAACGATCGAACCAAGAAGTTGGTTCCTCTAATCCTCAACTTGGGTGGTGAGTGCCAACAGAAGTGGAGTCAAAATAAGGCCACTGAGAAACAAGAGGAAAGGGATAGTATGTTTGGGAGAAATCCAAGGTCTGCAGAGCTACAAAAAAAAACTTTAAAAAGAAACATAAGGGGGCAAAAAGACTTGAACAAGAACAAAAACAGCCCAGTGAGGATATATCCTCACCTACGGGAGTGCCCCTGTTCAGGGATCCAGCCCTCGGTCTCCTTGTCCAGGATACAGCCCTCCCTGGTCTTCCATTTTCCAACTGACAGCTTTGTTCCCATCCCGTTATATTGATTTCGGTGGGACCTAAGTGTGGTGTCTGGGTGCAACCTGAGGTATTTTCCTATACCTTGATTAAAGCCAAAAGGGTGAGGGCGTTGGAGCCAGGACCCTAGAGCATGTGAGAACCTAGAGCATGCATGGAGGAATGTATGGGCAAAGGTGGTCCTTAAGATATCCAGGTCCCAAGGCATTTAAGAGCTTTAAAGGTTAACACCCGCACCTTGACTTGAGCCTGAAAAGATGCTGCTGGCAGCGAGGACATGTGTTGGAGAAAATGGAAACAAAGCACCTGGCACCCTTCAGCCACCTGAGCTACTAATTACAGTTTACAAACACATCAAGGGCAGCGCCACGTGGTATGTGTTACAGTAGTCCAATCTGGCGGTTGCAAGGGCATGCATAATATTGGGAAGATCCGATTGCAGTGCTTGAGTCTGGGGACTGCTGTCCTGGACAGGCAGAGCTGTAGTCTGACGCTGTTCTGGAAGGAAAAAACACAGGCATTCTGTACTAATTGCCTCGTGACTCTCCTCGCTTTTGCTTTTCTGTGCTAATTGCCTCATGACAGGAGCTCTGCTTATCCTTGCGCCGGCTTTTCCCCAGCCACACATCTCTCTGTGTTTTTGTTTAGCCACACACACAGAAAAAGGAGAACAAATGAAAGAAATTGTCCCCAAAGTCATATGGATGTAAGGGAAAACATTTATGAAGCAGCAGTGTGGAAAAGTCCCTGGTTTATCAGCCTGTTTACTGCTCATTTCAAACACACACGCGCGTGAGAGCTTTTTGGTCCTCCAGGATGCCACGGCGGCTTGCTTGTGAAGCCACCGGTTTTCTTTTCCACTCTTGGCACATGGCAGCATGAGAAGTTCAATAAATCAACTGGTGTGCATTTTATTGTCACGTTTATTGGGCTCTGGGGCTGCTTTAGTGTCAGGTTATGCGTGCTACCTGCCTGCGCTAATAAAGACAGAGGACATGTGTTGGCACTTACAGAATGTCTTATTCTGGACTCTCGGTTTTGGAAGAACTCGTCTCCATGCAGGTGGCAAACAGGGCTGGATTAACAATTGTACTTGGGAAGCTGTGGGGTGGAACCCCAGGCACACTGGGGCCCCTGCAGTAGCATCATTACTGAACAACAGTGGAGGCTGGTCCGTTAGAGTGACTGCGGTGTTGCCCCACCAAACTCAGCCAGCCCCTGCCTGCCTTACTATTTATTGTATTTATTTGTTGCTTACTACATTTTGTCTCGAAGCTGCTTACATTTAAAAATTCTAAAATTTAAATGTACAGTTTTGTAATATAACATTTACAACACACCAGAGATTTTTTTAAAAAAACCATTATTCTGACAGCCCCACCAGTCCCAATGGGCACTACTGCTGCTGAGACCTTTAATAGAGGAGAGAATATAACCAGATCTGTTGAGCTACAATTCCCTGAAGTTCAGTAGATGATAGCTTTATTATGAGACATCCACATCCTCCCAATTTAAAAAAGAAAACAGACACATCTGTTATCTTTTTGGCGCCAGGTCAAGACTTTCCTCTTCTCCCAGGCATTTTAGCATGTGTTTTTAAATTGTTTTTAATTTTTTTTAATTGTGTACTTAAATTTTGTGTGTGTGTTTTAAAATGTGTCTATTTGTTTTTAATGTTTTTAATTGCTGTAAACTGCCCAGAGAGCTTCGGCTATGGGGCGGTATATAAATGAAATAAATAAATAAATAAATAAATCTTTTAACCCCATGACTTTCAACCCAAGGATCACTGCTTGAGCCACATTCCGCAAGCTTCATTCAGGCGGTCCGCGGCATGTCCACACTAAATATTCATATTGATTTTTAATTGCGTCTTTTATTTCTTCCCTCATATCACACTTTGAATTCTAGGGAATGCAAGTGATAATGCAACAAAATACAATATAAGAAATGACAGAAGCAATCAGAATGCAATTAAAAATCATCTAGCATCTAGCATAGTGCATTAAAATTGCTAAGAGGCAGAAAAATCATTAAGTGGTCTACCAAGACCATCAGCAATTTTCAAGGGGCCGTGGAAAATGTTTGGGGCAGAGGACAGTTCTCTCTTTGCAGGAGGCTGCCTAGTCCAAATCTGGTTTAAGGAGAAGAAAATAATAGGGTAGGAGAGCAGGGTCTTTATGGGGTTCATCACCAGGAGCCAGACAGACAGCTGAGCATGCATACAGGTCTCCTGATCACTTCTCCACTATAGTGAGATGTACTGCATTTCTATTCAAATTACAGTAATTATTTCTAAATTTGCATCTATCCACATAAATTTGCACATGCATGCATTATGCACATCTGTACCCTCTTTTTTTTCCTGTGGTGGTGGAATGCGCCCCCAACTGAAATTAAGGCTCTCTTTTTACAAGCCTTTCTCCGGTAAATGAAGACAAACAGTTTTATTTTGACAGGCTTTTAATGTGCAACACCTACTTTTATTGCTGCGACTTGTAGATGTGTACCATCATTTACACTTGCGGCTGTATAGGTGTTTCTAAGTGTAGGCTGTATTTTATATTCTTTGTTATTGATTTTGGAAACTGTTGTACTTTTGCACTTTTATTCATTTGTATTATATGGTTTTATGACTTTGCTGGGTACCCTTTAGGAGAAGAGTAGGTTATAACTATAAAACTAATTATGATGTATGGTAACCTTCACCAACAGTGTGATGTGAAGAGTGTCAGGCTAGGACCTGAGAGACCAGGGTTCAAATCCTCGCTTGACTATGAAACCCACTGGGTGATCTGGGGGCCAGCCAGTCGCACAGCTTAACCTACCTCACAGGGTTCTTGTGAGGATAAAATTGGGAGGGGCAAAACCGTGTTTGTACACCACCTCGTATTTCTTGGAGGAAAAGTGGAATGTAAATGTAAGAAATAAATAAAAATTAAACCTCCACATGTTTTCTTTTCTAGTTCTGTAGCAATGCAGAGGATTGAATACGGGACCTTCTGCACGCCAAGTTGGGTGCTTTCTCTGTAAGCTACAACTTTTCCCTTAAAGGCAGGAAACTGTCTTATATTGAGTCGGCCCTCTTAACTGTTGTCTACAGCGATTGGCAGCGGATCGCCAAAATTTAAGAAAGGGTGTCTTTCCCGGACAGAGTGATTTGGTTTTGGGGCATTCTAAGGGTGGAATTAAATGTTAACGGCCTTCACAATCACACTGCAGAAGTCCAGCCAAAAGGATTCCTGGCAGCAAAGCTGAGAAACACCCAAGGGTCTGGTGAATGAGCACCAGCCAGTGTAGACACCTAGGACAGATGGTCTGACTGGCAACCTCGTGTGTTTCCATATAGGGGGACCCAACTCAGGCTGCAGATTGGCAGGTTATGAGCAACGGCGTGGACTCTTTTTTTTCCCCTGGGAGATTTCGAATTGGAAAATTTTCCTATGTTGCAAATTAGGCTAATTTGCCTCAGGAACGTTTCAGTTTGCACTGGAACATTTTCGGATGCCCTAGAGAGCGATCCAACTTAGCATGTTTGTTTTTCTTGTGTTTAGCAAACAAAGCCAAAGGGTTTGAAACCCCTAAGCTTGCTTAATATTGTGTTTGCAATAACAAGTCTTGCAGAACGTGCAATAACACCATGCCTTCTGCAAAGTTAAGTAACCTTTCAAGAGTTTTATTGAGAGTATCAACAAGAAGATATGTATCTTATGGATGTGTTATTAGGGTTTAATTTTGTTCTTTTTTAAACTTGATTTTAATGTTTGTAACACTTTGTAAGTTGCTTTGGGTAATAATTGCCTGTACATTTTGCTCAATATCTCAGCTTCTACAAATGCTAGAAACTAGAAATGGGGAGAAATGCCTCCTTCTCATTCCCCCTAGCAGTAATAATAATAATACTGTTCATTTTGCCTCTTATCTCAGCTTCTGCAAATGCTGAAGATACAAATACCGCCCACTCCTCCGCCTTCCTCCAGCCGGGCCCTGCGCGCTCCTCCCCTCGCCGCGGAGGAGGGAGGCGGCGGCGGCGGCAACAACAATGAGGCCGGTTCCTTTCCCATCATGGCTGCCGGGTGGCCGGCGCCGCTGCCGCCTTCGCCCCGCTGACGGGACCAGGCAGCTCCCCCGCCTCAGCGGCCCCCAAGGAGGGACGGAGGGACGGGGTGGGGGGAGAGGCTGAAGGAGGGAGAGAGAGACGTGGGTCGGGGGGCTGCCGAGGCGAGGAGCGAGCGCAGGGCGCTGCGCCCGTCACCGTCTCCTCGGGCCTGCTCGGAGCTCCCTCCTCTCAGTCCGCGCAACTGGAGAAACCTCACTTTCGTCCTCTCCCCCACCCCGCATTTTCTGTGGGGTGCGTAGTGTATGCCTCTCCTCAGCCTCTCGCTCCCACCTTTGAAGCTTTCAGATAATTCCTCTCTTACTCCCTTTATCCTAATAATCATTTTCTCTCTCCTCCACCCCATTTTCTGTGTATGCTCCCCTTGATGGGCGAGATCTCTCCCACCTTTGGGATAATTCCTCCCCCCCCTTTTTATCATCATTTTTTAAATATGTATGTTTGGAGTAACTGCATTTCTCTCACTTCCCATATTTATTCTTTCTGATTCCACACCCAGCCCAAGGGAGCTTTAATCCCCCCCCCAAAAATAATAATTCATTTTCTCTTTTTTTATAAACTTGAGGTGCAGGCACCCTTTCCCCCCCTTCTTCAGTCTCCCCTTTCAGGACTTTGATTTCCACTTAACCAAAAGAAGCTTTAATTTCACTATCTGCCCCCCCAAAAAGTAATAGGAATTTTTGTTCCTCCTTCCCTCTCTCTAGGAAGTCTGTCTGTATTCCTCAATGTCATCTTTTTCTGCATCTCTACCACTTGGGGGGTGAAGGGGAGAGTCCCCCTTTCCTGAGAGGCCCCCTTTGCATTCTCCATTCTGGGCATTTTTCAGACTGTTTTTCTCTTTCCAAGGATTCCCTCCTTCCCTTCCTGTTTTGCTTTTCTATCTTGACAACAGTTGGAAGCAAGCCCCTCTAACTTCCTGTCTTTCCACTTGTTGATGTTTGGCTTCAGGTGGTCCCAACTTTCCCGTAGATTTTGAGCATCTGGGGGCTCTGCTCCTGCTGTTTTAGAGTCGTCTCTGCACCCCCCGTCTTTAAAAGCAGCAACACCCAAAACAATCTGGACTCTTATGGAGCGTTCTGGGCGCCCTTCCTGCCTTCCGTCACTTTTGGCCGGAGTTGATCCAAAGCATCTGCCTTCCAAGGAATATCCCAAGAAAAAACCTTGCCAGCTGCCAAACTGGGATGAAGCCAGGCTCGGTCAGCTCACTTCGATCACATCTGGCTGTTGTGCAAAAACCTCCCTGCTGGAGAGCGGATGTGGACAAAGTGCCTGCAGGACTTGTGAATATCCCGCATCAGGTGACATCTGTATCTTTATATGACCAGTAAAGAACAGGTCAGGAGCGTGGGTATTAAAGCCACACGTGACTTCTAATGTTTTCCTCTTCAAAATGATCCCCCTCTTGCTTTCACTGGAACATCAGAGATGTGTCAGTGGGGGAAGGTAATCTGAGACTTTTGCTATGGGGCAGGTGAGTTTGGATAAGACTGAATTCCACTGAAATAGGTTGCTATCCAAAAAATCCTGTTACAGAGCCTCAGGCATTTTGAACTTTTTTTGTATTTTATTTTATTTTGGGGATGGGGAAGAGAAATGACTCTTGCCACGCATCTTTGTTTCAGATGTTTGAATAATACTTGAAGCCAAATGCTTTCCGTTTTTAGGCCTGTGGCAAGTGAGCGCTATGCAAAAAGAAAGGATTGTGATACTGATCTGCCGCAAGATAACTTCTCCCTGCAGTGTGTTTCAAGGTAGAGGATGAACTAGTACTGGATTACCCAGTGGAAGATCAAGGATGAGACTTTTAAACTTCTACTTAAAAAAAAACACTGCAAAATGTTTCATGGCTTTTGCAGCTGCTAAGTGGAACTTCTAATTTAGCGTTCTGACAAAATGAACAGCGCTCTGCGTCTTGGTTTGAGCTTTCTGCCTTGAGTGATCTTGGGGTCTGGAATTATCCACCCCAAGGTACTCATCTCCTCGTGAAGCTCTTTGGCAATCTGGAAGGTCTGTGTCTTCTTGTGTTGGGACAACCTGCATTTCGATACTTTATGGGTCAGCAGCCCGGAAAAGTTCTTGGGGACCAACGGAGGCCGAGTCTGCCTGCCCTGCACTTTATCAAAGCCACAGGGAAAAAAGAAACATCCAGGCATGGAGGCCCTCACTGTAATGTCTTTCTGGAACATGGTAAGAAGCTTCATCTGTGTCTGATTTTATATGTCTTTTTCCATGCAAAGAACAATGGCTTGACTCACGCTAAGTATTTTTAATTTGTAGGCTGCATCCAATGTTTGTCCCATTCAGAGCAGACCCATTGAAATTAATGGACGTAGCTAACTTGGGTTCATTAATTTCAGTGGGTTTACTCTGAGTAGAATTTAGTTGGATACAACCCAGTGTTTGTAAACCTAGCAAAGTCTTAATGTTTATTTGTTAAATTTATATCCCACCTTCCCTCCAAGGAGTGCAATGTGGTGTACATGGTCCTCCTCCCTCTCCATTTTATCCTCACAACAACCCTGTGAGGTAGGTTAGGCTGAGCGATTGTGACTGGCTTGAGGTCACCCAGCAAGCTTCATGACTGAGTAGGGATCTGAACCCTGGTCTACCAGGTCCTACTCTGACACTCTAACCACTACACCACACTGGCATGGAAGCAAGCAACGTTTGAAATCTTAGGATAACCAGAGTTAACAGGTCTGCTTTTTGCATGCAATGTACCACGTTAGACATTAGGGTAATTGGGGTATTTGAGATTCCAGTTTCAGTGGAGATTTTGTTGAAACTGAGTTGTGTGTTTTCATGTTGTGGGTCTCTGTGTCATAGGCTGAGAGAGGAGACACTTCCTGCACAATTGTATTTTTACTCCCAATGCTAGGGTAGGGAAACTCATATTTCTATTCTGAAGGTGGTTAACAAACAGTTAAAACAGGGGTCTGCAATTTTTTGGGCCGAGGGGCACATTTGGAACTTTGAGGAAGTGCCTTTTTATTTTTATTTATGATTTGATTTATATCCAGCCCTTCCTCCCAGCAGGAGCCCAGTGCCTTGGGCGCCAGTCACAAAATGGGTGCTGTGGACCGTGTGGCATGATACACATTGGGGTTATTTTCTGAGATCTTTCACAGGTGCCATAAGAGGCACTGGCAGACACAGTGGTGCATGTGCTTTCAGTTCATTTGATGACTAAGCCTTTTTGGTGTTACAGTTGCCCTTGTGTGAACAGAAACTGCACCCTACAACAGTGGTTCTCAAACTGTGGTCCATGGACCACCAGTAGTCCGAGAGCTTCGTTCAGGTGGCTCGCGGCATGTCTGTGGATTTGTGGTTGAAGATAGGAGGTGGCACATTCATCGCATTGAGTATTCATATTGATTTTTAATTGTATGTTTATCGCTTCGTTGATTTCTTATATTGTATCTTAGTTTATTTGAATTCCATGGGATTACAGTTGCTACGACAGGCAGCAAAAGACGTTAAGTGGTCTGCCAAGACCCTCAGCAATCTTCAAGTGGGGCGAGGGGGAAAAGGTGTGGGAATCACTGCCCTCGATCATATCCTATGTTCCCCTGTAGCTTCACATTGCAAAAGGAGATTTGTAATAAGGGACTAGTTGTATTCCAGGTAGGCTAGTCTGCCATTACTAAGAAGACCCTGCCAGATCAGGCCAGTGGCCTATCTAGTCCAGCATCCTGTTCTCACAGTGGCCAACCAGATACCTGTGGGAATGCTGGGTCCTGTCCACCAAAAATAATGCACTGTGCCTATAAAATAATGCTCTGCCAGTTCTTAAAAAAATCATTTACCTCTACAGACCTTAACTAAGCTGAACCCAGGTGAACGTTTCTGGCCAGGACAGAGCATAGGGAGGAACAAATCTCCTTTTTTTTGCTTTTCTTGAAAACTGCTGATCTCATATGTTTGTTGTAGCTGAAGGCGGAGTTCAAGGTTTCTGCTCCACAGTCTGTGGAATCCGTGTCTGTCTCGGCTGAAAGGAATGAACTCATTGTCCTAAGAGGCTTGTAGTATGCAGTACAAAGTGAAGTAATCCAGGGTTCATTAGTAACACACACAAAAAGAGTTGGCATTGTTACATCTGTGGCTATGTGTCTGTCTGTCTTAAGCAGAATATAAAGTGTCCTCATAGTGTCAGAATAGATATAATTGCCCCAGGGTGCAGAGATGGGAGACAGCTTGTATGAAATTGACATGTAGAAATGAAATTGAGATGTAGAATCATACTTTATACCCATAGGATTTGTTGCCTGCAACTCCATTTCATAATCTGCTGAGCCTTGAATTACATACATGGGGTCATAGCTGGGCCATCCCAATATTAAGAGTGACACTGAAGTGGCTAGCAATAAAGGTCTAATCTTTCAAGGGGGACTTGCTTATGTGGGGTTGTGCGCCTTCCTCGGTGCCATATCCTGATAGGATATGTGAATGCGATGATGCAGCCTGATTGCAGAGCCAGGGTTTTGTTGGTAACAGGCCTAGGAATACGCAGGGTGGGCTGAACTTCTAACCATGGTTAGGAGACTTAAGAGTGCCCTGAGAACTTGCATGAAGCTCCTTCGCCTTGCGCTGTTGGGTGGGAATTCTCTCCTCCCCGTGGTGATGAAGATTATGATTAAAATACTGTACTCAAAAGTACCTTGCAAAAGTACTCAGATACCTGACCAATGGAATTACAAATGGCATATCCATCCATCCATCTTTCTGAAATCTTTTGTGAGATGACCACAGGATGGCAGGAGGAGGCTGTACATAATTTGAGTGGCAAGAATTGCCTGAAAAAACTGTCACAGTATGGGATATGGAACAGGGGAGGGAACTTCAGGCTGTTGTTCTGAATGCAGTCCTGCAGCCCTCACTATCTGGTCCTTGGGACTCTCCCTAGGAAAGAAAGAGAGGAGAATGTCTGGGGAACGACTAAATGTGATTAATGTTGGGCCCCTCCTGGCATTTTTTTTTTTGTCGAGAGTAATTGTTGTTATTAGTCTCTTTCCTTGCAAAGCAACCCAAAGCGACTTACAACAATAAGATTAAAACCAATTACAACGTATCTATTAAAACAACAAACACAACACAGCCTCAAAACAAATCAGTACAAATAAAGACCGGTCTTGCAAGACCTGCCCATTAAAAGAGGCCCTGGATACCTAAAGCCCTTCAAATTAAGGGCCAAAAAGCCTGGGTAAAACAGGAAGTTTTTTGCCTGGCACCTAAAAGTAGATAGTGCTGGTGCCAGGCACACCTCCCTGGAGAGAGAGCATTTCACAACTGGGGAGACACTATGGAAACGGCCCATTCTTGTGCTGCCACCCTCCCTCGGAGGGCCACACAAAGAAGGGCCTCAGATGAAGGATGCAAGGTCTGGGTTGGTTCATGCTGGAGAGGTGGTCCTTGAAGTTTTGGGGTCCTAAGCCACACAAGGCTTTATAGGTCAAAATCAGCACTTTGCGTTGAGCCCGCAATCTAACTGGTAACCAGTGCAGTTGTGCCAGAATAGGTGTTATATGTTCCGACCATCCTATGCCAGTTAACAACCTGGCTGCTGAATTCTGCAGCAGCTGCAATTTACGAACCGTCTTCAAAGGCGGCGCCATGTGTAACGCATTGCATAATCCACGTTAGAGGTTACCATTGCGTGGGCAACCTGGCGTTAAGCTGATCCTGTCCCGCTGGGCCACCAGCTGAGGTCGATGAAAGGCACTCCGCGCCACTGAGCCTCAAGCGACAGTAATGGATCCAGAAGTACCCCCGAGCTACGTACCTGCTCCTTCAGAGGGAGTGTAACCCCATCCAGAGCAGCCATGTCCCACACCCAGTCTAGGGAACCCCCCATTAGCAGCACCTCAGTCTTGTCTGGATTATGCTTCAGTCTATTGGCTCCCATCCAGTACATTACCGAGGCACGGCATCGATCTAGCACATCCACTGCCACACCCACAGATGTCAAGGAGAAATAGAGTTGTATGTCATCAGCTTATTGCTAACAATGACTCCCAAAGCTCTGCATGACTCCACCCAGCGGTTTCATGTAGATGTTAAAAAGCATGGACGGATAACATTGAACCCTGTGGAACCCCACACTGAGGGTTCCACAGGGCCGAACAATAGTTCTCAAGTGCCACCCTCTGAAAATGACCGTCCAAGTAGGACTGGAACCATTGCAGACCAGTGTCGCCCGCCCCCAACTTACCAGTTTTAACTTAGCAGTTACACTCCCCCTGTCTCTCTCCTGACAGAGATCATCTTACAGGGCAACCAACGCAGTTTCTGTGCCAAAACCAGGCCTTAACCCTGATTGAAATGGATCTAGAAAATCGGTTTACTCTGCAACATCTCATTGATGCAATAATGGTGCGTTAGTGACTGCATATCATTCCAGTTTATTAGTTGTTCTGTGATGTTACCACGTTATTGCTATCTGGAGGGGGCACTCTTGCGCTACAGCACAACAAAGGCAAGACAAAAATTGAATAAACTGGAACCTTTATGGTATGAAACGTTGCAGGATTTTGTCAGGAAACTGTGGGACATGCACTGATTGGAACGAAACAGTATGTCTGCCCCAAAACCTTTGCAGGTGTAAATGTTATTTAAAGCACGCTTGTGTATAACTGCTCATACCATCATGACCACAAATCATGATGAATGTTCAATAAAAAGGACTGAAGGGGCTCATTGTATATGGAGCTTGGGCATCAGTGTACCTGCCTGAATTGTTAATGGCAGATGCTTCCAGCTTAACTTCTGCCCATCAGTTTTGTTGTTAGAACAAAAGCCCCACAACCACAACAGTTCGGTTCTTGGCAACCAAAGGAATGAGTGAGAGCGGTGATGAAGTTGTTGGTATTTGTGTGAGCCCTCGCAATTCATCGTCTCCCAGAGCAATTGTTGCTCTTCCTTTCCTCTTTGAAATATGCCAGGAGGGCAGGACAGTCGTTTCAACTTGGAGGCAGTTCAAGTTTCCAGCAAGATTTCCCCCTTTACGCTGGCAAAGGTTGCACGCTTTCCAAAAACGGTCCATGTTTGTGACACTGGTGTGTTTAATGAGCCAGTAATGGGCAGCATGTTGTGTTCCTGATTTCATTAGCTCCTCTCGGAACAGTTACAACCTGTCACTGAAGACGTGACACAGGACAGGCATATGCAGATTTCTCCCCCCCTTTTTTGTTGTAAAGCTTTGCTTGCCATTTGTTCTTTAAAAAACAACGCACACCCCCCAAAATGGAAAACCTGCAATAGGTTTTAATGGCCACTTGATGTCTTTGCTGGATCCTTTACGTCAGGCGCGGGGGAACCTTTGGCTCCCCCAGATGCTGCTGGATTACAGCTTCTGTCAGCCTTGACTGTTGGCCATGCTGGCCGGGGCTGATGGGAGTTGTAGTTTGGCAACATGTGGAGGGCCAAAGGTCCCCCAACCTCGCTTTAGCCTCTGTGCTTTTTAGGCAAGTCCGGAACACTTTAATGAGAGGAACGTGCCGTTTAGGAAAGGAAAGTGAGAATATTTTAAGGAATGGTAAACCAAGAACTAAGGTATTAAGGGGAAGGTCCAGAAGGTATGCTTTGCATGTGTGTATTGGGAGGGACCTTAACTCAGTGGTCGAGGACATGTTTTACATGGGGAAGGCTTTTTAAAAAATGTTTTAAAATATGCTTTGTTTTAATATGTTTTTAACAGTTATGTGTTTTAACATATTTTGGAGTCTGTTTTTACGATGTTTTAAAGTGTTTTTAGTTGTTTTTGTTTGCTGAAAAAAGAAAGGGTGGAGAAAGGGTGGGATATAAATGAAATAAATAAATAATGATAATAAAGAAGTCATAGAGTCAGTCCCTGGAATCGTCAGTTAAATAAAAGGATCGGGTATCAGCTACTAGGAAAGATCCTTCCCTCTTTGAGAGACCCCGGAGGGCTGCTGCCAGTCAGAGTGTATACGACTGGCACTGATGGACGAATCGTCTGATGTGAGCAGTGGAGGCTAGTGCCCATTCGGACTGCTGGGGAGGAAGGCCGGGAGGCCAAGAGTAGGTGGCTCCAGAGCCAATGACAGGCAGAGCCAACTCATTCTAGTTTTGCCCCCATCCTCCTCCTCCCTGCTGAGTTCTATGAGGGCAACTCTGAGACTCTGGAGGAGCAAGCTGGCAGACAGTGCTGCCTGCCCCTGGGCTGGTTGTGGCAGATGGACGTTGGTGGATGGCAGGCTGAGCTGGGTGAGGCAGTGCCCCATTTGCCGTAATGGGCCGGCCCCACTGGGCATAAGGCAGCTTCCTGTGTCCAGAAGGTCCCAAGCTCAGTCCCTGCTGTCCTGTTCTTTCTTTGCAAGCAAGCGAACAAGCAAACAGAGGTTTTGGGTAGCAGGTGATGGGGAAAATCCCTACCTCAGACCCTGGAGAACCACTGCTGGTCAAAGCAGACAATTCTGAGCTAGAGAGATCAATGGGACCACTAGATATCAAGCAGTTTGTGCATGGGGATGGGCCATAGCTTAGTTATGTTAATGTTATGTTATGTGAATGTTTATTTATACCCCGCCTTTCGGCCAAACAGCCCTCAAGGCGGCTTACAGAAAAAGTAAACACAAGTATAAAAATACAACAAGAAGTGTGTGTGTATGTACTGCCTTCAAGTCGATTCCGACTTCCCTATGAATAGGGTTTTCATGAGGCCGAAAGGCAGTGACTGGCCCAAGGTCACCCAGTGAGCTTCATGGCTATGTGGGGATTCGAACCCTGGTCTCCCAGGTCGTACTCCAACACCTTAACCACTACACCACACTGGCTCTTACAAAAAATTAAATTAAATAGCAAATAACATTAATTAAGAAAAAATATCCAGGAAAGGCATTCCATCTCGCCTGAACTTACAGCTATTTCAAGGGCAGTACACCAGTCCGAAATGGCGACGGCCTGCGGCTCAGGCCAGGAGTAGTGCAGCTTAACGCTGGGGGTCTCCGTCTGCATGCCCTGGCCCAGGACGCTGCCACCACAGCTGGCAAAGTGAAAGCAGGGCGGCGGCAACCAGCGGGCCGGCCAAGTGGCCTAGCCCGTGGGCCTTCCAACGTTGCCGCGGTAGCTCTTGGGCCTCGTAGTCTTAGTGACATGATAGCATGTGCGTTGTTTCCTGAAGGCCCCAGATTCAGTTGCCGGTGTTTCCAGTTTAATAGGATCATAGTCTTAGTCATATACTTAATCCTGTTCCATCCTGTTCTTAAACGGCCCCATCTAGCTCAGTATTGTCTACGCTGACTGACAGCAGCTGTCCAGGGTTTGAGACAAGTCTTTCCCAGCCTTATTTATTTATTATTATTTATTATTTATTTCATTCCATTTCTATACCGCCCTTAGCCTATGGCTCTCTGGGTGGTTCACAGCAAGGAATAAAATACAATACAGTAAAATAAAAATCAGGTAAAATCACTAAAAACATACAGCTTGAGCATTTAACCACTTGGAATAAAATTAACTTAACAATAAACATTAAACATTAAAATGCCTGGGAGAATAAAAAGGTTTTAACCTGGCGCCAAAAAGATAGAAGAGTAGGCGCCAGGCGCACCTCATCGGGGAGACTGTTCCATAATATGGGGGCCACCACTGAAAAGGCCCTGGATCTAGTAACAGCCCTCCGAGCTTCCCTATGGGACGGGACTCGGAGGAGGGCCTTAGATGTTGAACGTAGTGAGCGGGTAGGTTCATAGCGGGAGAGGCGTTCCGCAAGGTATTGTGGTCCCGCACCGTGTAAGGCTTTATAAGTCAAAACTAGCACTTTGAATCTAGCCCGGAAACAAATAGGTAGCCAGTGCAAATGCGCCAGAACAGGTGTTATGTGTGCGGACCGTCTGGTCCTCGTCAGCAGTCTGGCTGCTGCGTTTTGCATTAGCTGTATTTTCTGAATTGTCTTCAAAGGCAGCCCCACGTAGAGTGCATTGCAGTAGTCCAATCTCGAGGTTACCAGAGCATACCTTACCTGGAGACGCCAGGGGATTACACGTAGGACCTTCTGCATGCAAGGCGGATGCTCTAACCACTGAGCTACAGCCCTTCCCCATAACAAAGGATCAAAAAGAGGCTGCTGCAAGTTGGCATGAGCAGGGCTTAGTGAGATGGTTTCTTGCAGCGTGTGAGACAGCTTCGTAATACAGGAAACACTACAAAATGGACTGTATTAGCTAAATTGGATAAAATGAGTCATTACAACTAAGTTTTACTCAGAGTAGACCCACTGAAATTAATGCACTTATGTTAGCCATGTTTATTCATTTCAGTGGGTCTACTCTTGAGTAGGACTAGCGTTGGATACAACCCATTGTATCATCAGTGTAGTGTTATTTGTGCTCTGTATTTGAACCTGAACAGTATGACAAGGGTTATAAAGTAATAAAGGTATTGACTGATTATAAAATGACAATAACAAATTACAGCAGTAGTTAAAAGCTCAGCATAAAACAAAGTGGAACAAAATAAAGCAAAGTAAACAAGGGTTCTTCCAGATGGGTGGCTTAATTTGCAAATGGATCATTGAGATATTGCAAATATGTTGTTGGCAAGTTTGGAGGGTTTTTTAAAAAAAATTAAATCAGATTTAATGCAAACATTTTCACAGGCTGGTATTTTGATGCCATCAATGTCATGTGGATGCATGTATGAGGAGCATCTATGCCATAATAAATGCATGTTTGGTAGCACCTTAAAACACCAACCAAAAAGGCCTGGGCAAATTAAGAAAAAAAGTTTTAATTTGGCATCGAAAAAAGAATAGAGACAACCTTTATGATGGAGTTTTAAGCTCTATCTATTTTTGAAACGCCTTCCTGATGACTGATATTTCTCTTGATGTTACCTGCTCTTACTGATTGACCTTCTGCATCTTAGGTTGGCAGGCACTTGAGCTTCTCCCGGTCCATCAGTTATAGTACATCTTTCTCCATTTAAACAAACAACCTCAGAATAATTTGAAGGAAAAAAAACACCCCTAGAATTCAGTGCAAACACTTTTACCTAACCCGTTTCTGCCCCCTCTCAAAAGCTGCTTGTTATTTTGGAAGCCTATAAATAAACCTTATTCATCCCTTTTACATTTGTCAGTACTGATCTCATCTTGTGTTTAAAAGACCATCGAAGTTGTGTGTTTGTGTATATATATGCTTGTGTTTGAAAATTGGGAATATTCTGCAGTGTTGTCTTGTCTCTATGTAAAATGTGGTGATCTGAGAATTGCAGTTCTGGGTGGCATTTAAATTGTTCAAATTTAAAGCCGTGTGCGACAATGAGTACTTAAGTTCCCTCTTTTCCTGGCTGTTTTTGAAATGTCGTCTTGATGAATACGTCTCATGACACCACCTAATTAGGGGCTGTTTTAACTTTCTTAATTAGGGGCTATTTTAAAACTTGAAACAAGAGAAAATAATAACCATCTGTCTCCAACCCCCTTTTACAACAGCATCAAGTTTTTTGTAGATTGACTTATGAGAGCTGCTACTTTTAATCAAATTGACTTTCATTTGTTTTTAAAGCGATAGTAACTGTGTTGTATTAGAGGAGGTAAAGCTCCTGTGCTGGAGCGGGAGAGCACACAGTCTCCAGAGAACGAAAGGGAATGAGGAGTGAGGGAGACAAAGCTGATTTGCAATTCAAGTTTAGGGAGCTAGTACAAACCATAGTTTCTGGTTTGGATGCAGCAATAAACCATGGACTTGATCAAACCAGGAAGTAAGTAATAGGCATGGTTAAAAAATCTTTCCTGTGCCAGTTTTAGCACTTCATTTATAGCTTACATTACACTAGTGTTCCCAGTTATGTCTGAACTGGGGAACACTAGTTTAATCTCATCTCACCAAGCTAATAAAACAGGAGATTCTGGTTAGTTAACCAACATTAAACTAGAGTTGCCCAGTTCAGATGGAACAAGGGACTCTGGTTTAATGTAAGAGAGAGTAAAATGCTAAAGACTTCATATGGTATGAGGGAGAAGCATACAAGCCAGATACTTGTTTCTGGCTTCGTAAACCGTGTGAAGATGGGAAAGAACTTATGAACCTGCCTATTGGTGACAAGTATGCAGGGTGAGTAAAGAGTGCACAAGTGCAGGACTGCTTTCTGTAGAACAGGGATGGAGAACCTGTGGCCTTCTGGATGTTGTTGGGTTACAACTCCCATCACACCTGACCATTTTATTGATCAGGTCGAGTCAAGCAGAGAAATGCCACATGTTCATGTAAAACAGAATATGGCAGTGTTGCTGTTGGGGGAAGGATTGTAGCTCAGTGGTTGAGTATCTGCCTTGCATGTAGAAAGTTGCAGGTTCAGCCCCTGACATCTCTGACCCCCCTTCCTGAAACCTGGGAGCGATCCCCTGCCAGTTGGTGTCGACAGTACTGAGCTAGATGGGCCAGTTTTCTGACTCTGTATAAGGCCAGCTTCCTAAATTCCTATGGTTAAGTAATAGCCATAACTCAGTGGTAGAACATCTGTCTGGCCCGCAGAAGGTCCCGGGTGCAATTCTTGGCATCTCCAGGTAGGGCCGTGAAAGACCTCTGTCTGCCGCTCTGGAGAGCTGCTGCCAGTCAGTGTAGATAATCTTGAGCTCGGTAGATCAATGGTCTGACTCAGTATATGGCAGCTATCTTGAAACTTTGACAACCCTGCCTATCAGCCTTTTTCATTTCACAAGATAATAGTCCTACCTACAACACGGGCCAGATTAGAATAATGGCTGGAATTTGGCAGCTACTGCTGACTCTCAGCATTTCCCTGATTGTTGTGCCTGTTGCCCTTATTACTTCCTTTTTACAAAAGTCCAGGCAGCAGAAGGAATTTCGGCTGGCAAATTGCTAACGGAGTGACAGGCAGGCACTCTTTAATGGCACCTACAACTTCAAGGGGAGCCTCTAGAAAGTAAGAAATAGTTAATGTCATGTTTTCATCCTAGGTGAGAATTTTGAGGCTTTAAACTTGCTTATTTCCTTGTTTTTAAATCGCCCCTTATTGCAATAAACAATAGTAGTGATAAGTGAGCATCATTAGTTCTACTTTGTGTATTGTTAGAGCAGACTTTTTAAGTTCCTGTGTGGTCAAAATAACATCATTTGGGCCAAATTCATATCCCTGGTAGAGAGACTCAGGCCCTGCTATTGCGCTCGGGTCCTGCTCACAGGCATGGGAAGGGCCATAGCTCAGCGGCAGAGTATCTGCTCTGAATGCAGAAGGTCCCAGGTTCAACCCCAAGTACAACTGGGAATGTCCCCTGCCTGAACTCCAGGAGAGCCGCTGCCAGTCAGTGTAGACTACAATGAGCGAGATAGACCCAATGGTCTGACTCGGTATAAGGCAGCTTGCTCAGTTCCTATGATCTACATTCCATAGGCATTCGGTTGGCCTCTGTGGTTTACGATGGGCATTTGGTCTGATCCGGTAGGCAGACTCTATTTATATTCTTACATACTGAGTATCAGAAGGGTAGGAAATGACTTTTAAAGGCTTGAAGACTTTTAAGGTTTTGCAGGGTTGTATAACTTTGACATTGTAAACATCTGCTTGTGCTATTTGAGAGTCTTGCAGTTTTTTTAAAAAAAGATTTCTGTTGTCTAATCTGCTTTTTATGCTGCATTTGTATTTTAATGGATTTGGATTTGGTACTTTAATCTTTCAACTTTAAGTAAGCCACCCAGAGAACTCTGGTTATGGGTTGCCCATGTTAGGCAGCTGCTGCTTGAAATTAAAAACACACTCCTTTGCCTACACCTTTTCCTGACCATTTTTGCTGTTCTGATATTAGCTTTGCTCCCTCCCATCCACCCTGATTTGGTTTTAATAATTGGATCTTATTGATTATACTGCATTGTGTTACATTTTATATGTGAACTGCTTTAATCGTTCATCACAGAAGTGAAAAGTGGTGTATAAATGTTCTAAATAAATACAGATAAATAAAATAAATAAATCACGAGTAGGGTACCTTTGGCCCTCCATATGTTCCTGAACGACAGTTCCCAGCATCATGCAAGCATGGCAAATAACCAGGGATGATGGGAGTTGTAACTTTTCACAACATCTGGAGGGCCAAAGGGCCGATAAACAAACAGGTCAAGATAAGACTGGAAGGGCGGTGTTCTCTTGGGACTCACAGTGGAACATAAAGGTCTCCTAGGTCAGACTATTTGTCCATTGAACCCAATATTGTTGACTCTGACTGGCAACAGTTTTACAGAGTCTTTGGCTCTTTCCCATCATCTGCTATCAGCTGGATCCTTCTAACCAGAAATAACAAGGACT